>NC_092500.1:125801079-126105802 GCF_047511675.1 Marmota flaviventris | reverse complement strand
AATCACTATGGAGTGACCAGCTTCAGACTCTTAACCATAGATTGTGCCCATTGCCTTTTACTTCCCGAGAAGGTAGTTTTCCTCTTCATGTTATTCTCTCTGAAGCTGGTCACTCCAATTTTCCAATGTCTGGGAGAATGAAAAGTTCTAGATTAGAAGGTTTCTGATTTCTGGGGAAATAGGAGGTAGATGATCTAGAAAGGACTCAGAGGTCTATAGACCAAGACTGCTCAGTTTCTGATTGTGATGAGCTTCACTTACTTCCCTCTTGTGAGTCTCAACTACAGTTTTCTCTTTTCCAGGCATCTATGTTAAAAGATAATTTATTTTAATAACACCTCAATTAATATTAACTGTATAATCCTTATAATTTTATTCTTATAAGTTTCTTATAATACAAAAGATCTGCAAATCAACAGATATATCTTCTTAGAGACAGTGAGCTGGTCAGAAGAAAGGACTAGAAGGAGGTTGTACTTTTCTCAGTTGAAGTGTTTCCGTATGTGTAGCCTGAGACACCGTTTTCCACTAGGCTAGTAGATGTGTAGCACAGAGATATTTTTTAAACAAATCACAGAGGAATTTATGGATTATTATAAAGTCATAAGTCTCTTATAAATTCAGAGAAAAGAATGCATAGCTTTTGGTGAGAGGGAGAACTACAGATGGAAAGCTCTGAGTTGTGGATTCTCCTTTTGTCTTTACTACAATCCATTCTCTTCACTTTTTTCAATGAAACATCTTCATAAACTCGAATTGGAAGGAACACTCGGCTATGTGTTTGCAAGTCAGTGTTGGGTTGAATAAAATGTCATTAGGTATGTTTTTTGGTAAGAGACGACGGTTTCTACCTGTTGCATTCAGTCATAAAAGTGCAGTTGGTGTTATTGGATAAGAATGGGAGGATGGAGACAAGTGGACTTTGGGAAGGTAAAAGAGGCTTATAGTAATAGGGTTTGACAGTGAGAGCTGACTACGCACTTAAGGATTCTCTGAGCAGAGCTGAATACTCAGTTGTAATTTGGAGAATTTCCTGTGTATATTTATGTAAATTATGCAAGGCTATTGTAGGAAAAGAGAAGAATGAGTTGTAAGAGTGACTCAAGTTTGAGGCACTAAAGCAGATCAAAATGTTGAAATAAGGGGTCCCAGTGATGAGATTTCATTAAGAATCTTGCCTTAGGTTAAAATGCACACATATAGAAAGAGATGAAACAGAAACATATATGACTGAAATATTCAATTTGCCATTGGTTAGATTGGTTCATATAAATTAGTAGTCCTCTGTAGGGGCAATATCTCTTTCTTTGTCCACCCAGTTCATTCATAAACTTTTCAAATGACTTTAACCTATTTGCTTTTCTTCTTTCCACTAGAAATAAGGAATCCCAAAGTGAACATCATTGGTTTCTTGTGATTTATATTCTCAACAATGACAAATATTCTTGCAACATGGAGAAATCTAAAAATTTTAAAAAGTTTTTTGAATTTTGAATAAAATAACACTAGGGGAACTCTCAATATTGCCTTCAAATAGCCATCTCCAACATAAAAAATAAACCTGAGCAGAAAGTTCACATATACCTCTTTGAAGTCACCATTTCTCCTCCATTTCATCATGTCCTAATCCGAGGCTATTATGGCTACTTCTCAGCATCTAGTGATCATGCTTTTTGCCCCTTCTTTGCCTTGATTGGAAGGTCATGCAGCCATGTTTGCCTTGAAAGGTAAAATGCAAGTTTGGTCTTCAAGGAACATACTTCAGTTTCTGTGTATCTGTAAGTGGTCAAATACCACATCTAATGGATACATCCCCAGTATCTCAAGCAACACAGTGCTCTGTCCCAAGAGAAAGTAGGAGCCTGGAGTGATGTACGAGAGACAGATAGAATTGAGGATATTGCCACAGGACCTGAGAGTTGGTTAAATGCAGATTGAGTCACAGCTAAAGGCAGGATGAAGAAGGCAACCCTGGGCCTAGAGAAATAATTATATGTACATTCTTGATGAAACATGTTGAGAACCATCCTTGTCATCCTAACTTTGGTCTACCTGGATAAAATTGAGACCTAAAGCTCTAATCATAAGAGGAGACATTTCCTGTGGTCAGTAGAGCCCTGAAAAGAGCAGAAATGTGGAGAACTGAGGATCTCTTAGGCTCAAGCACCAATACAGAGGAATAATTTTCTAATCTAGACCCTGAGATTTTTCTATCACTCAGGTTGGTGTCTTTCTTGCAATTGATTCAAGTATAAGAAATGGAGGACACTTGTCTGAGAGGAAAGTTGAAAGTATGTGCCAGGAGATTAACATGCAATATATATCTTACATTGAGCCAAGGGAGGAACAGTCACCTTGCAGTCACCTGGCATGTGAAGCTGTCAAAGACACCAACCTGAGTGATTGTCATTAGGAAGAATAAAACAAGTCATGAGAGGATAGGTGAGGATGCCAACCATATTCTCCAAATTTATAAGTTTGCACAAATCACTAACCCTACCCCAGTCTAACATCTTTGCCAAAATAAAAGGAAATGGTGCTTTACAATCCTCAATTTAATTTTACAGATTAATAATCTTTAATCTTAGCACTGAAAGAAGTCACTATCAGAAGATACTTAGGATATTGGATATGATGACACTTAAAAATGATTCTAGAAAACAAAAATGAAACTGAGAATATTTTATGCTACAAAATCAAAGGGATAGTACTTTCTTTGCTTAGAAATAAAACAACCCCCAAATCTGAACTGTGCAACAACCACATTTCTGTCATTTTAAGAGTAGCCACCAAAGATGTCTTTTGCTGTCTTGTGCCAAACACATATCTTCAAGTCTCATAGGCCACTAAGAATTAAATTTTGCATTGTCTGAGCCTGGTTTCTTTCTTATTGGACTGAAACACAGATGTATTTCTTCTAATTATTGATTTAAAAAAAACTGAGTATAGTTCTCTGTAATGCAAGACAGATTTTTAAATTTATGGCTTTCTTTTCTTTAAGTGTTGCTCTCTTGGTCCTATGGTATTTCTGTAGAAGTACATTAAATATATTAATTTTAAACACAGTGACCATTGGTAAATTTTTTAAAGCGCAATGACTGTTATAGTTTGGATATTAAAATTGTCCCCAAAGGCCCATGGTAAATGTTTAATCTCCAACATGGTTCTGTTTGGAGGTGAGAGACCCATCAGGAGTTTGGGAATAGTGGGACTCATGGAATCATTAAGGACCTGCTCTTGATGGAGATTATAGAACTGTAGCCCCCTCTTAACTCTCTTCCCAGATACGAGGTGAGCAATTTACTGTACCTTGTTCTTTTACAACGAGGGGCTATATTACCCCCCAAAATTAGGTCAACCAAATACTAACTGTAACTTCTAAAATTTTGAATGTAATTAAAGCTTTTCTCTCTTTTTTTTAAAAATTTGTTTTAATTAGTTACACATGATAGTACACTGACCTTGACATATCATACATTTGAATCAGATGGGGTATAATTTCTCATTTTCCTGAGTGTACAGGTTGCAGAATCACATTGGTCATGCAGTCACGTATATACACACAGTAATAATAAGGTCTGTTTCATTCTACTATCCTTCCTTTCCCCCCATCCCGGATCTACCCTTCGTTCCCATCACTTCTCTCTACCCAATCTAAGGTGATGCTTTTCTTTTTTTTTCCTCTCACATCTTCATACATGTATTTTGTATAACGATGAGGGTCTCCTTCCAATTTCCCTTCTCCCTCCCTTTCCCTCCCACCTTTTTTCCCAATCTAGAGGTAATCTTCTTTCCATGATCTTCCTCCCTACCCCATTTTGAATCACCCCCTTATATCAGAGAAGACATTCAGCATTTGTTTTATAGGGATTGGCTAACTTCACTTAGCATAATCTGCTCTAATGCCATCCATTTTCCTGCAAATGCCATGATCTTGTTATTTTTTAGTGCTAATATTCCACTGGGTATAAATGCCACATTTTTTTTTATCCATTCATCCATTGAAGGGCATCTAGGTTGGCTCCATAGTTTAGCTATTGTGAATTGTGCTGCTATAAACATTGATGTGATGTGTCCCTGTAGTATGCTATTTTTAGGTCTTTTGGGTATAGACCGAGAAGAGGAATAGCTGGGTCAAATTGTGGTTCCATTCCCAGCTTTCCAAGGAACCTCCATATTGGAAAGCAGGAAAGAAAAATTTGCATCATTATATGCTGATTATCTATGTGTGTCTTGTAACAAAGTGTTCGCTAACACACTAACCTGGCTGACAGTTTTAGTTACTAAGTTTATCCTTCATGTAAGACATAAAATTCCATTTTTTGAGTCAAAATTTTTAAAAATGCTCTTACCAAATCAATGGCCAATGAAAAGATTTTTGCTACATCATAGAAATGAAGGATTTTAGTTAATATGGAAATATGAAGCCATTTTAATGACAAACTGAAATTTTTATGTTAATAAGAGAGTGCTAAAATACGTCTTCTTTACAATAAACTTGGATATGACTCGATATATGTGTACATGTGTTTCGCATCTATGCATTATGAATGACTTTCACATGAGCTTATTTAACCACTTACAAGTTTACTTTAGAGTACAATAAAAAGTAGTGAGCAAATACTATTTTTAAAAACATAATACTTAAATTTTCAATAATATAAAAATATATATGTCCTAATGATCTGAGATGTTTCCTTTTAAATATTAACTTTCTAAACATATAATTATTTTTTTGTCTACATTTACATTCTGCTGCATTGCACTCTCATAAGACCTTAGTTCTTTTAAATATTTTTTAAAATCTCATGAATATTTTTATAGCAGCCTTCTATTTCACAAATTTATTTCTTATATTCACATTTATTTTTACTTATGAACTGCAAAAATCCTATAGAAAACATCAAATTAGTAACAATTTAGCTTTTGAACTGTATTCTATCAAATGTTTGCACTCACTAAAGAGAACAGAATAAAAATTATTTATGTTTCCACTTCAAACATAAGATCTTTAAAACTTTCAAAAATAATTTGGAGTCATAATAAGGAAGTCAGGGCCTAATCCATCCTGATGGAGATTTGGTCCTCTTTTTTTTTTTTTTTCTAAAGGCAGAAGTGTCTCTGGTCTAATTCCCTAGGTTCTTGATCCACTTTGAGTTTAGTTTTGTGCAGGGTGAGAGATAGGGGTTTAATTTCATTTTGTTGCATATGGATTTCCAGTTTTCCCAGCAACATTTGTTGAAGAGGCTATCTTTTCTCCAATGTATGTTTTTGGCACCTTTGTCTAATATAAGATAACTGTAGTTAGGTGGGTTTGTTTCTGTGTCCTCTATTCTGTACCATTGGTCTACAAGTCTATTTTGGTGCCAATTCCATGCTGTTTCTGTTATTATTTCTCTGTGTAGTTTAAGGTCTGGTATAGTGATGCTTCAGTCTTCTTGCTAAGGATTGCTTTAGCTATTCTAGTCTCTTATTTTTCTGGATGAATTTTTCATGATTGCTTTTTCTATTTCTATGAGGAATATCATTAGGGTTTTGATTGGAATTGCATTAAATCTGTATAGTGCTTTTAGTAGTAGGGTCATTCTAACAATATTAATTCTGCCTATCCAACAAGAAGTTTGATCTTTCCGTCTTCCAAGGTTTTCTTTAATTTCTTTCTTTAGCATTCTGTAGTTTTTGTTGTAGATGTCTATTTCCTCTTTCATTAGTTGATGCCCACTTAATTTTTTGTGGTCTATTGTAAATAGGGTAGCTTTCCTCATTTCCCTTTCAGAAGATTTGTTACTGATATACAGAAATGCTTTTGATTTATGGGTGTTGATTTTACATCTTGCTACTTCGGTGAATTCATTTATTAGTTCTAGAAGTTTTCTGGTGGGATTTTCTGGGTCTCTAGGTATAGAATCATATTATTGGCAAATAGTGCTAATTTGAGTTCTTCTTTTCCTATCGGTATCCCTTTAATTTCTTTAGTTTGTCTAATGGAACACTATTCAGCATTAAAAGAGAATAAAATCATGGCATTTGCAGGTAAATGTATGGAGTTGGAGAACATAATGCTAAATGAAGTTAGCTAATTCTCAAAACCCAAATGCCGAATGTTTTCTCTGATATAAAGATGCTGATTCATAATGGGGTATGGTTGGGCGCATAGGAGGATTAGACAAATTCTAGATAGAGCAAAGGGGAGGAAGAAGCAGGGAGGGGGCACTGGGGTAGGAAAGACAGAGGAATGAGATGAACATCATTATCTTAAGTGAATGTGTGAAGACACGAATGGTGTGACTCAACTTTGTGTACAACCAAAGATAGGAAAAATTTAGCTCTATGTGTATAATATGAATTGTAATGCATTCTACTGTCATAGATAACAAATTTGAATAAAAAGTTTAAAAACAGTTTGGTTGCTTTTACAAAGGTCCTACATATTTCCTGTTAGATTTATATTCTTAAATTTACTAGATACATCCCAATTTGCTGCTAAATGTCTCTTCTTTTGGGGCACAATCACTCTTGATCAACAAAGTGCTGATGGTGCACTACTAATCCACTATCCCTGATAGATTAGTAACTACCACCTCCCCAAACACAGGAGCAGTGGGAGTCACTGCCTCGTGTTTAAAATATTCTTGTGGATCAAATATATAGTCTGGGGTCCACAGTATCATCTGTGTGAGAAGGACATGTCTAAAGAGCAAAGGTAAATGAAAGAATCAGGATTTGGGAAGGAAATGTGGAAGGAATGTTCTAGAAGCATCAGCTCCCCATTCCTCATGCTTTCCTCTTTAGAAGCTCATCTTTTCTATGATCTCTACAGTTTATTATTATCAAACCACTTTTAGTTGAGTGTCTATCATTCATAGTGAAAATTAACATTAAGAAACCTAGCACCAGATATATTGTTTAATGTCAATGTCTAAACAAAGGCCTCAGGCTGTAGACTTACTATATGTTTCAAAACTCCAAGCCGTACTTCCACTATAATTGTCATTTACAAATCAGAGGAGGAAGATGCCTGCCAATTGTTTCAGTAAACCATGGAAAATGGGCATTGCAGGTAAATGCAAACCACTATAGGCCTTTAAACCACTTTCATGCTATGTCATATTTCACTCCCTAGTATTCAAGATGGGCTACTCTGAACATGTATTTGATCATTTTGTATCTATATTATAGAGGTCTAGATGAGCCAATCATAACATTCTGAAATATGTTTATTCATGATTGTAGATTGTGCAGACTGAACAACACACAGAATATGACACATCACTCTATTCATGAATACATTCTTGCATGAAAAACACAGGTGTGAGGAGGGCAGCTCACTAAATTGGTGGTATTTTTACCTCAGTCATCTGGAAACAGAAAAGAAGATGAAAAATTTTCATCTCCAGATTCCTATCAACCAGTGAAATATTAGAAAAAAATGTGTACTTTTGAAATTAAAATCAAGTACTGTGTTTAAACCATTGTAATAAAAGGAACACCTTTCTAATTGAAGGCCTTGATAGGCCACAGTAATACCCATCTTTTAGAATCTGGTGATCTTGGTTTGTAGAGCAGTGCACACCTGCATCTGAGCCACACCCTTACTGTGCACTGTTTACACCTCATCATTTGCAAGAGTCCATCAATCCCTGAGAACTACAGGTGAGGATCACCTGTCTGTGTACAGTTGATAGCAGATTGAGATTTCTAAATCATATATTATACAAAACATCTGTTCCATGGCCTCTGGGTAAATGAAATTTTATGACATAATGGTAGAACATGATAAATTATCCATAAGTACTTGAGGATTTGTTTAAAGATGAGAAAAGAATGTTCAGTTTTCACTGATGCTGCTGCTTGGATCACTTTAGGATCTCTTTCCACAGCAGTCTGACACCTAGCCAAAACCCTAAGAATGTTCAGTGAATGAATTTTACTGTTTTCATGACCTAATCAAACTACAGGAGGATTAGGTCTCATTGATCTGTGAAGAGTAGAACTCTAAAGCTGAGTGCTGCCCTGCAAATGAATATGATGTGTATTCTGCAGCTGTTGGGTGGAACACTCTGTAGGTGTTTTGTTCACTTGACGTATAATGTACTCTAGTCCTATGTGTTTGCTTGTTGATATCTTGTCCAATTTATTAGTGAAATATTAAGACATCATTAGCATTGTATTCAAGTTTATTTTCCCTTTATATCCTATAAGATTTGTTTTACAAAATAGTATGTTCTGTTCCATATGAATTTTTAATGCATTTATAATCATTACATCTTTTTGATGGTTTGTTCAACTTACCACTATGTAGTTACCTTCGTTGTATCTTCTAACAGATTTTGAAGTGTGCTTTTCATATATGATCACCATCATGACTCAGAAAGAAGAAAACAAACAATAGCAATAACAACAACATAAAATAAACAAGCTACATAAATTCAGTAATAATTAATCACACTCAACAACAACTTACACTGTAGCTACCTTAGATAAGGGAAAAATAAATTAACAAGAAAGTCAAAAGTTAATAAAAGAAAATGTAATTCATGAAGGAAAATTACAGAAGGAAAATAAATATGGAGGAAGATTGGGAATTTAGAAAAAAAAGAAAATTCCTTTAAAGAATTTTAAAAATAAATTAATTAAATAGTAAAAAAATATTATAAGGTATACATAATTTAAAATGTGTCGAAAGGTCTTTCGATGTAAAATATTTACACTGGAGACACATCTTTCCAGGTGATTTAACATTTGAATGCATCAGGTATGGGCAGTTAGTAGCCAGCAAAAAAAACAATTGTAGTTCCTCTCCCCACTAAATGTTCTGGGGATTGGTGCGGTATGCTGGCTTCACTGTGATCCTCATTTCCTTCCATATAGGGTTAGGGAATGTTGATGGGGCATGATATAATAACACTGGAGGTACTTTGTTTGCAAATTTACAAAAATAAGTAGGAAAATTAATTGTGTAAAAATAATTGTAAAAGTCAGAGTTACCACAAGCCCTTTCTTCAGTGTTTTGTGGACCCAATTGGTGGACATACACTTGCTCCAGAGGCCTCTAGTCATTGCCCATGGAAGTGTCCTAGTTATGGTGAATCTTTGGAATGCTTATAAAAAGTGGTATAAGTAATCAAACTACTAAGCTCCACCCTAGAGAGGGGATATAGCAATGTGGTGAATCATCTGATGTCGTCTCTGAGCTCTCTCCCCTATGTGCAAGCACATGCACATGGAATAGCTCTTCTTCACAGATGGAAGGACACTTACTAATGAGGCTTCCAGGCCCTTACCTGCCACTCAATCCTCTCAGCATGGTTGCAACAGGCACTCTCCCTATCTAAGACTATAGAGTACTAATGTTTTCCAACCCACCACAGTAGCAAGATGACCCAGGGACCTTGAATTGATTGATCTATATTTTCCAATCCCAGAACAGTTTATCCCCTACTGTAGGTCACTTCTCAAGATAGCTTTATGCTATAGCATTCCAAGAGCTCGCTTAGCATTGTCATGAATTTTCTAAAGCTCTCTTGTTGTGTAGGAGGAGTCTCTCTCAGAACAATGCCCCAAATTTGATCCAAAGCTTACAAGAATCATGTGTTTCTCCCACAGCTAAGACTGCTACTCTGAAGACACCATCTGGGTTGTCTGCACTCTCCAGCTTACCTTACGCTTTCAGGTTGCCTCCCTCACTCAGGCAGCTGAAGTTGAACTTGCAAATTACTTTGTACTTTTCTCTGGGCTCCTTAATGCTCCTCTGGGTTATTTAGAATTCTTACCATTTCTTTAATTAGTCTCAAGTCCTCTCTCTCTTCTCAGAATACAGTTTGCCTGTGTTCCCTGACTCTTTTCATTCTCAGATACAACAAAGGTAATTCTATTCTGCTATTTGCCTCCCCATTAAGAATGCCTATTTTTGAATAATAACTCCTGACAGGAAATTCAAGCCATTATTTGATTTATTTTGGGGAAAAGTGACATTCTGTGATTCTTTATGGCATCTGTGCAATGTCTGCATCTGAAATCATCTTTTGGGGAGATTGCTGAATCTACCTAAAGTGAACACAAACTTTAAATTAAATATTCAGTTATGAACTCTGGAATCTAGAATCATGTGTGAAATATTTTGAGGTAAACCATGGTCTTCCTTGTGATCCATTCATTTTTCTGTCTTAATGCCTATAAATTCCTTTTATTCCTGGATTCATAGTGGTCACCTGAGACTTCTGATGATCTCATCCTTGTTCCTTCCTCTATCCCCTGTGCTCTCATCCTTCCAAATACCAAACCATTGACACTTGAGCATGGATGCTTTATAAGAAACCAATTCAGAGGCTGGCACATTTACATTAAATATTAGAAATCATTCACAAAAAATATACTTTCAACTACTCAAAGTAGAAATCCTGACATTTCTAGAAATGTTTTATCAGACCTTATGAAGAACTCTACCAATAACAACTTTAACTCTGATAGTACCTACCTAACTTCTACTTGAGACTACTTACTAGATTACAATAAGTTTAATTCTATTTTTTTTACACAACTAATTTTCCTACTTGTTTAGACTTAGCTACTGCCCTAGTGTAACCACTTCATGTCTTATTCAGCAAACTCTGCATTATGAAGGTTTAGTTTGTGGGAGGGAGTAGAACACTTCTCATTTTCCTTGTAAATGCAACCAATGACATGATTCTTTATCCTCAGACACTCTACAGCTCCGCCTGGTGGACGGGGGCAGTCGCTGTGAAGGCAGAGTGGAGATTCTCCATCAGCATTCCTGGGGCACTGTCTGTGACTACAGCTGGGACCTGAACGATGCCAATGTGGTGTGCAGACAAATGGGCTGTGGTGAGGCCCTCAATGCCATGCATGAGGCATTCTTTGGGGAGGGATCAGGGCCCATCTGGCTGGATGACGTGAAGTGCACAGGCGAGGAGTCCCATGTGTGGAAGTGCCCTTCTCTAGGCTGGGGGCAACACTACTGCACACACAAGTTGGATGCAGGAGTCATCTGCTCAGGTATGGCCAGTGAATTCCCCACTATATTGGAGAATGAAAAGGTCTAAGGAAGTGAGTGTCTTATTCTTGGAGGAGTAGGAAGTGAGCAATACAGAGAGGTTCTTTCATAGACCCTGAGTGTTTGAAATAGCTAAAGATGATGGGCTTCATTTGTTTCCCTTCTTGTAAACTTCAAATACCGTCCTTTCCTTTCTCAATTCTCTTTCTTGATAATATAGGTTTGTTGTAGGATGATTCCACTTAAAAGCAATCTTCATAATTTTGTTTCTCTAATTTACTGTTTTTAGGATTACACATAAATTACCATATACACCCTGTTTGCAGCACTTTTCAAAAGACAAGCAAGAATGAGACTCTACTTTTCTCAGTTGAATTGAGTGTTTATATATGTATAGCCAGAGATATTTTTGCACTTGATCAGTAGGTTTATGGGCACAGAGCTGGGATTGAACACCTCACAGGAGAATTTTGGAGTACTGCAAAGTTGCAATTCTTCTTTCCAGATTTATACATCAGAATTCTTAGCACATTGGAAAGAAGGTCCAGAGAACTGTGAATGAGTCACAGGCTTTTCTTCCATCATTACTACAGTAGATTCTCTCTATATTTTCATTGCAAAGCAACATATGTATAAACTCATAGTTAGGAAGGTTAATGTGATCCAGTCCTGGCTAATCAATGTTGAATATTATAAAATATCATTGCATATTTATTATGGTAAGAGATCATATAGTTTAGGGCCAGGATGCTTATTCAATGATCTCCCACAAACAACACTAAACTGCTATTCACACACCAAACTAGCTTGACAAGAGACAATAAACCAGGTGTGTGCCTGCTTTTAGTATATTAAAAAGAAAGGGGGAGGAAGATTAAAAGTTTCCAATCTCAACCTCAGGCAGCCCAGCATGAAGAGAGAGATGCATTTTTCTTGGGGACTAGAAAAAATTGAGCTCAGGCCTTGGACTTAAAACCCAGGACAAGGTCTGCCAGATTGAAACCTGGCACCCTGTACAGTCTGACAACACTGGTTGCTAT
Source organism: Marmota flaviventris (assembly GCF_047511675.1). NCBI lineage: Eukaryota > Metazoa > Chordata > Mammalia > Rodentia > Sciuridae > Marmota > Marmota flaviventris. The sequence goes on along the minus strand of NC_092500.1, from coordinate 126,093,748 downwards.
ACCAGTGCTCTCAGATTGAGAACCTGGAACTGTGTTTAGTCAGGCAGCAAAGAGACTGTCTCCACCACCACTCCTCCAAGCTGCCTTGGCGGAGGGGGAAGCAAGACTCCACTTGCTAAGGAGCAGGGCACAGGGCTGGCACAGGACTTTGTCTTGGAGCTCAGTGCCAGGCCCACCATGGGAATACTCATCACACAGTAAGAATTAGAGGCCTCAAATGTGGGACAGAGCTCATAGGCAGAGCAAGACCTGTGTGCTGGTAGGACAGACTCAAGAAGAACCTGTTATCACCTGTGGCTGATTACAGGAATCTTGGGCCTTGAGTCCACCTCAGCAGTAGGCAGCTCATAGCATTGAGGGCCTGTGTCCCTTTTCAGTTTTGTGTTGTCCTAGAAGGCTGTTTCCTCAGGTTGTGAAATAGCATGGCAGCATTGGGGGCAACAGGACCATTCTCTTCATTCCTCCCTAGAGCTCCAGACAGCACACTATGGAGAGAGTAAAGAGATAAGTCTCTGTTTAGGGGTGAAAAGTTAGTTGGACATCCAAATTTGACTTGGACCTTTGGGCTCCGTGTACAGAAATCAATATCCACAGAGGAAAAGACTGGGCTGCATCCACAGGCAGATGGTATAATGATGATTTCTGTTCTGGAGACAGATGTTATTCTTCCTGTCACTGAACAACAATATTGAGAGCTAATTGTTATGATACCCTGTAAGTCTCATGCTCTTTAAAACATACCATCCTAAATATTAGTGATTTCAGTTTGAAATTTTGTATTTTCATGTGACTTTCTAAGTAAGAAAGATTGTCCTCACTCCTCTGTAACAATAATACAAATTAAAATGACCTTGTAGTCACAAGGTCATAAATCCACATTTGATGTTAATACATCAGTTTCAGACAGAAATGAGAGCATTCTAATTATAATACTTTAAGTAAAAATTTTAATAAACTTGATTAATTCTTTTGATATTCATTCCATTTTGAAGGCTTACTTTGGAAAAATAATCACAGATTATGTTATTCTCTTCAGCAAGAATTCCCTGCTGAACTTCTTTATGACATAAACTTACTAATACATTGTTTTTCCTTCCTCTTGCCAGACATCTACCCAAATGTCTGAACTTACTTTAAATCCCTTCCTGATTAGTTTAGATAGATATATATTTTTTTCTTCTTCCAATTCAACTGATTATTATTAATAACAAAATAATTCCTCAAAATGAAATAAAAGAAACAGGCAAAAAATTCTCAAATCTCCAGATAACTTCCTTTTTTAAAAAAACTTATCATCATACTATCGTACTTCTAAATTAACATTCTGTCTTCTGTAACAGGAAGTATGATGTAAAGAACCCTGATTATGTTAGTCTAAATAACCTGGTTTTATTTCATTCTCACACTATTTAGTGGGCTCTTTCCTCATCCCTAAATGGAAATAAGTATAAATGGTCAGTTTTTGATACATATGAAATATTTATTTCATTAACAAATATTAATTTAGTTGGAATTTTTACACTGAACTAAAAGTTTTTGAGGATAAAATTGTGAAATGAAGCCTAGTATTTTTTTTTACTTTAGTTCATATTCAGTGGATAGTTATAGCTCCCATTAAAAAAAAGAAGGTAGACTGACAGACAGATATGCAGACAAACACACAGATATCTTTTTAATATGAAGGACAATATATTCATATATAAGAAAATAAAAACATGTATTGAACCACACACACACACAGATATAGTTATATAAATACATATTCATTTCTTGAGTCAACCATTCAGAATTGACCTTTATAATTCCTCCTAAATTTGTCTTCACATGCTTGCTCAAGGAATTCCCATTCTGATACCAACTGTGTAATCCATTCCCCACACCTTGGGAAAAGAAAAGCTCTCAAGCATGTCTGTGCATGAAACTACTAATTCCATGCCAAGATATTAATTTTGTTAGTTAATTTCTTCCAAAGGATTTGTGCGTTTGGATGGAGGAGGTGGAACTTGCTCTGGGCGAGTGGAAGTGAATTCTGGAGAAGGATGGATTCCAGTATCTGATGGGAATTTCACATCACCCACAGCCCAGGTCATCTGTGCAGAGCTGGGGTGTGGCAAGTTTGCATCTGTCCTAGGGAACCTACCCTTCAGAGAGGATAGTGAACAGATCTGGGCTGAAGAGTTCCAGTGTGAGGGGCAGGAGCCTGGCCTCTGGTTCTGCCCCAGAGTGCCCTGTCCTGCAGGCAGCTGCCCTCACAGAGGGACTGTGCAAGTTGTCTGCTCAGGTGAGAATCACAGAGGGATGTTAACTGCCCTATACACTCTATGGAATTAAGAAAAATGTATGATGTTGCTAAACCCTGTCTTCTACCAGGATATACAGATGTTCGGCTCATGAAAAATGGCAGCTCTCAGTGTGAGGGTCAAGTGGAGATGAAGACCTCTGGAGGCTGGAGAACACTCTGTGCCTCCCACTGGAATATGGCCAATGCCAATGTAGTTTTCCGTCAGCTGGGCTGTGGAGTCGCCATCTCCACCCCAAAGGGAGAGTATTTTGTGGAAGGAGGAGATGAGATCTGGAGAGACAGATTCCACTGCTCAGGGTCTGAGTCCTTCTTGTGGAATTGCCCTGTGACTGCACTGGGTATTCCTTCCTGTGCCCATGGAAACACAGCCTCTGTGGTCTGCTCAGGTAAGAGAGGTCAGGGCTGACTGGTACTTGAGTGACATGTCTCTAGGAGCAGACAGCATGGAGACCTGACATCACAAGTGAGACATTCTGGGCTGAGGTTCTGACTCAGTGGTAGAGCGCTTGTCTAGCATGTGTGAGAGACTGGGTCCAATCATTAGGACCACATATAAATAAATAAAAATAAAAGCTCATCAACAACTAAATTTTTTAAAAAATTGAATAGGAAATGGGATCATAATCTAATCATGAAACAGAAACGTGATATTAAGTTAAACATTGTTTTTTAAAAAAACATTCTTTGGGGATCTGTGATTCTTCCCTCTTTTTTATTTATTTATTTATTTTTTATTTTTTATTTTTTTTATTGTTTGTTCAAAACATTATAAAGCTCTTGACATATCATATTTCATACATTAGATTCAAGTTGGTTATGAACTCCCAATTTTACCCCAAATACAGATTGCAGAATCACATCGGTTACACATCCACATTTTTACATAATGCCCTATTAGTAACTGTTGTATTCTGCTACCTTTCCTATCCTCTACCATCCCCCCTCCCTCCCCTCCCATCTTCTCTCTCTACCCCATCCACTGTAATTCATATCTCTCCTTGTTTATTTTCCCATTCCCCTCACAACCTCTTTTATGTAATTTTGTATAACAATGAGGGTCTCCCTCCATTACCATGCAATTTCCCTTTTCTCTCCCTTTCCATCCCACCTCATGTATCTGTTTAATGTTAATCTTTTCTTCCTGCTCTTCCTCCCTGCTCTGTTCTTAGTTGCTCTCATTATATCAAAGAAGACATTTGGTATTTGTTTTTTAGGGATTGGCTAGCTTCACTAAGCATAATCTGCTCTAGTGCCATCCATTTCCCTGCAAATTCTATGATTTTGTCATTTTTTAGTGCTGCATAATACTCCATGGTGTATAAATGCCACATTTTTTTTATCCATTCATCTATTGAAGGGCATCTGGGTTGGTTCCACAGTCTAGCTATTGTGAATTGTGCTGCTATGAACATCGATGTAGCAGTATCCCTGTAGTACGCTCTTTTAAGGTCTTCAGGGAAAAGTCCAAGAAGGGCAATAGCTGGGTCAAATGGTGGTTCCATTCCCAGCTTTCCCAGGAATCTCCATACTGCTTTCCAGATTGGCCGCACCAGTTTGCAGTCCCACCAGCAATGTACAAGAGTACCCTTTTCCCCACATCCTCGCCAGCACTTGTTGTTGTTTGACTTCATAATGGCTGCCAATCTTACTGGAGTGAGATGGTATCTTAGGGTGGTTTTGATTTGCATTTCTCTGACTGCTAGAGATGGTGAGCATTTTTTCATGTACTTGTTGATTGATTGTATGTCCTCCTCTGAGAAGTGTCTGTTCAGGTCTTTGGCCCATTTGTTGATTGGGTTATTTGTTTTCTTATTGTTTAATTTTTTGAGTTCTTTGTATACTCTGGATATTAGGGCTCTATCTGAAGTGTGAGGAGTAAAAATTTGTTCCCATGATGTAGGCTCCCTATTTACCTCTTTTATTGTTTCTCTTGCTGAGAGAAAACTTTTCAGTTTAAGTAAGTTCCATTTGTTGATTTTTGTTATCAACTTTTGTGCTATGGGTGTCCTATTAAGGAATTTGGAGCCCGACCCTACAATATGTAGATCGGAGCCAACTTTTTCTTCTATCAGACGCAGAGTCTCTGATTTGATATCTAGCTCCTTGATCCACTTTGAGTTAACTTTTGTGCATGGCGAGAGGAGGGGATTCAGTTTCATTTTGTTGCATATGGATTTCCAGTTTTCCCAACACCATTTGTTGAAGATGCTATCCTCCCTCCATTGCATGCTTTTAGCTCCTTTATCAAATATAAGATAGTTGTAATTTTGTGGATTAGCCTCTGTGTCCTCTATTCTGTACCATTGGTCCACCCTCCTGTTTTGGTACCAGTACCATGCTGTTTTTGTTACTATTGCTCTGTAATATAGTTTTAAGTCTGGTATCGCTATACCGCCTGATTCGCACTTCCTGCTTAGAATTGCTTTTGCTATTCTGGGTCTTTTATTTTTCCATATGAATTTCATGATTGCTTTATCCATTTCTACAAGAAATGCCGTTGGGATTTTGATTGGCATTGCATTAAACCTATAGAGAACTTTTGGTAATATCGCCATTTTGATGATGTTAGTTCTGCCTATCCATGAACAGGGTATATTTTTCCATCTTCTAAGATCTTCTTCTACTTCTCTTTTTAGGGTTTTGTAGTTTTCATTATATAAATCTTTCACCTCTTTTGTTAGGTTGATTCCCAAGTATTTTATTTTTTTTGAAGATATTGTGAATGGAGTGTTTTTCCTCATTTCCGTTTCAGAAGTTTTGTCGCTGATATACAGAAATGCCTTTGATTTATGCGTGTTGATTTTATATCCTGCCACTTTGCTGAATTCATTTATTAGTTCTAGTAGTTTTTTTGTAGACCCTTTTGGGTCTTCTAGGTATAGAATCATGTCATCTGCAAATAGTGATAATTTAAGTTCTTCCTTTCCTATTTTTATGCCTTTAATTTCTTTCATCTGTCTAATTGCTCTGGCCAGTGTTTCGAGAACTATATTGAATAGAAGTGGTGATAGAGGGCATCCCTGTCTTGTTCCAGATTTTAGGGGGAATGCCTTCAATTTTTCTCCATTGAGAATGATGCTAGCCTGAGGCTTAGCATAGATAGCTTTTACAATGTCAAGGTAAGTTCCTGTTATCCCTAGTTTTTCTAATGTTTTGAACATAAAGGGATGCTGTACTTTGTCGAATGCTTTTTCTGCATCTATTGAGATGATCATATGGTTCTTATTTTTAAGTCTATTGATGTGGTGAATAACATTTATTGATTTCCGTATATTGAACCATCCTTGCATCCCAGGGATGAATCCTACTTGATCATGGTGCACAATTTTTTTGATGTGCCTTTGTATCCGATTCGCCAGAATTTTATTGAGGATTTTTGCATCTAGGTTCATCAGAGATATTGGTCTGTAGTTTTCTTTCTTTGAGGTGTCTTTGTCTGGTTTCGGAATCAGGGTGATGTTGGCCTCATAGAATGAATTTGGCAGAGCTCCTTCTTTTTCTGTTTCCTGAAATAACTTGAAAAGTATTGGTATTAATTCTTCCTTAAAGGTTTTGTAAAACTCCGCTGTATACCCATCCGGTCCTGGGCTTTTCTTGGTTGGAAGTCTTTTGATTGCTTCTTCTATTTCATCTATTGTTATTGGTCTGTTTAAGTTGTGAGTATCCTCCTGACTCAGTCTGGGCAAATCATATGACTTAAGGAATTTATCAATGTCTTCACTATCTTCTATTTTATTGGAATATAGGTTTTCAAAATAATTTCTAATTGTCTTCTATATTTCTGTAGTGTCTGTTGTGATATTGCCTTTTTCATCCCGTATGTTAGTGATTTGAGTTCTCTCTCTTCTTCTCTTCGTTAGCATGGCTAAGGGTCTGTCGATCTTATTTAATTTTTCAAAGAACCAACTTTTAGTTTTGTTTATTTTTTCAATAGTTTCTTTTGTTTCAATTTCGTTGATTTCCGCTCTGATTTTAATTATTTCTTGCCTTCTGCTACATTTGCTGTTGTTTTGCTCTTCCTTTTCTAGGGCTTTGAGATGAAGTGTGAGCTCATTTATTTGTTGGTTTTTCCTTTTTTTGAGGAATGACCTCCAGGCGATGAATTTCCCTCTTAAAACTGCTTTCATTGTGTCCCATAGATTCCGATATGTTGTGTCTGTATTTTCATTTATCTCTAAGAATTTTTTGATTTCTTCCTTGATGTCTTCTATAACCCATTGATCATTCAGTAACATATTGTTCATTTTCCATGTGATGTAGGATTTTTCCTTCCGTCTTTTATCATTGATTTCCAGTTTCATTCCATTATGATCAGATAAAATGCATGGTATTATCTCCACCCCTGTATATTTACTGAGGGTTGCCCTATGGCATAATATATGGTCTATTTTTGAGGAGGATCCATGTGCTTCTGAGAAAAAAAGTATATCCACTTGATGATGGTTGATATATTCTATATATGTCAGTTAAGTCTAGGTTGTTGATTGTGATATTGAGTTCTATAGTTTCTTTATTCAGCTTTTGTTTGGAGGATCTGTCCAATGGTGAGAGAGGTGTGTTGAAGTCACCCATAATTATTGTGTTGTGGTCTATTTGATTCTTGAACTTGAGGAGAATTTGTTTTATGAACGTCGCAGCACCATTATTTGGTGCATAAATATTGATAATTGTTATGTCTTGTTGGTGAATGGTTCCTTTTAACAGTATATAATGTCCTTCCTTATCCCTTTTGATTAATTTAGTCTTGAAGTCAATTTTATTCGATATGAGGATGGCCACCCCTGCTTGCTTACGAGGACCGTGTGCATGGTATATTTTTTCCCAACCTTTCACCTTCAGCCTGTGTATGTCTTTTCCAATCAGATGTGTCTCCTGGAGGCAGCATATTGTTGGATTTGTTTTTTTTTAATCCATGTTACCAGCCTATGTCGCTTTATTGGAGAGTTTAGGCCATTAATGTTTAGAGTTACTATTGATATATGGTTTGTACATCCAGCCATGTTTGATTATTTATCTTCTTCTTTTTTTTTTTTTTTAATTTAGTTTGTTTCTCCATGGTTAGCTTTCCCCTCACCCTCTGTCTTTATAGAGGCACTTCCCACTGATGGTTTTGGTTATTGTTTTTCATTTCTTCCTCGTGTAGTGTTTTGCTCAAGATGCTTTGCAATGCTGTTTTTCTGGCTGCAAATTCTTTTAACTTTTGTTTATCATGAAAGATTTTTATTTCGTTATCGTACCTGAAGCTTAATTTTGCTGGATACAGAATTCTTGGTTGGCATCCATTGTCTTTCAGTGTTTGAAATACGTTGTTCCAGGATCTTCTTGCTTTCAGCGTCTGTGATGAAAAATCCGTTGTTAACCTTATTGGTTTACCCCTGAATGTAATCTGCCTCCTTTCTCTTGTAGCTTTTAATATTTTCTCTTTGTTCTGTATATTGGATATCTTCATAACAATGTGTCTTGGCATTGGTCTACTGTGATTTTGTGTGCTCGGTGTCCTGTATGCATCTACAATTTGTATATCCGTTTCCTTTTTTATTTCTGGAAAGTTTTCTGTAATTATTTCTTTCAGCAGGTTACTCATTCCCTTGCTTTGAATCTCTGTACCTTCTTCTATCCCGATGACTCGTAGGTTTGGTTTCTTTATGTTATCCCATATCTCTTGGATGTTTTTCTCGTGGTTTTTAACCAGCCTTTCTGAGTTGGCTAGGCTCTTTTCAAGATGATATATTTTGTCTTCATTATCTGATGTTCTGGCTTCTACTTGCTCCACTCTGTTAGTGATACTCTCAATTGAGTTTTTAATTTGGTTTATCGTTTCCTTCATTTCTAGAATTATTGTTTTTTTTTTTTTTTTTTTTTTTTTTTTTTTATAATCTCAATCTCCTGATAAAGATGCTTAACTTCTTCTTTTATCTGACTATGTAATTCATTTTCAAAGTGTTCTTTCACTGTTTGGATTTGCTGTCTCATATCTTCTTTAAGGTTCCATTCCATCTGTCTAAGGTATTCCTTGAGTTCTTTATATGACCATTTTTCTGCTGACTCTAGGTCCTCCTGAATATTTAGGCTGTCCTTCATTGTTTGTACTCCTTTTCTTCCTTGCTTTTTTATGCTGCACATGTTACTTCTTGTTCTGTTTGACTGCTGAGTTACTGGTTACTCTTATAGATTTATTTGATGCTTGAGAGGAAAGATATTAGAAGGGAAGGGAAGAAGTCACTAAAGAGAATGAGATTAGGCAGGTAGAATTCAAGGAAGGGGGAATAAGAAAATTGAAAAGAAATGAAAAGACAAAAGAAACAAGAATAACAAAGATTAGATAATAAAGAAAGAAAGAAAAGACGAAAAAAAATTTTTTAACAAAAATAATAGTGATAATAAAAAATGAAAATTAAAATTAAAAAAATAATAATAATAAAATAAAAAAAATTTAAAAAAAATAGAAACATTGAAAAAAATTAAAGAACAACAACAAATAAAAATTGAAAATGAAAGAAAAAAAAGAAAAAAAATGATAATAATAATAATAATAATAATAAATGCAGTCCTAGAGTTCTATTAACTTCTCTTCCAGTAGGTGGAGCTGTGCCCACTGGGCCAAGCTTCTCCTCTCAATAGGTGGGAACCATTCACTGTGCAGCAGCTCCATCTCCTAGACTGGGCGGGTCTCCAATCCTGAGTGTCTAGGGCCTTGTCTTGTGTTTCCTCAAGCCAGGCCGTGCTCACCTGTGGCGCTCACCACAATACTGGCTACACGCCAGGTCTGCTGCTCCTGGGAGCCCTGTTTTCATGAACACCTGGGCTCACTCTCCCTGTTTGCCTCCCTCAGACCCTAAGTTTGTAGAGCTTGGGGCTGAGATCCCCCAGCGAATTTGCTTGCCCTCCTGTAGCCACGCCCCCGGTAGCTGGTGCAAGAGACCTCAGTTGTCAGCACTGGTGGGAGCGGTAGCCGGGAGTTCCGCGCCGCGAGTCCCGCGCCACTCCTGATTCCCTCGGTCTGGTTGTTGCATTCACAGGAGAGCTGGGATTGGCCCTTAAGTTTTCCCTGCTGTGTGGAGAGAGATGACTAGGGGATTACACACCTGTCGCGCTGGTTTCAATGCAGTTATCTCCTCTGCCCGTGACGCCGTTTCTCTGCCATGGTGATATCCCATGCAAATGGTGACCGTTTGTTCCCTTTGCCTGGTGACCAATGCAACGGGTGGGTCCTGACTGTCTCTCCCAATCCCCGTTTCAGTCCTGTGGCCACTGCCTATGAAGGCTCGGTTGGCTTTTACCTCTGTAAGTTCCTAAGGGCCGGCCAATTATTTCAGCGGGATCGTTAGTGCTGAGTCACAGGAAGCAGGTGAACCGGAGCTTAATTGCCTCCGATTCGGGCTCTGTGTGTGTGTTCTGAGGGGCCCAGCCTGTATACCCCAGATCCACGTCAGCTCAGCATTGCCTAGTGATCATGAGCAAACAGCATTTAGACAGTTTACGGCTCCCTATGCCCGCGCAGTTGAAGATGTCAGAGACTTGATCTCTCTGCGCCTGCCACCATGTTACATCTCATCAATGATATTCATGTTGCCCTTACAGCTTCCTGGCATAAGCAAGTTCTTGGGATTATACAAACTGCTGCTTCTGTTTCCAGTCCAGATTTCTAGAAATGAAACCCTGCCGCCGTCGCCTCCGTCTCTGGGCCGCGCTGACGAGCGCCGCGCTTGTCTGCGACCGTAGCAGAGCCGCCCTGGCCTCCGCAGCTCTTCAGCCCGGTGCCCGGCCCCAGGGGCCCAAGCGGCTGCCGCCGTGGCTCTCCGTCCCCCTCCTCCGGAGCACGGGTACCCTGGCAGGGGGGTGCAGAACGACCCCAGAGCAGGCTCTGCCCGAAGGTGCATCGGCGAACAGGCCACCGAGACGCTCGAGGCTGCAGTCCAGCCTTCGGAGGACAGGGCTCGGCTCGCAGCCCAGCTCCAACCTCTAGGTGTGGCTGCCGGACAGTGTATACAGAGCCATCAAGACAGCAAGCAGAAAGCAAATGGCGGCTCCCGCCGAGTGGATTTTCGGCACAGAAACCACAGCCCCGCCAACAATCCCAATCCACAAACTCTCCCTGTATAAAAAATATTCAAAAAAAAGAAAAAAAAGGCGGGGCGCACTGAGCTTTCTTTGCCTCAGGTACTTACAATCCACTGCTGATTACACATTCAGCTTCTCCGCCTGGAGCGAAGCGAAAGAGGAAGCCTGATTCTTCTCAATGATCATTCATCTTTCAAGCTCTGTCAAAGGGTATTAAGAGGAATAGTTTTAAAGTAAGCATTATTACTTATTGAAATTCATAGAGAACAATGTATAACAATGAATGACAGCTTTGTCAAGTTTCTCACCTGGACCATCAGAGAGCTTCAGTTACCCCTAGAAGTCACCTGCACATCCCTCCAGTCACTGTGCTCTCCTCTCCTCCAAAGAAGACCACTCTAATGTTTGTTGCCAAAGAAAGATTTGTAAGCTTTTGACTTTTATGTAAAATCATGCAGTATCTTCTCTTGCTGTGTCTACTTTGACTCCACATTGTGCTTAGAATTCAACCATTTTGCTATTTGTAGCAGAACTTCAATTATTATTATTATTATTATTATTATTATTATTTTGCTTTTGAGTTTTCTGCTGAATGACCACATGACCATGTATTGATAGAGTCAACTGACATTAAGTTTTGACACTTGTTGGCTTCCCAAATAATGATCGCATATATTAACTTGACAATAGCTTTTTGTACAAATATGTATGTATTTGTATCAGGTTTGTAATCCTTGTGCTTTTACTTTCACTCTCTTAATATGATATTCTTTCAGGTGTCAAATGTTCTTAATGAATCATAGCTCATCAACATTTTTGTACACAAAATACAACATTTACACCATGATATCATAAACACATTCTCCCAGATTGTCTTATATGTGCTTAGTTATTTTTCTTTTGCATATAATTGTACAGTATCTGGGGTTGATATTGTATGGTTATGTATGATGTGAAGAAAAGTTTCACATTATTATTTGGAGAGTAAGTTGACTCAGCATTATTACTGAAAGAACATTTTCCCACCACAAGGTCACCTTTGAGATAAACAGTACATATTTTCCTACTCATTCTATACTCTGTTCCATTCAATTCTGTAGTTTGTGTATTCTTACAGCAGTACTTACCTCCTTAATTATTATAACTTTTTAGCATGTCTGAGTAAGTTTTCTTTAAAGATTAAACTAATTCTTCTAATTGTGTAGCTTCTTTTGCCTAATGCATTACTCATACTTGGTCATATGCATTTCACATAAATTTTAGAAACAACTTTATATATATATATATATATATATATATATATATATATATATATATATATATATATGAATGATGGAATTTAGGTTGACATTGGATTTGGACTACACATGAATATGGAGATAATTGACTTCCAAGGTATATCAAATTTCTCTTAGAGATTATACATAGCTTTTATGATGTTTACTTCTCATGTTTTTGTGTTTGATGCCATTAATGTGTCTTTTGGTGAAATATCCTAGGAATGTGTTCAAATTGTTTTCACCTTTATTTTTAGTATGTGTTTGGGGAGCTGGTTTTTCTTTTTTATTTCTTTCATTTTATTTGTTTATGTTAATTTGATAATTCTGAAAAAATTTCAAGGATAGTATAAAATTTCCAAGTAACCCTAACCAGATTTCCAAATGTCATTATTTTACTATATTCCATCCTTCCTCTCCATTTATGCCTAAATTAATCAAATCTTTCTGAATGAGTAGTTAAGAGTAGGTGAGTAGGTGGATAATGTAATATGTCCCATTACTCCTAAAATGTTATCAAGAATTTCATATATTAACACAGCATTGTTGCCAATTCCATAAATCCACCTTGCTGTAATATGATTATATAGAGTATTAATCTTGTTCATAATTTTACTAATTTTCCTAAATAAGTTATTCACAGTAAAAAATGTATGATAATGTACTGCATTCAGTTCTCATGTTTTGTTATATTTTTTACTATGAAACTCTTTAAATTTTCTTTGTATGCCATGGTAATGATATTTTTGAAGAATACAAGCCAATAATTATATGAAAGTTCTCACTTTGAGCTATGACAATAAGAAAAAAAATAAATCGTAATAAGAGAACTTGGAAATTGATGTTTGAGTATGTTCTATATAAATGAAAATTGGCTTTGACATTTCCCAAAGTAGAAATTTAAACTATATATGTTAGAAAAATTAAAATACAAAACATGTCTTTTTAAGTTAATTTCAATAATTTTTAGATCACATTGGACACATCTAGTGCTATAAATATGACCTACCCTGTAGCAATCTCCTCTCTATTTTCCAGTGGACTCCTTTTTACTTCCATATATGACAGAGGACTTGGGTACTTGTCTTTCTGTATGTGAACAGTGTTTTCCAGTACCATCTGTTTTGATGTAAATGACAGGATTTCAGTCTTCTTATGGCTGTATATACATATCATCTATACTTCATAATTTTTTCTTTCAGTGAGCACTTGGAGTGATTCCATACCATAGCTATTGTAAATAGTGCCATAACGAACATGGGAATGTAAGAATCCTGTGTTTCATAGTAAATGTAATCTTGGCGGCTATTGCTGCATAATAAATTTTTCCTGAACATAGCAATTCAAATAAAAATTATATTTTATTTTTCTCATGATTTGTAGATTCATAAATTTGGCAAGGGCTCTTGGCAGTTGCCTCTTGTAATCTCTCATGAGGTTGCACTTGGATCTCATCTGCAGCTGAGGTCATTGAAGACTTGACCAAGCTGGGAATCCAGGATATTTCATTCACATGGCTGGCAGTGTAAAGTTCACCTGGGGTTGCTGACAGAATCACCTACAAATGCTGTCTCCCCCATGGTAGTCCTTACAGAGTAGATTTCCCAATAAGCAAACATCCTACAAAGTCAAGAGGAGGAAGCCTGACTTTCTAAGCTAGGTTCTTAAGTCAAGCTGTTCAGGCTTCATCACATTCTATTGCTTATAGGCAACTCACCACTGTCAGTCCAGATTTGGGCCTAGGAGGAATGGATAGAGTGTGAAATTTTTTTGATATTTTTAAACACTATATGTTTATTAAATATCCTACTTTATGTATTTTCTATTTTTACTTCAGAACTATCAAACCAAAAGTCAAATGTTTTCTGTGATATGTGAAAGCTAACCTACAAAAAGAAGATGGGGCAGTGAAGGGAAGAACAGAAATGCAGTAGATTAGAAAATGGGCTATATAGGGAAGGGAGAGGGATAAGAGAAGGACAGTGGAAAGAATCTGACAGAGTTTTCCCAAGTGTATGCATGAAAACATCACAGGGAATCCCACCATCATGTACATCAATAAGAATGAAACTCTAACTAGAATAAGATATATTCCATGCTTGTATTATCGCTTAAAATGGATTCTTATGTCGCATATAACTAAAACGAGTCATAATATATTAAAAAATTGTGGCCCTAAGTACCTAAAACTTGTAGAATTTTAAGAATGTTAGGTTATCTCATCATCTCTCTTAGTTCCCTATTATATATTTTATCCTGTTGTATTTCTGTGCTTCACTCAGTATTTTCCCATGTTCTTCCACTTACTATTTCTATTTTGAAGAGCATCTACACTATTTTTAGACTCATCCACTAGTCCTTATTTTTATCTACTGACTTTTGAAAGTAACGCATGACTCTAAAATATTTATTGGATTTTTGTTAATTATTTCTCTGCCAAGATGCACATCATATGAAACCTTCAGAAAGGTATTTTGCCTCTTCTGTTCAGTCTAATTAGGGTAGATCACCTTAAGTAAAAATGATTGAAGTGTCTAGAAATGGGCACCATCTAAAAAAAACCTCTACTTTCAGTTCACAGAATGTGATGCAAGATTTCTGGATGTTCAACAGAATTCCACCTCTTTGGTCCAAACTAAATTACACATGTGTATTCCCAGGGAAATGAGGCAAACATGCTGATATTTTCAGAATCTCACCTACTAACTTTGAATGAAATATGGCTAAAGGGGAAAATACCTGACTCTATCTTTCACTTTTCTCTAAACTTGACTCTAAAAGTCTTGTTGCCTAATATGCACTAATATGTTCCACTTTCCTAAACTCATTCCTAGGTGTGTGCTTAAAACAAAAAAAGTCTAGCATAATAAAAAGCAGAAATCTCCATTAGAAGATAAGCTTTGAAGATAGAAATTTAATGCTCCTTTGCAACAGCTTTCACCTCAGATGTCATCACTAGCTACTATGTACTTTAATTCAGGTTTCTTTTCTCATTTGGTAGGAAACCAGACCCAGTTGCTGCCCCAGTATAATGACTCCTGGTCTGACCCAGCAGGCTCTGCAACCTCAGAGGGCCAAATTGCCAACTGCTTAGGTGAGCAAGGACCCCAGAACAAGAGCTTTCTCATTACCTGTGGAAATGCCCACTGACATGACCCTATCTCTCCTCAGACAGCAGACAGCTCCGCCTGGTGGACGGGGGCAGTCCCTGTGCAGGGAGAGTGGAGATCCTGCAGCAGGGCTCCTGGGGCTCCCTCTGTGATGACAGCTGGGACCTGAGTGATGCCCATGTGGTGTGCAGACAGCTGGTCTGTGGAGTGTCCCTGGAGGCCACCATCTCTGCTCACTTTGGAGAGGGATCAGGGCCCTTCTGGCTGGATGAGCTGAACTGCACAGGAGAGGAGGCCCATGTGTGGCAGTGCCCTTCCCAGGGCTGGGGGCAACACAACTGCAGTCACAAGGAGGATGCTGGGGTCATCTGCTCAGGTCTGTGGTGCACACTGTTCACAGATAGGGGAGGGCAAGGGAAGGTCTGCAGGGTGGTGCCTGAGCTCTGGGGAAGAGGCTGGGCAGATGTTGACAGGGTAGGGGAGGAGGAGCTCCTCTTACAATTCCTGTTATTTCAGCAGAGGAGAAGATGAGGTCCTTCCATTTTCTGCTGGAGCAACTGAGCTTCAGAACCTTCCTTCTCAACACTGTCCCCTGTCACAGTCATTCTCTACAGTGTCCAATTAAAGCAGCCATCACTCTTCTGTGACCTGTGGGTGCAACATCTTGACCCACTGAATTAGTTTTCTATTTCTGCTGTAACAAGTTTTCATAGATTGAGTGACTCAAACAACACAAATTTATCATCTTACAATTTGTAGGTTAGAAGCCTGACCTGGGTCTGTCTGGCCTATAAACAAGGTGTGAGCAGGATGTAACAGCTAAAGCCTTAGGAAGACTCATTTCCTTCCTTTTGGAGCTTTTAGACATTGCCTGAATTCCTTGTCTCATGGCCCCTTCCTTCTTCAAACCAACAGCAGTGCAATTCTCTGACCATCATTCCATGAACACATTTCCCTCTGATGAGGGCTAGAAAGAATTATCTACTTTGGGGGATACAAGTTTAAGGATATGATTAGATTGTGCTCACCTATGAATCCAGGATGATACAGGATAATCCACAAAAAGATTCTTTACTTAATTATGTCTACAAAGCCCTTATGCAATGGGTAAACTATTCACAGACTCCCAGGATCAGGGAGTGAGCATATTTGGAGCTCCACTGTTGTCCACTCTGTCAGCCATCCTTTTCTAGGGTCTGTCAGATGATTAGTCAGAGAGTAGATAAAGAGTTTATTTACAGCAGAGCCCCCAGGTCAAAGTTACCACCTATTGATTTGCTAATATTACATTTGTGTAAAAACAGAAAGAGCAGTAAAATTTAGCAAAACAGGTTAAAGGGTAAAAACTTCCATTCCTTCACCTAGTGGGCACTTCCTCAGCAGAGTCAGCAATGAGCACTCACTATTTAGGAATAAATGAAAAACAGCAATAAGAGTTCAGTGCTTACTTAGCCCTGATGTCCCTCTTTCTATTTCAGAGTTCCTGGCCCTCAGGCTGGTGAGCCACGACCAAGAGTGTGCTGGGTGGCTGGAGGTTTTCTACAACAACACCTGGGGCAGTGTCTGCCACAGCCCCATGGAACCCATGACTTTGTCCGTGATCTGCAGACAGCTTGGCTGTGGGGAAACTGGGACTCTAGATTTCTTTATTCCTTCCAGGGAAGGTTCTAGACCTTCCTGGGTGGATGGAATTCACTGTCGAAAAACTGACACCTCTCTCTGGCAGTGTCCTTCTGACCCCTGGAAACACCAATCTTGCTCTGCAAAGGAGGAAGCTCATATCACATGTACAGGTGACCTACTGTCTACTTCTGTGTGTTTGTTCTATACCTTTAGGTTGTTGTCAGGAAAGGTTCATATATGCACACATAATGAATGAGTTGAAATAAATCCAAAGAATGAATACTGGATAGAGATTACTTGACCCACTTCTTGAAATTCTGTTTGAAAGGCAGGTGCAAGGAAACCTGCGATGATAGCACTTTATATGAAAAGTACCAAGAGACTGAACTGAGTGTATGGGAGCATAAAGTTATACTCTGATGAATATTCTTAGCAATTACCTAATGCAGTCTTAGATTATATTAATTAATCTGTATTTCCTTAGTGAGAGGGTGAATGATTAGACCTCAGTAATACACATTGCTTGCTAAGTGCTATCAATTTTTTCCCACCAACACAATCAACTCTTGATAGGTATCATGGTGATCATTTATTTCTGATGAGGAAATTCAGGTTTAGAGTAAACACTTCATCTTCCTCACACTTTCAATTGAGTGAGTGACAACTTGGGGAATCCAATACAATAGGCTGTTTACTCTGGAATCCACTACAGATTAGTTTGTTGATGATACATAATTGAGGGATTTATAGGTAAAAACTTAATTCCAGGCAGGAAGAGAGACACAAGAAGAAAATATTGTGCATGCTCTCATGGAGTTTACACTCTAGCGTGACTACACAACCACACATAAATTTGAGTGTCATGAAGGCATGGAAGGTGCTGTGCAAATATGTTCATTGAGGAAGACAGCAATCATATTTAACTTGAGACCTAAATAAGGTCCAATGCACAAGAACATAGAGCATTTTGTCAGTGTAACTACTGAGGTGGTAGGAGCATGGTGGCCTTGAGGGACTGATAAATTTTATCATAAGCAGAGCAGGAAGAATGTGGGGAGAGTGATACCTAATTACCTGGATGGGTAAGAGGAGCTAGAGGCCTCTCAAGGCATGGCACCAATAACAATACGGTTGAAAGGTGTTTGTTAGTCATTTCATCAGCTACATCATGTGGAAGTGCTATGAAATGAGTAGCCTGGTCTCGCTTTATTTTCTTCTTGAACTGATCGCCTCATAGTCTCAGTGGACTTAATTGATACTCTCTCCTATGAGCTTTTCCCATATGCTATTGAAAACTAACATGCCCACTTCATCCCTCTCTCAGAAAACATTCCATGGTGCCTGTTGTAAATTGGAGGCTACCATCTTCCAACTAATTAAAACTATAACGTCCACTTCAGTTTTGTGTTTTAATAAAAACTTGGCTGTCTTCTGAAAACAATGATGTCCTTATCATTTAGAGGCTCCATGATTCCCTTTCAACAGGATATTTCTGGGCCAAATATTGTAATAAAAATATTTCTGCTTTCTTTTGTCATTTTAAACAATTTTTGACATTTTTTTAAATTGATCTTCTTTAAAAATAACTGACAGTGGAATGCATTACAATTCTTATTACACATATAGAGCACAATTTTTTATATCTCTGTTTGTATACAAAATATGTTGACACCAGTTCGTGTCTTCATACATGTACTTTGGATGATGGTGTCCATCACATTCCACAATCCTTGATAATCCCCTGCCCCTCTCTTTCCCTCCCATCACTCTGTCCTATCTAGAATTCATCTATTTCTCCCATGCTCCCCCTCCCTACCCTACTATGAGTCAGCCTCCTTATATCAGAGAAAATATTCAGCATTTTTTTGGGGGGGGATTAGCTAACTTAACTTAGCATTATCTTCTCCAATGCCATCCTGAAAATGCCATGATTTTGAGCTCTTTTATTGTTGAGTAAAATTTCATTGTGTGTATATATATATATATATATATATATATATATATATATATATATATATATATAGAGCACATTTTTTTTATCCATTCATCCACTGAAGGGCATCTAGTTTGGCTCCACAGTTTAGCTATTGTGAATTGTGCTGCTAAAAGACCCAAAAAGCTGCACCAGAAAATTTAAACAATTCTTTTCTTTTTCTTTATGTTCAGCTACTTGAAATTTGCCCCATGAGACGGCACCAGCTACCAGTCCTGTTGGTGTCACTATCCAGTCTGCACACTCCCATCATCCAAGAAGGCTGCTATACCAGGCTCACCAGATTCCTCTTTCTCCTGTTCCTGGTGCTGCCAGCATCATTGAACACAACTGAAAAAACATCCTGGCCTCTCCATTCCTGAATTTCTCCCTTACTCCTCCATACTCCATCTCCCTGTATGACCACACTATTGACCACCACTAACTGTACATCTTGAGATCTTGATTGCATTTTTTCTTCTCTATTGCCTCTTCTCCTTATGCACATATTCTTCATGATCCTTTTCCATATATTTCATCCTCATACATATCCCAAATGTTTTCCCTTAACAGTTTTTCAGTTTTCCACTCCATGATGGCACATGTTCTTCTTACTCTGATTAGACAACATGATGCCCCATTATAATCCTTCCCCTCCAAGTACACTCAACTCCCTGTCTCCTCTGTCAGTGAAAGACAAGAATATTATTACCACTCAGTTACTCCCATTGGGAGATTAATTCACTAATTGGGTTAAGAGTCTCATAACCCAATCATTTCTCCTCTAAAACTTCTTGCATTGTCTTATCCAGAGCTTTTGGGAAACACCTCACATCCAAACCATAATATCCACCAAGTCTTGAGCAGGGCTAGGTCTTGGTTACAATAAGGTACTACCTCACTCTAGTGACTGGAGGTGTAGCTCAGTGGCAAAGCACACCCAACATGTTTGAGATTCTTGGCTTAATCACCAACAAGACTCAGAAGGAAGAAAGTGAATAAAGGAGTACCAACCACATAAACATAAATCAGCTATATAAATACAGTAATAATCAAATAAACTCAATAACAACTATGAAAGCAGTAACAATAGATAAGGGAAAGAATAAATGTAGAATGAACAAGAAAGTAAATTAATAAAAGGAAAATTAATTCAAAAAGGAAGATTGCAGAAGAAAGTGCAAAAAGAAGAAAGGGAATAAACAATAAGAAGAAAACTATTTTATATAAAAAAGATGAAAAAGAAGAAAGAAAAAATCATTTTAAAGAATTTTAAAATGCACTAAATACATAGTATTAAGGAATATATAATAATGTGTACATTAAAAAGAAAAAAAAAGTGTGTCAAAAATTCCTCCTACACAAGATACTTGCATGCAGAAATCTCTTTTTTGTTCATTTAACATTTGAATCCATCAGATATATAGGATAAACTAGGCTAAAAAATAAACCAATTCTAGTTCCTTTGAATTCCCATCAAAAGGAGATAGGTGTGATATGTTGCCTGCACTGTGCTCCTCAGTTCCTACCATGGAGGTTAAGGAATATTGATGGGACAGGCCATCATCCTGCTGGAGAGGTTCTGTTTCAAATAGTTGAGGCATAGCAACAGTCAAAGTCACCACAAGCCCTGCCTTCAGTGTTTCTGGAAACAACTTGTAGAAAAACTCTGCTCCAGAGACCTCATTCCCATGGGGGCATACCAAGTGTCCTAGTCATAGTGAATCCCTGGAATGCCTGTGAAAAGTGGTGTAAACATCAAACCCTTGAGCTCCACCCTGAGATGGGGCACAGGAATGGGGTTAATCACCAGATGTTGTCTCAGCTCTCAGACCTGGAACACTCCTTTTCACATAGAAAAGGCCTACATATCAATGAGGCCTCTAGTCCCTTCTCTACTACTATCTCAGCATGTTTGTGGAAATCAGTCTTCTTGAGACTATAGGCGCTCACTACCCACCCTGTCACTGTGGAAGGGTGACCCAAGGACCTCAAATTATGATTAATTCATATTTTGTAATTCTAACACAGTTTAGCCCATACAATAGGACCCTTCTCATGATGGCTCTCAGTAATATCACTCTGAGAACTTGCTGAGCAATGAGATGAATTCCTCCTATAAAGCTCTCTTGTTGTACTGAAGGAGTCCCTCTCAAAACAACTCCCCAAACTTGATCTAAAGCTTGTAAGAACCATGTGTTTCTTCCACATGTAAGACAGCTGGAGTTGAAGTTGTTAATTGCTTTGTAGTTTTATCTGGTCTGCCTTAATGCTTCTCCATCTCATTGACACTTCTTGTCATTTCTTTATTAGTTCCTGGTGTTTTTCCTCTTTCTCTTCTCAGAATAGAGCTTCCCCTGTGTTCCCTGACTCTTGTCACTCACAGAGCCACAAAAAGTGTACTTCTATTCTGCTATTTGCCTCCTCATCAAGAACTCCTGGTAGGAAGTCCAAGCACAGATTAAATATATTTGGGGGAAAGTAGCATTCTATGATTCATAGGGGCATTTGGGCAATGTCAACATCTGTCATCATCTATACAGGAAGGTTGCCCAAACTACCTAAAGCAAACACAAATTTGAAATTAAATATCCATATTTAAACTATGAAGCCTAGAATCATTAGTGAAATATATTGCATTAACTATGGTTTGTTTTATGATCCATTAATTTTTCAGTCTTAATGCCTATATAATTACATTTTTCCCCTGAATTCATAGCTGTCACCTGAGACTTCTAATGATCTCATCCCCATTTCCTACTCCATCTCCTGTACTTTCATCATTCCAAATCTCTGTCCATAAATACTCATATGTATTTGCTTTATAAGAAACCAATGCAGATACTGGCCCATTACACTAATTCTTAGAAATCATTCAGAAAAGACACTTTCAGCTACTCAAATTATGAATCTCTGCATTTCTCAAATAGTTTTGTCACATCATATGCAGAACTCTACCAACAGCAAGTTTTACTCTGATCAGATCTACATAATAACTTCTACCTGAGACTACTCACTTTATTACTTTGTGTTTAGTTCCACTTCTTATTCTTTCCCAATTAATTCTCCCACATTATGGTAGAAACTGAGACTTACCTACTACCCTAGTATAATGAATGATTCCATGTCTTACACAGCAAGCTCTGCATTATGAAAATAGATCTGCCAACTGCTTGGTTGGAGGAGGGAGTACCACATGACAAAAGAACCCTTATCAGCCAATGCGGTGGCACACATCTGTAATCCCAGCTGTTCAGGAGGCTGAGGCACAAGGATTTTGAGTTCAAAGCCAGCCTCAGCAAAATGAGGCCCTAAGCAACTTAATGAGACCCTGTCTCTAAATAAAATATAAATAGGGCTGGGGATATGGCTCAGTGGTTGAGTGCCCCTGAGTTCAATCCCCAGTACACCCCTGCTCCCCCAAAAGAACCCTTCTCATTCTCTTTGTAAATACAGCCATTGACATGATTCTTTCTCCTCAGAGAGCCCAAAGCTCCGCCTGGTGGATGGTGGCAGTCGCTGTGCAGGCAGAGTGGAAATCCTTCACCAGCATTCCTGGGGCACTGTCTGTGGTGACAGCTGGGACCTGAAAGATGCCCATGTGGTGTGCAGACAACTAGGCTGTGGAGTGGCCTTCAATGCCTTGCTATATGCACAATTTGGAAAGGGATCGGGGCCCATCTGGCTGACAGAGCTGGCGTGCACAGGAGAGGAAGCCTACTTGTGGAATTGCACTGCCCTGGGCTGGGGAAAGAACAACTGTGGGCACTCTAAAGATGCAGGAGTCATCTGCTCAGGTATGGTTAGTGCATTCTCCACTACCTAAGAGAATGGAAGGTTCCAGGAAGTAGTGTCTGATTCCTGGGGGACTAAAGAATGAATTGTCCAGAGAGTACTAAGAGGAGAGGACTAAGAGGTCCTTCCCTGAATCCACAGATTCGGGGACAGCAGGGGTGAAGCTCTTCATTTATTCCTGTCCTGTAAATCTCTAATATTGTCCTTTCCCTTCTCAACTTTTTTACTTGACAAGATATATTTTGTAGAGTATTTCAACTTAAAATCAATCTTCATGATTTTGTTTCTCTAATTTATTATTTTGAGGATTACATATAAATTGGTCCACACACTCTGTTTGCAATACTTTTCAAAGGATAGACAAGAAAGTGGCCATACTTCTCTCAGTTGAATTGAGTGCTTACATATGTAAAGTCAAAGATATTTTGCACTAGGTTAATAGGTATGTGGGTAGAGGGATCAAACACATTACAAGGAAATTTATGGATTAAAGGAAAGTTAAAATACTTCTTTCCAGATTCAAATATCAAAATCTTAGTTTATTGGTAGGAAGGTCCAGAGAACCATTAGTGAAATGCTGTGAGTAACAATTTCTCCTTTCATATCTATTTCAGTATATTCTCTCTATGTTTTGTTTTCCAAAATTTTTTGTTTAAACTCATATTGTGAGGTGAATTTAACACTGTGCTGTTATATCAATGTTGGAAATAGTAAAATATTAATACATATTTATTATGGTATGAGATTATGTAGTTTAGGATTCAGATCAAGGTGGTTATTCAGTGATCTCCCACAAATATCCCATGTAAACATTTTTCACAAACTAAAAAACTTGATAGGAGAAAATAAATGAGGTGTATGAAAAGAAAAGAAAGCAGGTGAGTGTCTGCTTTTATGATAATATAAAGAAAAGACACATTGAAGGAGAGAAGAAAATAAGAGTTGTGCTTTCCCTAAATCTAAGAAGCCCAGCATGAAGAAAGACTCATTCTTCTTGGGGAATGGAAAGGTAATTAAGTCCAAGCCTTAGACTTGAAACTCAGAACTAGGCAGGTGCCCAGTAGAGCCCAACTATCCTTGTCCCCATGCCAGTAACCTCAGATGGAGACTCAGGAACTGGGTTTAGTTGGGCAGCAAAGAGACTGTCTCCACCCCAACTGTTCCAAGATGTCTTGACAGAAAGAAAATCAAGACTCCACTTGTTAAGGAACAGGACACAAGAGCAGAAACAGGATTTTGTCTTAAAGCAAAATTCAAGGCTCACCATTGTGATACTCTTTACTCAGTAGGAATTAGAGGCCTTAAATGTAGGACTAACCTCATAGAGAGAGCAAGACTGTGTGCTGGTGGGACAGACTCAAAAAGAGCCTGTGGCTGGTTGCAGGAGTCTTGGGTCATGAGTCCACCTCAGCAGTAGGCAGCTCATAGCATTGAGGACGTTGGTCCCTCTCAGTTCTGTGTTGCCTTGGCAGGCTGAGGCCTCAGTGTGTGACATATCTTTGCAGCATTGTTGACCACAGGACCACCCTCCTTGTTCCTTCTCAAAACCCCAGGGAGCACACAATGGAGAGAGTTAAGTCTCTCCTTGGGGGTAAAAATTTAGTTGGGCACCCAAATCTGACCTGGACCCTTGAGCTCTTGTCATTACATATTATAATACAGATTTCAAAGACGAAAGGTAAAGAGTCCAAAGGAATCAAGAGAAATGAAATAAACAACACATATGGGTGTCCTAATTCACCTGACAATGAATTTCCTAACAAGAAACATGTAGACAAGAAGTGAATGCCATTAGATTCTCATAGAACTGAAGGAAAAGTCTTCCAATAAAAAATACAAAACAGAGCAATTGTTCTTTACAAATAAATAAATATAAAGACATTATCAGACAGCTCCCCCACTGTGGTGAGCCGCTTCTGCCGTTTCTGCAGACTATGGTCGCCATTACAAGATGGCGCTGGCTCCGCTGTGGTCTGTGACAAACAACTCCTTATTTGGGAGAGTTGGAGCATGGTTTTTCACCACCCTATGAGAAAGCTCCACATGGCAGCTTCGCATTGGGGCTTGAGATGCTTTATTAAGGCTGGGAGGGGCATCCGAGGAAGAGAAGAAGAAATATCAAGGGCCTGAATAAACTGCTGAAAGAAGATTCCTGAGTTGCGTCTTCCTTGCAGGCAAGGGGTCGCGACAAGTGGTGCCGAAACCCGGGAACCAGAACTTTCAGCAGTCAGGGGTGGTGCACCGGTTAGTCCCAGGTAAGTGGGATCCGCGATCAAAGCGGGGTTAGTCCCAGGTAAGTGGGATCCGCGACCAAAGCGGGGCAGCTCCTCTGTAAAGAAAGAGAGAGCATTACATTTTATTGCAGCTGCACTGTGTACTTTCGCTTCTACTGTCGCTTTTGTTTTCTGTGTTTCTTTTGTTGTGTCATTTCGCTTTTCTTTTTTGTGCTTCTTTTGTTGTTGTGTCATGGGTGCCACATCTTCAAGTCCGCTTCTCCTGGCCCTAGATGGCCTGTTATGTTCCAAGGGCCTGGAAGTGAAACATAGTACTTTACAGAGATTTTTACAGAAGATAGATATCGCTGCACCGTGGTTTGCATTTTCGGGCAGGCTTACTGTACCTAGTTGGGATAAATTAGGCAAAGATCTTGACTTTGCTTCTGAGCAGGGCATATTAGAGGGTGGGGTGATACCCCTTTGGAAAATGGTCCGTAGTTGCCTTACAGATGGCAGATGTCAGGAAGCACTTACTAAAGGACAGGAAGTTCTAGAGCAATTACATGAGGAGAAATCGGATACGGCAGGAAGTGAGGTGCCTCAGGAGGATGGGAGTGTGCTGAGCGTGAAACAGGGGAGGAGACGATTGTATCCAGATCTCAGTACGCTGCGCACACCCCCATGTGAAAGTGGGTCAGAGGAAGAGGAGGATGAGGAGGAAGAGCTCGGGAGGCTGTCTCGTCAGCTAGAGAGTTTAGCTATAGGAGAAGGGAACAGAAATAAACAGGGGCTCAAGAAAAGCGATCCCCCGGATCCGCCGCCGTATGGTGGGGGTGATTCGGGGAGAGCTTTCCATGCCCAAACATGGAGGGCTGTTAACGCTGAGATGGGTCTTGCTTATCCAGTTTTTCAGGATGACAATAGGGGAAGATTCCATGAACCCTTAGATTTTAAAATTGTGAAGACCCTGGTGGAGTCTGTGCGCACTTATGGGGTGGATGCCGCCTTCACACTAACTCAGGTGGAGAGTCTGTCTAGATACTGCATGACTCCCTCTGATTGGGCTATCCTTGTTCGGGCTTGTGTTTCCCCGGGTAAATATTTGGACTGGAGAGCATTTGTGCTAGAGGGCGCAATAGAGCAGGCCGCCCAAAACCATGCGGCAGGACACCCCCATTGGGACAAGGATATGCTTTTGGGGCAGGGTAGATTTGCAAATCAACAGACAGGATTTCCTCTTGAGGCATATGATCAAATTAACAACATTTGCATTCGGGCATGGAAGTTGCTTCCAAATAGAGGAGAGGTGTCTGGTAATTTGACCAAGATTCTACAAGGCCCTACAGAACCCTTTTCAGATTTTGTAGCAAGGATGGTGGATGCCGCTGGAAAGATTTTTGGGGATCCTGATAGAGCCATGCCCCTTATCAAGCAATTGGTCTTTGAGCAATGCACCAAGGAATGTAAAGCGGCAATCACTCCTTATAAAAATAAGGGCATAGAAGCATGGATGAAAGTGTGTAGAGAGATTGGAGGACCTTTAACTAACGCAGGTCTTGCAGCTGCTGTCCTTCGGATTGCAAAAGGGGGCAGTCCTGGTGCCGGAACATGCTTCCATTGTGGTCAACCCGGTCATTTCAGACGTGAATGTCCCAAAAAAGACAATTTTACTGGACCTCCTCACGGTGGCCCTTCCAATGGCCTTCGTCAACCGGGGCTGTGTCCAAAATGTAAAAAGGGGAAGCATTGGGCAAAAGAGTGTAGATCAGTGAGGGACATCCATGGACAGCCTATTTCAGCTGGGCCAAAAAACTGCCGAAGGGGCCCCCGACCCCAGGGCCCACAAATATATAGGGCAGTGGAGAATGTCACACCCGAACCCGAGACATGGCCATCTCTATGCCATCCCATGAGACGCGGAGAGCCACTACAGGTGCCGTGGGATTGGACCTCTGTTCCACCTCCAGACTCGTATTAACACCTAAGATGGGAGTCCAATTGGTGGAAACTGAGTTCAAAGGGCCTTTACCACCTGGCACTGTAGGTTTGCTAATTGGACGTGCATCCTCTATCTTACAAGGTCTTCATGTCTTTCCCAGAGTCATTAGCCCTGATACTGTAGGGGCAGTAAAGGTTATGGTGGAGGCTCCAAGGGGCATTGTGTCTATCTCCCCAGGGGATCGGATTGCTCAATTACTAATTTTGCCTAGCTTACATAATCACTTCCCTGCTGACTCAAGGTCACGGACGGGAAGTGAGATTGGTACCACCGGAGGGAATTGTGCCTATTTGTCACTAGATATGAGCAATCGCCCCACTTTGGAATTAAGCATAGAAGGTAAATCTATTGTGGGATTGCTGGATACAGGAGCAGACTGTAGTATCATAGCCCTTAAGGACTGGTCTAAGGGATGGCCAGTGCAGACTTCTGATCAATCCCTGAGAGGACTTGGATATGCCCAAGCCCCTCAAATCAGCTGTAGACATCTATCTTGGAAGGACCCGGAAGGACACAATGGCACCTTTCAGCCTTATGTACTTGATTTACCTATCTCTTTATGGGGCCGTGATCTGATGAAAGACATGGGGTTCACTCTTAGTAATGACTATTCCCCAGTGTCTCAACAAATTATGCAAAATATGGGGTATAGGCCAGGTCTAGGACTAGGAAAACACCTACAGGGGCGTAGGCATCCTGTGCAAGGTCATCAAAAGCTTAACAGATTTGGTCTGGGTTTTTCCTAGGGGCCACTGGGGCTCAAATACCCATAACATGGCTCACCGAGGAGCCTGTTTGGGTGCCTCAGAGGCCTCTTCCCTCGGTTAAATTGGCAGCAGCCCATGATCTAGTCAAAGAACAACTTGACTTGGGTCACATCCAACCTTCTACTTCTCCATGGAATACTCCCATACTTGTTATTAAGAAAAAATCAGGAAAGTGACGCCTACTGCATGATCTACGAGCAGTTAATGCTCAAATGCAACTTATGGGGCCCATTCAAAGAGGGCTGCCTCTGCTCTCCTCTGTTCCTCAGGGCTGGCATATTATTGCTATTGACATTAAAGACTGTTTCTTTTCTATTCCTTTGCATCCTAAAGACTCACAGCGTTTTGCCTTCACCCTTCCCTCGTGTAACCACGAGGAACCAGATCAAAGGTTTGAGTGGGTTGTTGCCGCAGGGAATGGCTAATAGTCCCACGATGTGCCAGATGTATGTGGGGAAGGCACTCGCACCTCTCAGACATAAGTATTCCTCCATCAAGATCATTCATTATATGGATGATGTGTTATTGGCCGCTAAGTTAGAGCAGACAGTTAATGAGGCCTATAAAGAATTAGTAAAGCTCTTAGCTCAATATGGGCTACATATCGCACCTGAAAAGGTTCAAACGGGGAATTCTATTGAGTATTTGGGAGCGATAATTGGGTATGACAAATTAAAACCACAAAAAATCACCATAAGAACTCAGGATCTCCAAACTCTAAATGATTTTCAAAAACTGCTGGGAGATATTAATTGGATAAGGGGATATTTACATATTCCTAATGGTGTGCTCCAGCCTTTGTATGCTACCCTTAAGGGTGATCCAGATCTTGCTTCTCCTCGTAGCCTCACCAAAGAGGCTAGAGCGGCCCTTATAACAGTAGAAGAAGCTATACAACATGCTACTCTATGCAGTCTCCAGAGTGATAAACCTTTCCAGTTATGTGTGCTTGCCACTATGCGGCAGCCTACTGGAGTACTGTGGCAAGATGGGCCTTTACTATGGATCCACCCACATGTATCCCCAGGAAAATCCTTAGAATACTATCCTGATGCTGTTGCAGCGTTAGCACTTAAAGGGATTCAACAAAGCATTCAATTTTTCAGACAATCACCTTCTTCTCTTATTATACCCTATACTAAAGCTCAACTTAATGTTTTGTGTGCTACTCTAGACAACTGGGCTATTCTATGTTGCTCGTTTCAAGGGGATATTGATAATCATTACCCTTCCCATCCATTACTCCATTTTGTTAAAGAACATCCCATCATTTTCCCTAAGGTAACTTCACCCAATCCAATTCCGGGGGCTGTTAATATTTTTAATGATGGTTCCAAGTCTGGAATGGGAGCTTATGTAATTAATGATTCTCCCCCTGTTCAGCATCAATTTGCTCCTGGAAATCCACAATGGGTGGAACTGCAAATTGTTATTGAGGTTTTTAAACAGTGTTCTTTTCCTTTTAATCTTATTTCGGACTCCATCTATGTGGTACAAGCACTAAAAGTCCTGGAGGCCGTGGGAGCTATTAGTAATGCCCATAATGTATCTGCTTACTTTAATCAGCTTCAACAGCTTATCTGTAGCTGCACTGCTCCTTTTTATCCAATGCACATCCGGGCTCACACCTCTCTTCCTGGTCCGTTATCACAGGGTAATGCCTGTGCAGACTCAGCCACTAGAGGTCAGTTGATATGCTTGGCTTCCTCCTTAGAGGGGGCTAAATTATTTCACCAGAATTTCCATGTTAATGCTGTAACGCTGCGCAGGCGTTTTTCCATTTCAAGAGCGGATGCTCGTCAGATAGTATTACAATGTCCCCATTGTGTCACATTTCTTCATCCCCCTAATTATGGAGTGAACCCACGGGGATTGAAGCCATTGGTTGTCTGGCAAATGGATGTGACACACATACCTGACTTTGGTAACCTCAAGTATGTGCATGTTTCTGTTGATACGTGCTCTGGAGTTATTCATGCTTCTGCTTTATTGGGAGAAAAGGCACGTAATGTTATTACTCATTGCCTAGAAGCATGGGCAGCATGGGGTGCTCCTGCATCCCTTAAGACTGATAATGGACCTGCTTATACTGGCAGACAATTTACATCCTTTTGTTCTACCATGGGAGTGCAACTTACTCATGGTCTGCCTTACAATCCTCAAGGACAAGGCATTGTTGAGCGTGCTCATCGCATCTTAAAGGAAACTTTACAAAAACAAAAAGGGGGAATAGGAGCTGAACACACTCCTAAAGAACGCCTGTCCTTAGCTCTCTTTACCATTAATTTTTTGAATTTGGATATTCATGGTCGCTCTGTGGCTGATAGACATGTGTCCCCTCAGCCCTCTGTGATTGGCTATGTTAAGTGGAAGGATGTTCTTACGGGCCAATGGAACGGCCCCGACCCCGTGCTGACATGGGCGCGAGGATCTGTATGTGTTTTTCCCCAGGATCGCACGGAACCGTTGTTGGTCCCTGAACGCCTGACAAGAAGAGTCTTGACATCAACCGACCAGCAACAAGAGATACCACAGCAATCCTGTGATGAGGATCTTCACTCTGCTACGTGCTCTGGTTCTGGTGCTGGTGCCGATGACACAGACGACACCAATGCAGTGGTGGGCAGTGGC
This sequence comes from Marmota flaviventris, assembly GCF_047511675.1. NCBI lineage: Eukaryota > Metazoa > Chordata > Mammalia > Rodentia > Sciuridae > Marmota > Marmota flaviventris. Next base: position 126,063,995 of record NC_092500.1, on the reverse strand, counting down.
ACGGGCTTGGCCAATGCCGATGCCGGTTCATGGTAATTCTAGTGTCCTCCCCACTCTTTTCTCTACCTCATGTGAGATGTCTGCTCCCTGTGCCTCTCCTAGAGGGGACATGGAGAGCATTTTTAATCAATCTCAAGTTAATCTCACAGGAGTTTTTTGTTTCAGCCTTGGAAACGCTAATTGCATCAGCCTTAAGACCAAAAATTTGACTAACTGGGAGGACCCATTGCGGTCCAGTCAGGTCTCAGGGAGCATTATCAGTGCCGTACTGAGCCAAGTAGTTTCAGGGAAGCAATCAGGCTCAGGGACCCCCGCAAATAGCTCTGCTTTAAACATAACTACCTTGGCTATTATCTCCAAGGTACTAATCCCAGTGCCTCCTTCTTCTAATAGTACTTACAATGCCACTCATTTCAAGGCCTCCCCTTACTGTAACCCTAATCTTGGTTTCCCCCCAACATTTACGCCTTGTCAGGATCATTCTTGGGAGAAACATCAAGTTGCTAAAGGTTTCTCCCTTTCCCCCTCTCTTAAGAGGCATGTTTATAACTTTAACAACAGTGCCAACTCCTCTACAGGAGTAGGTTGGTCCTGGTTTCAATGGCTGATTTCCAATGAGAAGGGGGCTTCAGCCGATATTTCTGCACTGGCTCAATTGCTGGGAGCCAAAAGCTGGCTGGCTAATGTTTCTGGCACTGTTAGGGAGAGTGAACGAGGTAATAGACTTACATCTGTTTCGTTCAACTCTCTGCTATACAATGCCACATTGCCCCCTGCAATGGTCTGTGTCCAATCCCCGTTCTTGTTCCTTTTGGCTAATGACACCTCGTCGGGGATGCTGGATTGTTCTAATGTTACCTGTCTCTTATCTGAGTGTTGGAATGGTTCTTGGACTGTAGCAGTGGTTATGAAAATTCCAACTTTTGTCCCAATCCCAGTCACTGCGGACCCAGATAAATTCCCCATTGTTGAGCTACTTAGAGTCCGCAGGGATTTTGGAATTACGGCAGCCATAGTGACAGCTGTGGCAGTGTCTGCTGCTGCAGCGGTTACGGCCGGAGTGGCCATGGCCAGTCAAGTACAAACTGCTGCCACCATTAATCAAGTTGTTCAAAAAACTTCCACCATACTTGAATCCCAAAATACAATTAATCAACATATTTTGTCAGGGATTTTAGCTGCCAACCAAAGAATAGATTTACTCCAAGCTCAGGTAGAAGAATTGGCTGACTTGGTGCTTTTGGGTTGTGTTGACCAACGTGCACATTTATGCATAACCTCTGTCAGATTTAATGATTCCAGGAATGCCTCCCGCATCATTGGCGAATATTTGGCCGGAAATTGGTCCATGGCAGCGGAAGACATGATCCAGTCTCAACTAACCCAGATAGCTGTCTTGAACAGTACCCGTGTCGATCCCGTGACTTTGGGTCAATTCACCGATTGGATATCTTCTGCTTTTTCCTTCTTCAAAGAGTGGGTGGGGGTAGGCATTTTTGGTGCAATGTGTTGCTTCGGTATGTTCCTCTGTTTGTGGTTTCTCTGTCGCCTTAAGGCCCGCAGTGCTCACGATAAGGCTATGATCATACAAGCTCTTGCAGCTTTAGAAAATGGCAACTCACCTCAAGTCTGGCTTGCGCATCTTAAACAGTAAACCTTTGACATGGTCGTTACACCCCAAGTTATTATAACATTGCACTGGGATCGACATGACTTTCCTTGTTATTCTCTTAGTGTTGGAAAGCCCTTGCACTCTGCCGGTCTTACTGCCATTGCACGCAGATGGGTTTCCACACTAGTGCTTTTCTATCGCCTTAAAGTCCGTGCCTTTCTTTCAGGGTGCTGTCAACTTGTTTGTCATTATAAACAGCCACAGTTCAGCCTCAGCTATCCCCCTTTCGTCCACCATCGTCACGATACAGGATGCGAGGCAAGGCACTGCACTTGAGTGATCCTTGACGTGGACCTCAAGGAGAGCATGTCCTATTGCATGCGGGTTAGACGCGTCCACGCCCCGCCCCACGAAAAAAGGCGTCGGCTGATATGGCCTCGGATCTGGGGAAGGGCCCTCCTTAGGACTGAGCCATACTATGCAGCCACTTCTGCACAGTGGGATAGGACCTCTACTCTCGCCTGTATTGTTTTAAGAAAACAGAAAGGGGAAACTGTGGTGAGCCGCTTCTGCCGTTTCTGCAGACTATGGTCGCCATTACAAGATGGCGCTGGCTCCGCTGTGGTCTGTGACAAACAACTCCTTATTTGGGAGAGTTGGCGCATGGTTTTTCACCACCCTATGAGAAAGCTCCACGTGGCAGCTTCGCATTGGGGCTTGAGATGCTTTATTAAGGCTGGGAGGGGCATCCGAGGGAGAGAAGAAGAAATATCAAGGGCCTGAATAAACTGCTGAAAGAAGATTCCTGAGTTGCGTCTTCCTTGCGGGCAAGGGGTCACGACACCCCACCCCAAGTAACCATAAAGTATAGCAATCCTCTGCTGAGCATATATACCTAGGAAATGAAGTCAGGATGTTGAAGAGACCTCTATACTCCCATGTTTATGACAGCACTACTGACAGTAGCTAAGAAAGGGAAACAATCCAAGTGTCCATCAACTAATAAAAATTGACACAATGAAGTACATTTACATAATAGAATACTCTAGCCAAAAAAAAGGAAAGAAAAAAGAAAAAAAAAAAGAAATGAAATCCTTCCATTTGCTGCAGCGTTCATGGACCTGAATATCACTAGGCTAAATCAAATAGAAGTAGGGCAAAGAAGAACAAAGGTCTCACTATATGTCAAATCTGAAAGAGTTGACCTCATAAAAGTTTAGAAGTTTATACTAGAATTATAATTACCATAAGCTGGAAAGTGTAGGGGTTAAAAATGGAAGGCTATAAGTTTTACTTAGGAATAAGTAATTCTGGTGCACCATTGTACAGGTGGGTGATAACAAGATTGAACTTTATTTCAAAAGCAAGAATAGAACATATTGGAGATTTTCACAAGAGTAAATGAACAGTGTTTGATGGAATAAGACTATATATATATATATATATATATATATATGTGTGTGTGTGTGTATACATCAAAAGATCTATTTACTTCATTAATAGGTTACTATTTCTGTTTGGGGTATTGCTTGATATAAGTTTAATATAAATGAAAAAAAGGAGAAAAATGCTACAGGTGACAAGATATGGAGGAAGATTATACAGTATATATGTGATAGATGCCATAACACAATGTATCCTTGAAGCAAAGGATCAGACAAGCATAGATCTGACTGCAATTTTTAATTTACTCTAGGGAGAATGATTCATATGAATCAGTGGACTTCTGCAGATGCAATTTTTCTTTTCTTCCAATCAGGTCTCTCATAAACTTCAAATGGCTTATTTTTTTTTCTTTTTGTCTGCATTATTTATTTGAAATATTCATACCCCACATCTAAAACAAAACATTTCTGGAACATGTAAAATTCTGGAAAGACATTAGTATTTTGAATTAGAAATCATGGAAGCAGACTCTCAATACTCTCTTCAAATACCTTTCTCTTATACCAGACCTGGGTGGGAAGTTTACATTGTGGCTCCTTTGAAGACCCCTCTGCAACATTTTATCCCTTCCTGATCACAGGCATTTTTGCCCATTTCTGGGCTTCCAATGATCACTCTCCTTGCCCTCTGTTCTGCCTTGAAGGAAAGTCATGCTCCCTCCTCTGGCTTTCAGAGATGACTGAGAAGCCCAAGAATACAGGGCAAGTTTGGTCTTCAAGGAAGACACTGGGATATGTGTGTACTTCTACCTGGCCAAATCCACATCTGATGAAGACATTCCCATCTACTTAGGTGACACAGTTCTGTGCCCTAAAGAGAATAATAGGATTGTGGAGTGATGGACAAGGAGACAGGTAGATACAGAAACAAAGCTTATGATCAAAATCCTGGAGATTTTGTTATATGCAGATGAGTCCCAGCCACAGGAAGGATGGGGAAGGCAATCTTGATCTTAGTGGAATAAACAAAGGTGTGATCTTGATGAAAGAAGTTGGAAATCAACCTGGCCACCCTGCCGCTTTTGTTTACCTGGATAAATTTGAGCCCAAAAATTCTAATAGTGATGGAAAGTGAGAGAGGCCATTTCCAGAAGCTGAAAGAGCCCTATATCCCAAATGATGAAATACAGAGAATTAGGGACTTGCCCAGAGCTTCTGCAGGTAGAAAAGAGTAGTTTTCTGAAGATCAGGTACCTACAAACTCTCCTGGGGCTTGACTGAGTATTTTTGTAAATGAACCCAGTTTGTAAAGTGGAGGCCACCTCTGTGAAATAAGAGTAGAGATGAGGCACCAAGGATAAAGGCACAGGATATAGCAGGGCTCACTGAGGGAGTAGCAGGGGAGACCAAGAAAGGAGAGAGCTGAAGTGAGAGGAGCTATCACTGAGAGGCATAATTCAGGTCACAGTGGATACGGATACCACCATATCTCTAATCTCTAACAAGTCGCTTACTCTTCCCAAGTTCTGTCTTCTCTGTCATGTCATAAGGACATAGCACATGAGCATCTTCAATAGTATATCAGTTTTAGTAATTTTTAACACATTTAACACTGTCAACAGGTTTTATCACTGGAGAGCTTTAAACTTAGCTATGAAAAAGTACATTATGTTGAGGTATTTAGGGTACTGGAGAATTCAGATAGAGAGGTTTAAAAAGGAAAATTGAATCTAAGAGTGGATTTAGGATAAATATCATGGTATCTCATTTATTTATACAGGAAACACCTACACCCAGACCTTGCCTGGGAGCTGCCCATCTGTGTCCCTATAAGAGAAGCCACCCAAAGAGTCCATTTGCTGGTATGTGCTAAACACATACTCTGCACCTTCAGTTCTCTTTACTGCCAATCTTTCAAGTGTCTTAGGGCACAGAGAAGCACCTTTTTTTTTTTTTTTTTTTTGATTGGTTACTGTGGGCCTTGATGCATCCTTCTTTTGGCCTGAAGTACAAGTGTGTCACTATCTTTTCTGATTTATGGCACAAAAAGTAGAATTTGTTTTCTAGTGTGCAAGATGTAGATGTCAAATCTTAAGATTTTAAAGTTACTTTTAATTTTTGTTGTGTTGGCCCTTTGGAGTTTTTATGGAATTTGGTTAATTGTATAAATTATCTATTCAGTGATTCTTGGTAAAATTGCTCTTTATCTGCTATTTCTCCTACATACAAATAAGTTCTGATATCTTTTAGATGAGATTAGGAAGACAGATTTCCTTTTAAAAAAACAAGGTTATGGAGAGTAGCCTACAGTGTCAGCCAAGTCTTCACACTAAAATTCATCCCCTGTCCTTAGATGAGTCAGGCACAATTTGGGTGAGGACCTCAAGTCATTCAGGCTCTGTTGTGGCCCTCCTGTGGAGAAAGGTTTAGCAAAACACAGAAAAAATGTTTATATTGTTTCAAATAAACATATGGGGGGCTCTGGTGAGCCCAAAATCTATTTCCCTACATGACAATCTCCATGGAATCATTTCAGTATTATGACTTGTTCAGATATTGAAATGTCCTTACCATGCCTCATGTAATTTCAATTGGTGGTCATGATTGAAACAACATGCAACCAAGAGGAAAAATAAAGAACCCCTACTTTTTTCTTTTTCTTTTCATGTAGTTGTCATCAATCACTTCTTAATCTCTAGGGACTAAAGCAAGTTTGCCTCCTTCTACCAATCTTACTACTCCTATGACAGTTGATCAGACTGGGACGTGGCTCTGTTCTCTAAGCGTAATTTCTCAGAGGAGGAGATTCAAAAATCTTGACTGAAGCATCCCAGATTTAGAAGAGCCAGTTATTATAGGAGAAAGGAAGTGGAAAATTTTCATCCTTCTGATATTCATTGAATTCTTCAATTATTTTCTAAAGTCTCTCACTCAAACCCTTAATCCAACCTAACTTGTGTCCTCAGAAGAAGGGAGACACATAGACAGACACAGAGAAGAGGGATACATAAGCAGAGAGGCCGCAACCAAAGTGATGCTTCTATGAGCCAAGGCACACCAAGGATTATCATTGACCAGGAGAAGTGAGGGTGGAGCGAGGAAGGATCCCCTCTGATAGTCTCCAGAGAAGGAACCAACCCTACTGAGACTCTCAATCCCACTTCCATCCTCCACAACTGTGAGGTAGTGAAATTCTGTTTAAAAGCAAAATAATCATCAGCAATAATATTAATTCCTTACCCAATTCTAGACCAATGAAAAGATTTGTATTATACCACATAATTGAAGGACTTTAGTTAATATGGAAAAGTCATGTTAGAGGACCTACTGAAAATTTTATGTTAATGGAAAGCTCTAGAATAGGTCTTCTTTATAATCCACTCTGGTACGTTTTAAGACCAGGTATCATTTTTTTCTTCATTTGTGACTCTATTTGACATCTACATATTTGACTATACAGGACAATATCAAATAGAGACTAATTTTCTTTTATTTAATACCTATCCCTAAATTTTCTAACATTATAAATATTTATATAGTCTAATAATTAAAAATATTATTATTAAAATTAAATGTAGGTATATGAATGATTTTATAAGTACTAAATTCCACATACATATACACATGTAAGTGTGTGTGTGTGCGTGTGTGTGTGTGTGTGTGTGTTTGAATCTGTATCTGTATTCAATTTCAATCCACTCTAAGCCTATTATTTCATAAAAATATAATTCTTAATAATTTTTATCATATTTCATACATAATTTCTACCTTTACAACAGTCTTCTGCATATGTCCTTGTAATATAGACTGACTTATTCTTCTTTGTGAAATTTTAAGTTCTATAGAAAATAGAAGTGCCAACTTGGATATTGACCCATGTTTTAGAAAATAAGTGCATTTGCTAAAGAAAACAGAATTATCCATTAAAAGGATAATATATTTAATAAACATCTTCATAAAATTACTGTAGTTGTATTTACACAGATTCCACAGATTTGCTCATCTTAATGTTCTGCTGAGCATCATACTTCTGAGATTTCTTCCTTTGGGGAGTCAGTTCATCACTGGGTTCACTTGATGTGCTCATTCACAAGATTTCACTCTCCCTGATTTTAGTGGTGAGCCAATAACACAGACAGAGTCAGTTAAAGCCTTTGCCCTGAATTTACCTTCTTTGAGATTCAACAGTGCACCAGGACCCACATTTCTCAACTGTCTGCAAAAGATATTTTTGAGGAGCAAAGCCAAAAAAGCAGTGATTTTGAAGAACCATGTGGGATGGGGGTGCCTAAAAGCAGCAGGTCACCATTCCTCATACTTTCCCTTTAGATGTCCATGTGAGCTCTGCCAGTCTATTTTGAGTTGGTTTGCTTCATATGGTTTTGTTTTATTATTCTTTAATTTTATGTTTGGTAGATTATCCACAGTTCCTGATCAGATCATTTTATTGCAATCCAACATATGTATATATACCACATTTAAAAAATTCAGTGTATGGTCATTGTTGGAAGCTTGAGTTGTACGTGCATGACTGACAGAAAAATGGAAATATAACCTGAAGACGACAGCCTCCCAGTTGAGACAGACACCTGAGTCTGAATTGTTTGTAATGTGAATCTTCAGTAAGAGAATTACATTGAATATTATATTTAATGTTTTATTTCTCAAAAAGTCTTCAGACATTAGGTGTGCTTCATATTATGCCTCAAAGATCAAATTAGAAGTTTCCAATATAAATGCTGTTTATGACTTTGAGGAAAAGATGCACAGCAGTTATTTCAAAAGACTGTAAAAACAGACATTCTGAATAAATTCTAAGTTAGACCTCTTAAATAATTTCATGTCTTCATATGTTTCATTCCCTATGAATCAAGAAGAAGGGCTACTCTGAACAAACAGTTGGCAATTATGTGTCCACACACTAGAGGCCCAGATGAACCAACCTCAACATTCGTACTTCTAAGATTTCAAGATTATAGATTGTGCAGACTGAGTGGTAGGTTCAATATGGAAACTTTGTTTTATATGAGAATATATCCTGTATGAGCAAGACAAGTGAAAAAAGGAGTGAAAATACCTTCACACCAGTCTTCTGAATAAATGTCCTTGCAACATGGACTGACTTATTGTGGTACTATTTACCTCAACTGCTTGGTAATGCAGATGAGAAAAGAAAATTATTTTTGTCTCCATATCCCTTTATAACATTGACATATTACAAAAACTGATATGTATTTCTGCAAATAAAACTAATGAGGATTTCTAAACCACTATGATATAAGAATTTCCTATTTACTGAAGAACTGTGGAGTATAATAAATACACAGCATCATTAGGGTTTATAGAATGATGTATACCTGCTTTTGAACCACACTTTGACTGTTGTTTTTATATTTCATTAAGTGCAACAGAGGAAATGATCTCCCAAGAATAATTACATTTTGTATTGATGGTAGTTGGCTCTAATTTCTAAATCACATATTTTTCAAAAAATTGTTCCAAGGGATTTTGGGTATATGTTACTTTATAATACAATACCCAAAACATAATAAATCTTTAATGTATTTTTATTTTTATTTCTTCATTCCTCTCTTTTATTTAATTGATTTTATTTTTAAAAATATATGACAGTGGAATGCATTACAATTCTTATTACACATATATACCACAATTTTTCATATCTCTGTATATAAAATATGTTGACACCCAATTTGTGTCTTCATACATGTACTTTGGATAATGATGTCCATCACATTCCACCATCCTTGCTAATGCCCTGCCCCCTCCATTTCCCTCTGTCTTCCCTATCTAGAATTCATCTATTCTTCCCTACCCCACTATGAGTCAGCCTCCATATATCAGAAAAAAACTTCAGCATATTTTTTTGGGGGGGGGGATTGGCTAACTTCACTTAGCATTTTCTTCTCTAACTCCATCCATTTACCTGAAAATGCCATGATTTTATTCTCTTTTACTGCTGAATAAAATTCCATTTTGTGTGTGTGTGTGTGTGTGTGTGTATCACATTTTTTTATCCATTCATTTGTTGAAGGACATCTAGGTTGGCTCCACAGTTTAGCTATTGTGAATTGTGCTGCTATAAATATTGATGTGGCTGTGTCTTAGTAGTATGCTGTTTTTAAGTCCTTTGAGTATAGTCTGAGGAGAGGGATAGCTGGGTCAAGTGATGGTTCCATTCCCAGATTTCCAAGGAATCTCCATACTGCTTATTTAATGCATTTTTAAAGATAAATCAATGTATTGCTGACTTTCAATAATACTGCTTTCTGAACACCTCAGGATCTCTGTTCAGTACAATGACAGATGTTCAGTTGATGGTCTGAGTACATGTACTATGCTAATTTTATTCTTCATTCTCTCAGGCTATAGCTGGATTAGGTCCCTCTGGTTTGTGTAGAGTAGAAGAGTAAAGGTGAAATCTACATGAGAGATCTATCTCTTTATCTGAAATGCTTCAAATTTTTATTAATGGAATTTATACAAAAATTTTTGCAAAGATTTGAAAATTTAATAGAATTCAGTGCCTATAACAAAGATACCCTCCTAACATTTCAGTCAGAGGACAAACACTATGCTCAGATACCCCAGTGGATTGTCTTAGATAGAGCTTGAATGTAATGTTATTCTATCTCAACTGAGACATTCTAACACTTGGATACTAGAAATGGGCAAAATACAGTTAATTAAAAAAAAAGAAAAATAAAGAGGACTAGTGTCACTGCAGGCATGTTCATGTTTTTATCTGAGCTGAAACTACAATCAGTCATGCAAACCTGATGGTCCTCCCTGGTGGTACTTATTTTGAACTTCAATTTGAAAGTGACTGAGTGAAAACAATAATTCACAGAGAAGAGGACCTGGCTACCTCCACAGGCAGAGACTACAGCCAGCCAGGTTTCTGTTCTAGAGGCTGATCTTTAGTTTTCGTGTCACTGGATAACTGTATTGATGGCTGATTTTATGATGTACCTGCAGGTCTCATATTCTTTAAAACATAACCTTCTAAAGATTTTTAGTGATTTCAGTTTGAAATCTGTGTATCTACATTTTGACTCTATAAGTAAGGTACACTATATTAATCCTCTATAATAATGAAATAAATTAAAATTACCATTGAAGTAACACTTCAGGAATCCACACTTCATGTTAATGCATCAGTTTCAGAGAGAAAAGGGAGTATTCCAATTTTACATAACAATTGTAAAAAGGTAGATTAATGTTTTTGATGTTTGATTGTTTACTTAGGGGCGAATTAATGAAATTAATGAACATGCTATTCTCTTGAGAAAGATTCCTTGCAGAATTTCTTCACTACAAAAAATTACTATTATATTATAATTTCATATCTGTAACTAGATGCCTCCCCAAAGGTCTGAACACATACTCAAAATCACTTCCTGATCAGCTTTCAATAGATGCATAATGGATTCTTCAAAATCTGTTTATTAGAAATAAAATAATTCCATAAAAACACAAACAAAAAAATGCTCAAATCTCTGGATAACGTCTGTTCATAGTTTAAATGTCATTTCAGTCTTCTTTAATGGGAAGGATGATGTAAAGAATCCTGATTATTTTTGTCACAATAACCAGGTTTCTATCTCACCTATTTAGTGGTCTCTTTTCTCATCTCTAAATTGTAAATAAATATCAATTGTCAGTTTTGGACACATATTGGAATTGTTCATTCATTAACAAATGTTATCTTAGTTTGAATTATTATCTGTAAATCTGTGAATTGGAAGTTTCAGGGCATAAAATAGTAAAAAATTAATCCTAATCTTTTTCTACAGTGGGTTCACATTCAGAGAATAGATACAGATCCTATACAAAGAAAAACGAGATTACAGTATCAAAGAAAGTAAAAAAAACACACAGATACCTTTATAATATAAAGAATAATATGTTCCTATAAAAGAAAAATCCATTTTTACATGATCTATATCTACATATACACACATTTCTTGGAAAAACACATATTCATGTATGTAAAGTATGTGTATGGGACAGTGTGTACATTCATATCATGAAACAGCAATTTAGAAAGCACATTACAAATTCATTCTCCAAAATTTATCTTCAGACACTTGCTCATAGAATTCATATTCTGGTACCACAAATTGAATCCACACCCCACAACACAACTCTGGAAAATGAAAAGATTTCACAGAATTACCTGTGAATTGTAGCTTTCTCCTTCTATTCACTGGTATTTGTTGTTGTTTGTTTTTTCTCACATAGGATTTGTGCATCTGGTTGGAGGACACGGATCTTGCTCTGGGCGAGTGGAAGTGAATTCTGGAGGAGACTGGATTCCAGTATCTGATGGGAATTTCACATTACCCACAGCCCAGGTCATCTGTGCAGAGCTGGGGTGTGGCAAGGCTGCATCTGTCCTGGGGAAACTGCCCTTCAGAGAGGACAGTGAACAGATCTGGGCTGAAGAATTACAGTGTGAGGGGCAGGAGCCTGGCCTCTGGTTCTGCCCCAGAGTGCCCTGTCCTGCAGGCAGCTGCCCCCACAAAGGAGCTGTGCAAGTTGTCTGCTCAGGTGAGACTCACAACAGGACTTCAACCTCCCAACACACTCTATTGGCATAAGAAAAATGTGGAATATTGCTAAACCCTGTCTTCTACCAGGATATACAGATGTTCGGCTCATGAAAAATGGCAGCTCTCAGTGTGAGGGTCAAGTGGAGATGAAGACCTCTGGAGGCTGGAGAACACTCTGTGCCTCCCACTGGAATATGGCCAATGCCAATATTGTTTGCCGTCAGCTGGGCTGTGGAGTTGCCATCTCCACCCCAAAGGGAGAGTACTTTGTGGAAGGAGGAGATGAGATCTGGAGAGACAGATTCCACTGCTCAGGGTCTGAGTCCTTCTTGTGGAATTGCCCTGTGACTGCCCTGGGTGTTCCTGCCTGTGCCCATGGCAATACGGCCTCTGTGGTCTGCTCAGGTAAGAGAGGTCAGGGCTGACTGGTACTTGAGTGACATGTCTCTAAGAGGAGACAGCATGGAGAGCTGACTTCAAAAATTAGACATTTTGTGGTGAATTAGGATTCTTATTATCATTCATCTTTCAGCCCTTTCCATAATATTAAGAGGATTGTTTTTTAATAGGCATTATAATTTATTGAAATTAATGGATAACACTATATAACAATGAATGACAGCTCTGTCATATTCCTCACCCTGGACTATCAGAGAGCATCAGCAGCTCCCAGATGTCACCTGCACATCCCTCCAGTCACTGTGCCCTTCTCCCCTCCAAAGAAGACCACTCTAACTTTTGCTGCCAATTTTTTTTTTCAGGTTTTGAGCTTTATATAAATTCATGTACCATGTTCCTTGTTGTGTCTACTTTGACTCAACGTAACATTTAGAATGAACTATGCTTTTATTTTTAGCTCGGCCTCATTTATTTTTATTGCTGTAGAGTTTTCTCCTAAATAACCACAGGATCATGTATTGATTCATTTAAATGATATGGAGATTTGAGTATTTGCACATATTGAGTTCTGAAATAATGATCATACATATTACCATGCCAGTATTGTTTGGTGCAAATATGGGTATATTCATATACATTTTTAATCATTTCTTTTTATTTTTCCTCTCTTAATATTGTCTTCATTTAGGGATCAAATTCTTCTTCATGATGAAGCTCAGTGTATAAATATTTCCCATACACAGAGTGTCCTAAAGTCCTTTTTTTGGTACTGGGGATTGACCTCCGAAGCACTGGATCACAGGGCCACATCCCCAGCCCTGTTTTGTATTTTATTTAGAGACAGGGTCTTACTGAGTTGTTTAGTGCCTCACCATTGCTGAGGCTGGCTTTGAACTTGCAATCCTACTGTCTCAATCTCCCAAACCACTGGGATTATAGATGTGCACCAGTGTACTTGTCTCTATTCTCATTTTAAATATAACTTTACTACCATAGATTATAAAAATGTTCTCCAATAGTGTCTTATGCATGTTTAGTTACTTTTATTTTATATATAATTTTACAATCTTTCTGGGGTCAGTATTGTATATAGTGTGTGTGATGTTAAAAAATGTTTCATATTATTGTTTGGACATCCAATTGACTCAGAATCATTACTGAAAAGGCTTTTCCCCACTACTGTGTCACCTTTGAAATATATAGGGTGTAGATATTTCTGATTCCTGCTCTATAATTTTTTCATTTTGTTCTGTCATTTTCTAGGATTGTAGCCATGCATATTCCCTTAATTATCGTAACTTTATAGCATGTCTGATTAACTTTTTTAGAGTTTTCTTTAAAGTAACTACTCTAATTGTGTTGTTTTTCCTGCCCAGTGCATTGATCATACTTGGTCTTATGCATTTCATATAAATATTATAAACAACTTCATATATTTATTTTATATTTATATTTATTTTATTTTATTTTATAAATAATTTATTTATTTTTTACTTATATGTGACAGCAGAATGTATTGCAATTCTTATTACACATACAGAGCACAAAGTTTTCATATCTCTGGCTGTATACAAAGTATATTCACATCAATTTGTGTCTTCATACATGCACTTTGGATAATCATGATTATCACATTTCACCATCATTTCTAACCCCATGTCCCCTCCCTTCCCCTCCAACTCCTCTGCCCAATCTAGAGTTCATCTATTCCTCCCATGCTCCCTCCCCCTATTCCAGTATGAATCAACCTCCTTATATCAAAGAAAACATTCAGCATTTGGTTTTTTGGATTTGGCTAACTTTACTTAGAATTATCTTCTCTAACTCCATCCATTTACCTGCAAATGCCATGATTTTATTCGTTTAATTGCTGAGTAATATTCCATTGTGTATATATGCCACATTTTTTTTTATTCATTCATCTATTGAAGGGCTTCTAGGTTGGCTCCACAGTTTAGCTTTTGTGAATTGTGCTGCTATAAACATTGCAGTGGCTGTGTCCCTGAGTATGCTGTTTTCAAGGTGAGGGATAGCTGGGGCAAGTGGATATGAAGACCTCTGGAGGCTGGAGAACACTCTGTGCCTCCCACTGAAATATGGCCAAAGCCAATGTAGTTTGCCATCAGCTGGGCTGTGGTACAGAGGTGAATCTCCAGTACCAAATGGTGGTTCCATTCCCAATTTTCCAAGAAGTCTCCATACTGCTTTCCATATTTACTGCATGAGTTTGCAGCCCCACCAGCAGTGTATGAGTGTACCTTTTTCCCCACATCCTTGCCAACACTTATTGTTGTTTGTCTTCATAATAGCTGCCATTCCGACTGGAGTGAGATGAAGTCTTAGAGTGGTTTTGATTTGCATTTCTCTAATTGCTAGTGACAATGAACATCTTTTTATGTATTTGTTGATTGATTGTATATCATCTTCTGAGAAGTGTGTGTTCAGGTCATTGGTCATTTGTGGATTGGGTTATTTGTTTTTTGTTTGTTTTGAGTGTTTTTTGGTGTTTAGATTTTTTAGTTCTTTATACACCCTAGAGATTAGTGCTCTATCTGATATGTGAGGAGTAAAACCTTGCTCCCAAGATGTAGGCTCTCTATTAGCCTCACAGATTTTGTTTTGTTTTGTTTTGCTGAGAAGAAACTTTTTAGTTTGAGTCCATCCCATTTATTAATTCTTGATTTTAATTCTTGAGGCAAAGGAGTCTTATTAAGGAAGTTGGGGCCTAATCCCACATGATGGAGATGATGGACTACTCTTTCTTCTATTAGAAACAGGGTCTCTGGTTGTATTCCTAAGTCCTTAATCCATGCTGAGTTGAGCTTTGTGCATGGTGAGAGATAGGGGTTTGATTTCACTTTGTTGATACATGTAATACAATAATTCATGGTGATATTAAATAGAGTTTAGATTTGACCTAAACATCAAAATGGAGCTACTTGACTTACAATGTATATCTCTAATTTCTCTTGGCAATTATAGAGAATTTTTACTAGGTATACTCTTGGTGTCTTATGTTTTTGATGCTATTAGTGTTTCTTTTAATGAAATGTCCTAATAATTAACTCTGCCAATGTTTTAGATAGCTTTTACTTGCTGTGACAAAAAGGTCTAACAAGAACAATTTTAGGAGGTAAAGTTTATATTGATGTTCACAGTTTCAGAGGTCTCAGTCCTTAGATAGCCTACTGTATTCCTTTGGCCTCAAGGTAAGGCAGAATATCATGGTGGAAGAGTGTAGCAAGAAAAAGCAGGTCAGCAGATGGCCACCAAGAAGCAGAAATAGGGAGAACTCTGCTCAACAAGGACAACATATAAACCCAAAGATACTCATCTAGGCACCTACCTCATCAAGCCACACCCTATCTGCCTACAGTTACCTCCCAGTTAATCCTATCAGAGGATTAATGTGCTGATTAGGTTAAGGCTCTCATAACATACATCTCACTTTTAAACTTTCTTACATTGTCTCACGCATGAGCTTTTTGGGACACCCAGTATCTAAACCATAACAATTAGTTTTCACATTTGTTTTTTGTGGTTTTGTTTTCCTTTTTTCTCTATCATTTATTTTTACTTTTTGGATAATTTGCGAATTCTGAATAAGCTTCAAGGATAAGATAAAATTCCCAGATAACTCTGACCAAGATTACTCAATGCTAATATTTTTCTATATTCTCGCTTCCTTCTGCCATATTTATCCGTGAATATGTAAAATACTTCTGAGTGATTATTAAGATTAGGTGGATAAGATGATATGTTCCTTTAACCTTCCAATATTTTCAAGATTTTTTTAGATAACCACAATGTCATTGCCAGATTCCATAAATTAACTCTCTTTTCTTCTACGTATGACGAAGTACTTGTCTTTCTGTGTCTGGGTAAATGAACTTAACATGATGTCCTACAATTTCATCCATTTGATGCAAAAAGTAGAACTCCATTCTTTTTTATGGTTGTATTTACATCACATTTTCTTTATGAATTTCTCTTTCATTGTGCAACTGATTCCATATGGTAGCTATTGTGAATAGTGCACAATAAACATGGAAACATATGATTGCTGTTTCACAATAAATGTAATTTTCCTGGTTGCTATTGCTTTTTAATGCATCATTCCCACCCACATGCCCCCCCCCAAATAGCAACACAAATAAAAATATTTTTTATTTTGCCCATAGTTTCCAGATTCATAAATTTAGCAAGGACTCTTGGCAGTTGCCTATTGTGGTCTCTCATGAGGTTACACTTGGATCTCATCTGCAGCTCAGGTCATTGTAGACTTGACCAAGCTGGGAATCCAGGACAGTTCATTCACATGGCTGGTAGCTTGAAGTTCAGCTGGGGCTGCTGATAGAACAACCTGCAAATGCTCTCTCTCACATAATAGTTCCTACAGAGTATATTTGCCATTAAACAAACATCCTACTAAGTCAAGAGGAGGAGGTAGGACTTTCGTAGCAAGGTTCTCAAGTAAAGCTGTGCTGGCTTCACCACATTCTGTTGTTATAGACAACTCACCACTATCAGCCCAGACTGGAGGGCAGGAGGAATGGACTGTACAGGTCAATGGACCTTGACACAGATTTTGTGGGTATTTAAAAAAACTAAAATTGTGTTAAATATCTTACTTTGTTTATTTTCTAATTTGTACTTTTGTGTGATCAATTATGGCTTTAATACCCAAAACTTGTAGAGTATTTAGGATGGTAGTTTCTCTCACCATTGCACTTAGTATCCTATTATATTCCCTATGTGTTTGTCTTTCTGTTCTTCACTCTGTATTTTCCCACTTACATTTTCCATTTTGTATTAACCTACAGTGTTGTTAGACTCATCCTCTGGTTTCTTATTTTTAGCTACTGACTTTTTTTGGTTCTTCTAAATTATATTGACTCTCAATTATTTATTTAATTTTTGTTATCATTTCTCTAAAAATATGCCCATATTGTCATTTATTTAATCATGATTATTTGAATTACCTATAAGGTAATTCACCAGTACTGCTCTCTGAATATGTTTTCTTTTTTTTTCCTTTATTCATTTCATTTTATTCATAAACTGTTTAATATATGCGGTTGTTTATCTTTTCTTTTGACAAACATTGTATCTGAAAAAACATCTGTCCTACAAAAACTTCAGAAAAGATTTTATTTAACTTCTTCAGTTCACTTTATGTAGGGTAGATTACCTTATTCAAAAAGAATTGAAGTGGTGAGATTCTGGGAACCATATCTATGACAAAAGTTTTTTTTATAAAATATGATACAAGTTTCCAGTTGTTTAATATGATTCTTCCTCTTTGGTCCAACCTAAAGTTTACTAGTGTACTCCAGGAAAAAAACTGGCAAACATGCTGAGATTTTCAGAGTCCCACCTACTACCTTTGAATGCTCAAATGCCTCCAGGGAAAAATCGCTGATTCTAATTTTTACTTTTCTCTGAACTTGACTCCTAAGTCTTGCTTCCCTGGGACTATGAAATACTTTCCAACAGTGCTGCTGTATTCACACTTTGCTAATGTCATTCCTGGGACTGTAGCAAATTTATACTTCATTTAATTAAGAGAAAAGTGTGTGTTAGAAGCAGAAGCAGAATCCTTGAATTGAAAATAGGAAATTACTGATTGTGGTCTACAGCTTTCAGATTCCATCACTGGATGATTGTCAAGTTTAATTCCATTTCCTGCTTTCTAACCCTTTGGTAGGAAGCCAGACCCAGATGCTACCGCAGTGCAATGACTCCTGGTCAGACCCAGCAGGCTCTGCAGCCTCAGAGGGCCAAATTGCCAATTGCTCAGGTGAGCAAGGCCCCCAGCACCAGAGCCTTCCCATTTCCTGTATAAATGCCCACTGACATGACCCTGTCTCTCCTCAGACAGCAGACAGCTCCGCCTGGTGGACGGGGGAAGTCACTGCGCAGGGAGAGTGGAGATCCTGCAGCAGGGTTCCTGGGGCTCCATCTGTGATGACAGCTGGGAACTGAGTGATGCCCATGTGGTGTGCAGACAGCTGGGCTGTGGTGTGGCCTTGGAGGCCACCATCTCTGCTCACTTTGGAGAGGGATCAGGGCCCATCTGGCTGGATGAGCTGAACTGCACAGGAGAGGAGGCCTACCTGTGGCAGTGCCCTTCCCAGAGCTGGGGGCAGCAAAACTGCAGTCACAAGAAGGATGCAGGGGTCATCTGCTCAGGTCTGTGCACAGGCTGAGAGGTCTGGGAAGGTCTGCAGGATGGTGTCTGAGCATTGTACAGGGGTTGGGACAGGGCAGAGGGGAAGGAAAATTCTTGATCTTCCAAAAGAGAACATGAGGTGTTTCTGTTTTCTGCTGCAGCAACTGAGCTTCTGCTCCTTCCTTCTCAGCACTATCCCCTGTCACAGTCATTCTCTACAGTGCTCATTAAAAGCAGTAATCACTCTTCTGTGACCTGTGGGTGCAACATCCTGACCCACTGAGTCAGATTTCTATTTCTGCTGTAACAAGTTACCATAGACTGAGTGACTCAAAACAACACACACACACACACACACACACACACACACACATATATATATATATATATATATATATATATATATATATATATATAAAGTAATAATCTACACATCCTATGGTGTGTAGATTAGAATATTGAACAAGGTCTATGTGGGCTATAAACAAGATGTGAGCAGGCTGTAACAGCTGAAACTCTGGGAAGACTCATTTCCTTCCTTTTGAAGCTTCTAGAATTTGACTACATTCCTTGTCTCATGGCTTCTTTTTTCTTCAAAACGACAACAGTGCAATCCTCTGATCATCTTTTCATATTCACATCTCCCTCTGATGAGGGGCAGAAAGAACTATCTGCTTTTGATGATAGGGCTCTGGGGATATGATTAGATTGCACTCAGCTATTAATTCAGGCTGATCCAGAATAATCCACAAAAGGATCTTTTCTTAATTGTGTCTTAAAAGCACTTTGGCAATGATGCAATATATCCACACACTCCCAAGATCAGGGAGTGGACATATTTGGATCTTCACTATTCTGCCACCGCTCTGTCCAGCCTCCTTTTCTAGGATCTGTCAGATGGTTTGTCAGATAGTAAATAAAGTTTCTTTTCCACGGAGCCCCCAGGTCCCTGTTCCTCCTGTTCATTTGTTTATATTACATTGTTGTAGAAACAGAAAGAGAGGTACAAGTTAGCAAAACAAGTTAAAGGGACAAAACTTGCAGTCTTCCACCTAGTGGACATTTCTTCAGCAGAGTCAGCAGTGAACACTAACTACTTAGGAATAAAGAAAAAAAAAAAAAAAAAAAAAACAGCAGTAAGAGTTGAATACTCCCTGACCCCTGTTTTCCTCCTCTTGCTTTTAGACTTCCTGGCTCTCAGGTTGGTGAGTGAGGACCAGGAGTGTGCTGGGTGGCTGGAGGTTTTCTACAACAACACCTGGGGCAGCATCTTCCACAGCCCAATGGAAGCTGTGACCTTGTCCGTGATCTGCAGACAACTTGGCTGTGGGGATACTGGGACTCTGGATTTCTTGGTTCCTTCCAGGGAAGGTTCTAGACCCCGCTGGGTGGATGGAATTCGCTGTCGAAAAACTGACACATCTCTCTGGCAGTGTCCTTCCGACCCCTGGAAACATCAATCTTGCTCACCAAATGAGGAAGCTCATATCACATGTACAGGTGACCTACTGTCCACTTCTATTTGTTGGTCCTATACCTGTAGGTTGTTGTCAGGAAAGGTTCATATATTTAAAAATAATGGATGAGTTGAAATAAGTCTACAAAATGAATACTGGATAGAAATTACTTGACCCACCTGTTGCAATCCTGTTTCAAGGCAGATGTGAGAAAACCAGCAATGATAGTGATTTATGTGAAAAGTACCAGATAGCGAACTTAGCATATGGGAGCATATAATTACACTCTGATAAACATTCTTAGCAATTAGCTAATGCAGTCTTACATTGTATTAATTACTCTATATTTCCTTAGTGAGATGGTGAATGATTGAACCTCAGTAATATACATTATTAGCTATGAGCTATCACTTCCTTCCCCACTATCACCACACATCATGAAGCTTAATCATCACATTAAAGGCTTAGTAGGCATTAGGGTGATCATTTATTTCAGATGAGGAAAATGAGGTTTGGAGTAAGCACTTCATCTTTCTCACACTTTCAATTAAGTGAGTGGCAACTTGGGGAATTCAATACACTGGGCTGTTTATTCTGGAATCCACTACAGCAGTCAGACAACCTCTCAGATTAGTTTGTTGATGATAAGTAATTGGGTGATTTGTAGGTAGAAACTTACTTTCAGGCAGGAAAACAGACACATGAAGAAATTACCATCCCTTCTCTCATGGAGTTTTCACTCCAGCCTGATGACACACAGCATGCATGAAGTTTAGTGTCAGGAAGGCATGGTAGGTGCTGTACAAATATCTGCATTGAGGAAGAGAGAAACCATATTTAGGTTGAGAAAGAAAGGAGGAGTAGAAGTGCAATGCAGGAAGAAAGTAGAGCATTTTTTCAGTGTAATTACTGAGGTAAAAAGAGCATGGTGACCTTCAGTTACTGATGCAGTCTCGTCCTGAGCAGAGCAGGAGGAGGATGGAGAAGAGCAATGCCTGATTACCTGGATGGGTAAGAAGAGCACAACACCTCTCCCACACATGACCCAATAACGATCTTGTTGAAAAGCTGTTTCTTAATCTTCTTCTCTGGCACATCATGAGGAAGTGCTATGAGATGAGGGGCCTGATCTCCCCTCATTTTCCTCTTGAATTGATCTCCTACAGTGCCAGTGGTCTTGGTTGATACTGTTCCTCTGAGCCATATACTACTGCAAACTAAGTTGCCCACTTCATCTCTCTCTCAGGAAACATTAATGGGGACTGAATGAAATTGGAGCCCAATATCTTCTAACTTCTTATGAACTATACTGAAGGGCTGGGGTTGTGGCTCAGAGGTAGAGCACTTGCCTAGCACACACAAGGCCCTGGGTTCAATCTTCAGCACCACATAAAAATAAGTAAATAAAATAAAGGTATCGTGTCCAACTACAACTAAAAAGTAAATATTTAAAAGAAAGAACTGTAATGTGTAATGTGCCCTTCAGACTCATGCTCTGATAAAAACCTGGTACCCTCTAGAAACAATGATTTTCTTATTAGTAGGAGGCTCTGCATTTCCTTTTAAACATGAAATCTTTTTCTGGCCAAAACAGAATATTTTTGCCTCACCTTTTCATTTTCAACAATTTCTTTCCTTTTTCTCCACGTCCAGAAACATTAAATTTGCCACATGAGGTGACACTGGCCACCACTTCTGTTGGTGTCACTCTCCAGCCTGGTCACTCCCCCTCATCCAGGAAGGCTTCAGTACCAGGCTCACCAGGCTCCTCTGTCTCCTGTTCCTGGTGCTGCCAGCATCCTTGAACACAACTGAGATAACATCCTGGCCTCTCCAGACCTGAATTTCTCCCTTTGAAATGCTCCCTCACACCCATCTCCATCTATAGCCACCCTTTTGACCATCACTAACTCTCCAGCTTGGGATCTTGGTGGCATTATTCACTTCTCTGACTGTTGCTTCTTTTCCTTATGACACATATTTATGATGCAACTTTTCCAGATATTTTATCCTCATGCAGATTCTAAATGTTTTCCCTTATCAGTTTTGCAGTTTTCCACTCTCCTCATGATTGTACATGTGATTCTTACCCTGATTAAATGAAATAATATCCCATTATAATCATCCACCTTCATTACACCCAACTCTCTAGTCTCTTCTGTAATTCAAAGAATAGTATTACCTCTGACTTAATCCCATCAGAAGATCAATTCACCAATTGGATTAAGACTTATGAGAGTCTTAACTCTTATAACCCAATCATTTCTCCTCTAAAACTTTTGCATTGTCTTATCAGGAGCTTTGGGGGGCACCTCACATTCAAACCATAACACCCACCAAGGCGTGAGCAGGGCTAGGTCATGATAATATTAAGGTACAACCTCACTCTTGTGGCTAGAAGTATAATTTAGTGGCACAGCACACCCAAAACTGTTCAAGGCTCTTGGTTTAATCATGATCATAATTGAGAAAGAAGAAAATGAATAACAGCAGTAGCTACCACAGACACATAAATCAGCTATAAAAATACTATAAAATATAATAATAATCATTTAAAATCAATAACAACTAAAGAATAAATATAGAATGAACAAGAAAGTAAATTAATAAAAGGAAAAATAATTCAAAAAGGAAGAAACTCATAGAGAAGAAGAGGAATAAAAAATAACAAGAAAATCATTTTATATAAAAAAGATGAGAAAGAAATTTTCATTTAAAGGTTTTTAAAAATGCATTAAATATATACTAATAAGGTAAATATAATAATGTAGGTATTAAAAAATATGTCAAAAATCCTCCCAGACAAAATACTTGCATACAGACACCTCTTCCCTTGTCATTTAGACACCTCTTTCCTGGTCATTTAACATTTGAATCCAGCAGGTGTCCCTAGGCTAAAAAAGAAGCCAACTGTAGATCCTTTGAATTCCATCAAAATGAGCTAGGAGCAGGTATGGTGGTGAACACCTGTAATACTAGCAGCTCAGGAGGCTGAGGCAAGGAGAATTGCTAGTTCAAAGCCAGCCGCAGCAACAGCCAGATGAGACACTAAGCAACTCAATGAGATCCTGTCTCTCTATATAATACAAAATAAGACTGGGGATGTGGCTCAGCAATCAAGTGCCAGTGATTTGTGGACCCAACTGGTGGGCCCACACTTGTTCCAGGGACCTCGTGTCCTTGGGGTCTAGCCAAATGTCCTAGCCATGGTGAGTCTCTGGAATTCCTGTGAAGAGTGGTGCAAGCAATCAAACTAGTGAGCTCCACCCAGGAGATGGGGCACAGGAATGGGGTGAATCATCAGATTTGATCTCTGAGCTTTCAATCCAGGCCTCTCTGTGCAGCCACATGAGACCGGAATCACTTCTTTTCACATAGAGAAGGACCACGTATCAAGGAGGCTTCTAGTCCTTTTTCTGCTGCCATCTCAGTGAGTTTGTGGAAGTCAGTCTTCCTATCTGAGACTGTAAGTGCTCACATCTTCCATCCAGTTTCTGTGAGGGATGACCAAAGGACCCGTGTATTATAATGATTCTGTTTTATAATTCCAGCACAGTTTTGCCCCTACAATAGTACCCTTCTCAAGATGGCCCCTGATTATACCACTCTGAGACCTTGCTGAGCAATGTGATAAATTCCTTCTCCAAATCTGGCTTGTTATATGGAAGGTGTCCATCTCAGAACAACAACCCAAATTTGATCTAAAACTTGTAAGAACAATGTGTTTCTCCCACAGGTAAGACAGCTGGAGTTGAAGTTGAAAATTGCTTTGTATTTTCTCTGGGCTGCCTTAATGCTTCCCCATTTTGTCAACATTTCTCATCATTTCTTCATTGGTTCCCAGTTTTCTTCCTCTTTCTCTTCTCAAAATACAATTTCTCCTGTGTTCTCTGGCTCTTATCACTCACAGAGTCACAAAAAGTGTACTTCTATTCTACTATTTGCCTTCTCCTCAAGAACTCTTGGCAGGAACTCCAAGCACAGATTGGATATATTGGGGGAATAAGAACATTCTATGATTCCTAGTGGCATTTGGGCAATGCCAATATCTGATGTCATCTATTCAGGGAGGTTTCCCAATCTACCTAAAGTGAACACAAATTTAAATTTTAATATCTATATTTGAAATATGAAGCCTAGAATCAATAGTGAAATATATTACATTAGCTATGTTTTGTCTTATGATCCATTCACTTTTCAGTCTTAATTCCTGAATAATTTCATCCCCCCCCACCCTGGATTCATGGCTGTCACCTGAGACTTCTGAAGATCTCATCCCCTTTCCTACCCCATGTGCTCTCATCCTTCCAAATTTCAGGCCATGGATAGTCACGTGTATGTGCTTTACAAGAAACCAATTCGGATACTGACCCATTCATTCAGAAAAGACACTTTCAGCTAATCAAATTAAGTATCAATCAGAAAAAGACACTTTCAGCTACTAAAAATAGGAATTTTGGCATTTCTCAAATAGTTTTGTCACATAATATGCAGAACTCTACCAACAGCAAGTTTTACTCTGACCAGATCTACATAATAACTTCTAGCTAAGACTACTCACTTGATTATGTTGTGTTTGATTTCATTTCTTATTTTTTTCACAATTAATTTTCTCAGGTTATGTTAGAAACTCAGACTTACCTGCTACCCTAGTATAATGAATGATTCCATGTCTTACTCAGTAAGTTCTGCATTCTGAAAGTTCATGCTGCCAACTGCTTGGTTGGGAAGGCAGTACCACATGACAAGACAACCTTTCCCATTCTCCTTTTAAATATAACCATTGATATGATTCTTTCCCTCAGAGAGCCCACAGCTCTGCCTGGTGGATGGTGGCAGTCGTTGTGCAGGCAGAGTGGAGATCATTCACCAGCATTCCTGGGGCACTGTCTGTGGTGACAGCTGGGACCTGAATGATGCCCACGTGGTGTGCAGACAACTGGGCTGTGGAGTAGCCTTCAATGCCTTGTTCTATGCACACTTTGGAGAGGGATCTGGACCCATCTGGCTGACAAAGCTGGTGTGCACAGGAAAGGAGGACTACTTGTGGAATTGCCCTGCCCTGGGCTTGGGAAAGAACAACTGTGGGCACTATAATGATGCAGGAGTCATCTGCTCAGGTATGGTCAGTGTATTCTTCACTATCTAAGAGAATGGAAAGTTCCAGAAAGTAATGTCTTATCTCTGGAGGAATAAGAGGTGAATTGTTCAGAGAGGACTAAGAGATCTTTTCCTGAATCTGAGGATTCAGGGGTAACAGTGGATGACAGACTTCATTTATTCCTGTCCTGTAAATGTCTGATAGTGTCCTTTTGCTTCTCAACTCTCTTACTTCACAAGATATTTTTTTTGTAGACCATTTTAACTTAAAGTCAATTTTCATACCTTTGTTTCTCTAATTTAAAGGGTTTTTTTTCCTTAGGATTACAAATAAATTAGCACACACACTCTGTTTGCAGCGCTTTTCAAAGGACAGCCAAGAATGAGGCCCTACTTTTCTCAGTTGAATTGAGTGTTTGTAGAAGTATAGTCAGAAATATTTTTGTACTGGGTTAGTGGGTATGTGGGCACAGGGATCAAAGACATTATAAGAGAATTTATGGATTATTGCAAAGTTGCAATTTTTCTTTCCAGATTTAGACATCAGAATTTTTATGTCATTGGCAGGAAGGACCAGAGGTCTGTGATCTCTCACAAAACACCATGTAAGCAGTTTTGCACACACCAAACAATTTGATGAGAGAAAATAAACCAGGTGTATGAAAAGAAAAGAAAGCAGGTGATTTCCAGCTTTTATGATAATAAAAAGAAAAGACACTTCAAAAGAAAGAGTAAAATAAGAGTTATCCTTTCCCTTAATCCACGCAGCCCAACATGAAGAAATATGCATTTTTCTTGGGGAATGGAAAGGTCTAAGTCAAGGCCTTAGACTTGAAACTCAGAACTAGGCAGATGCCCAGTAGATTCCAATAATCCTTGATCCTATGACAGTATAACCACTGACATGATTCTTTCTCTCAGAGAGCCCACAGCTCAGACTGAGACTCTGGAAATGTGTTTAGTTGGGCATCAAAGAGATTGTCTCCACCCCAACTCCTCCAACCTGTGTTGGCAGAAGAAAATCAATACTCTGTTGTCTCAGGAGCAGGACATAAGAACAGATGCAGAATTTTGTCTTTGAGCCCAATGCCAGGCACATTATGATGATACTCAGTACTTAGTAGGAATTAGAGACTCAAATGTAGGACAGAGCTCATAGAGAGAGCATGACCTGTGTGCTGTGGAACACACTCAAGAAGAGCCTGTGGCTGGTTGCAGGAGTCTTGGGCCATGAGTCCACTTTAGCAATAGGCAGCTCATAGCATTGAGGGCCTTGGTCCCTCCACAGGGCTGTGTTACCTTGGCAGGCTGAGGCCTCAGTGTGTGACATAGCTTTGCAGCATTGGTGGCCATAGGACCAACCTCACTCCTTCCCAAAGCCCCAGGGAGCACACTTTGGAGAGAGTTAAGTCTCTGCCTGGGACTGAAAGTTTAGTTGGGCACCCAAATTTGACCTGGACCCTTGAGCTCTTTTCATTACATACTATAATACTGCTTTCAAGGATGAAAAACAAAGAGTCTCAAGGAATCAAGACTAAAGACACAAAGAACACATAGGGTGTCCTAATTCACCTGGCAATTAGTTTCCCAACAGGAAACATGTAGACCAGAAGTGAGTGGCATGAGATTTTCATAGAACTGAAGAAAAAATTTGCAAATTAAAAATACAGAACATGGCAAAGCTGTCCTTTACAAACAAAGGAAATACAAAGCTATTATCAGACAACCACCTCCCCACCAAAGTTACCATATAATACAGTAATCACTGCTGAGCATATATCCAAAGGAAATGAAATCAGGATGTTGAAGAGACCTCTGTACTCTCATGTTTATGGCAGTACTACTGACAGTAGTTGAAAGGGAAATAATCTAAGTGTCCATCAACTTATATATGAATACAGTGAAGTACATTTACATAATGGAATACTCCTTGGCCAAAAAAAAAAAAATAATAATGAAATCCTTCCATTTGCTGCAGCATGCATGGACCTGAAAATCATTAGGTTAATTGAAATAAGTCAGGCGAAAGGGACAAGAGTCTTCTAATCTCACTATGTGTGAAACCTGAAAGAGTTGACCTCATAAAAATTTAGTAGTTTAGACTGGAATTGCGATTTCCACAGGCTCGAAAGTGTAAGGGCTAGATAGGGATTGATAGGGTATGTGGGCACAGGGATCAAAGACATTATAAGAGAATTTATGGATTATTGCAAAGTTGCAATTTTTCTTTCCAGATTTAGACATCAGAATTTTTATGTCATTGGCAGGAAGGACCAGAGGTCTGTGATCTCTCACAAAACACCATGTAAGCAGTTTTGCACACACCAAATAAGTCAGGCGAAAAGGACAAGAGTCTTCTAATCTCACTATGTGTGAAACCTGAAAGAGTTGACCTCATAAAAATTTAGTAGTTTAGACTGGAATTGCGATTTCCACAGGCTCGAAAGTGTAAGGGCTAGATAGGGATTGATCAATCAGTTATAGATTTTACTTAGATAGACCAGAAGTTCTTGTGCACCATTGCACAGTACAGTGACTATAAATAGCAATAAGAAAACCTATTTCAAAAAGCAAGTAGAGAGCATATTGGAAATATTCACAAAAGGAAATGAAAAGTGTTTGAGGAAATAAGATAGCATAGTATACACATGTATCAAGAAATCTATTTACTCCACTAATAGGTATACTATTTATATTTCAGGTATTAGTTGAAACAAGTTTAAATGAAAAAAGGAGAAAAATGCTATGGGTGACAAGATATGAGGGAAGTTTATATAGTTTATATGTGATGGATTCAGTAATACAAGGGAAGTGCATTGTGAGGTAAATTTGATAAGAATGAGAAAAATGGAACATTTTGAGGAAGATAGAGGAAACTTCCAGGGTCTGGGGAATGGCAACAGAGGATTAACAAAGAGCGTACAAGGATTATCTGAGCAGCACTTAAGACCCTCGTGTAGGGTGGGGAATCTATGTACATTTGTGTGAGTTCTGGACACCCTTGCTGTGTCAAAGAAGAATGATTTGTAAGTGTAACTCAAAGTTGAGGTATTGAGGTCATAATGGGGGAACCAAAGTTCCCATGGATGACAACTTTTTAAGAAACTTGAAACTTGCCCAATGAAGCAATGTGTCCTGAAGCAAAGGATCAGACAAAGATAGATCTGACTGCAGTCTCTAGTGAGAATGATTCATGTGAATCAATGAACTTCTGCAGATGCCATTTTTCTTCTTTTTTCCCCCAAACAGGACTCTCATAAACTTCAAATGACTTGAAATTGTTTGTTTTTGTTCTCATTATTTCCTTGAAATATTCATACCCAATACCTAAAAACATTTCTGGAACATGGCAAATTCTAAAAAGGCATTAGTAATTTGTATTAGAAACCATTGAAGCAGATTGTCAATACTCTCTTCAAATACCTCTCTCCTATATCAGGTCAAGGTGAAAAGTTTAGATTATGTCTCCTTTGAAAACCACTCTTCCCCATTTTACCCTTTCCTGATCACACACATTTTGCCCATTTCTGAGCATTCATTGACCTCACTCTTTGTCCCCTGCTCTGCCTCTATGGGAAGTCATACTGCCTCAATTTCCTGGCTTTCGGAGATGACTGGGAAGCCCAAGAATACAGGGCAAGTTTGGTCTTCAAGGAAGATACTGGGATCTATGTGCACCTCAGCCTGGCCTAATACCACATCTAATGGAGACATTCCCATCTATTCAGGTGACACAGTTCTGTGTCATAGTGTATAATAAGGTTTTGGAGTGATGAACGAGGAGACAGGTGGATTCAGAAACAAGGCTTATGATCAACATCCTGGAGAGTTGGTTAGATGCAGATGAGCCCCAGCTACAGAAAAGGTGGAGCAGGAAATGTTGGTCTTTTGGGAAGAAACAAAGGTGTAGTCTTAATGAAATGTGTTGGAAATCAACCTGGTCATCCTGCCTCTTTAGTTTACCTGGATAAATTTGAGCCCAAAAGTTCTGATAGTGATGGGAAGTGAGAGAGGCCATTTCCACAAGGGGAGAGAACCCTAGTTTTGTAAAAGCTTGCATGTGGAGAATTGAGGATCTCCCAGGAGCTGGCACAGGTACAGAAAGAGTAGTTTCCTGAAGGCCAGGTTTCTACAACCCTTCTGGGACTTGACTGAAGTGTTTTTGCAAATAAACCCAGTTGATAAAGTGGAGGCCACCTCTGTGAAATAAGAGTAGAGATGCAGCACCAGAGAAAGGCACAGGGTATATCCTCTATGGAGGGGCTGGTTGAAGGGGTGTGGGGGGAGTAGGAAAGGAGGGGCATGAAAGCAAGAGGAGCTGTTGCTGAGAGTCATAAATGAGGATATAGTAGACAGGCCTGGATGCCAGCTTATCTCTAACTTCTAAAAGTCACTTACTCTCCCCAGGTTCTGTCTTCTCTGTCAGGACATAAGGATGTAGCACATGAGCCTCTTCAGTGGTATATCATTTTTAGTAACTTTTAACACATTTAACACTGCCAACAGCATTTATCACTGTGGAGCTTTAAACTTAGCCATGAAAACGGCCTAAACATAAGATAAGATTTTGGAGTGATGAATGAGGAGACATCATAAAACAGAAATACTTCTGATTTTTAATAATGGAAATTATATAAAAGTTTATTGCAAAGGTTTGATATTCCAATAGAATTCAGTGCCTAAGACAAAGATACCCCCAACATAAAGTTGAGGTATTCAGGGTACTAGAGAATTCAGATAGAGAGATTTAGGAAGGGAAATTGAGACTGAGAATGGATTTAGGATAAATATCATAACACCTCATTTATTTATACAGGAAGCATCTACACCCAGACCTTGCCTGGGAGCTGCCCATCTGTCTGTCCCTACAAGAGAAGCCACCAAAAGACTCTATTTGCCAAATCCTGAACCCCCAGTTCTTTCTGGTGCCAATTCTCCAGGTTTCTTAGGCCACAGATCAGGACCATTTTCCTTGATTGGTTGTTGTGAGATTTGATGCTTCCCTCTTATGGACTGAAGGGCAAGTGTGTCTCTGTCTCTTCTGATTTATGACACAAAAAGCAAAATTTGTTCTCTAGTGTTCAAGATGTAGATGTCAAATCTTAAGGTTTCAAAGTTACTTTATTTTTTGCTGTTTGTCCTTTGGAGTTTTCATGGAATTTGGTTAATTGTATTAATTCTACATTCAGTAGTTCTTGGTAAAATAGCTCTTTTTAAAAAGACAAATAAATATATTGATGAGTTTGCAACAATACTGCCCTCTGAACACCTCAGAATTTCTGTTCAGCACAATGACAGAGGCTCAGTTATGGTCTGAGTACATGTACTGTATGGATTTTACTCTTTCCCCCTCTCAGGCTATATAGATACGAAAATTTTAAATTAAAAAAAATCAATAAAAAAGCAGAGACTGAGAAAAAAAGAGTAGAAGAGTAAAGGTGAAACCTACATTGGGTGATCTATTTCTTTATCTGAAATTCTTCTGATTTTTAATAATTGAAATCATATAAAAGTTTATTGCAAAAGTTTGATATTCCAATAGAATTCAGACAAAGATACCCTCATAACATTTGAACCAGAGGACATTGCACTCATACCCCAGTGGATTATCTCAGATAAAACTTGGACATAATGTTATTTGATCTCCACTGAGACATTCTAACTCTCGGATGCTAGCAATGGGCCAAATATTATTTTTTTAAAAGAAAATAAAAAGGAGATAGTGCCACTTCAGGCAAGTTTGTGTTTCTATCTCAGCTTAAACTGCAATCAGTCATGCAAACCTGGTGGCCCTCTCTGGTGGTGCTGATGTTGACCTTTAATGTGAAGGTGGAACTGAGTGGAAACCAGAGTTCACAGAGAAGAAGACCTGATGCATCCAGAGGCAGAGCCTTCAGCCAGCCAGGTTTCTGTCCTGGAGGCTGATCTTTGTTCCTGTCACTGGATAACTGTATTGATGGCTGATTTTATGATGCTCCTGTAGGTCTCATCCTCTTTTAAACATAACCTCCTAAAGATTTGTGATTTCAGTTTGCAATTTTTATGTCTGCATTTTGACTCTATAAGTAAGGTACACTATATTACTCCTCTATAATGATAGAAATTAGAATTATCAATGTATTTACATT
The DNA here is from genome assembly GCF_047511675.1 of Marmota flaviventris. NCBI lineage: Eukaryota > Metazoa > Chordata > Mammalia > Rodentia > Sciuridae > Marmota > Marmota flaviventris. The sequence goes on along the minus strand of NC_092500.1, from coordinate 126,033,169 downwards.
TTATTCATTCACACTTCATTTTAATACATCAGCTTCAAAGAGAAAATGGAGTATTTTAAGTAACAATTTTATTAAGTTAGATTAATGCTTTTGATATTCATTCTACTTTGATGGTTTACTTGAGGACAAATATAATGAACATGCTATTTTCTTGAGAAAGGATTCATTGCTGAACTTCATTACTACCTGAACTTTCTATTACATTACAATTTTACATCTATAACCAAATGTCTCCCCAAATTGTCTGGACCCATACTTTAAATCACTTCCCGACCACCTTCAGTAGCTATATAATGGAGTCTTAAAACTCTGTTTATTAGAAATAAAATAAACCCTTAATAAAACACAAAAGAAAATAAAAAATAACAATGCTCAAGCTCAAATCTCTCGATAATTTCTATTCCTACTTCTAATGGCCTTTCTTTCTTCTATAATGTGAAGAACGATCTAAAGAACCCTGATTATTTTAGTCACAATAACCTGTTTTCTATCTCAGCCTCACACTATTTAGTGGGCTCTTTTCTCATGCCTAAATGAGAAATAAGTATAAACTGTCATTTTCCAAACGTACTGATATTTTTTCATTCATTAATTAATGTTATGTTAGTTGGAATTATTATCTGTGAATTGATAATTTCAGAGGATAAAATAGTGAAAAATTGATCCTAGTCTTTTTCTACACTGAGTTCACTTTCAGTGGATACATATGGATTTAATTAAAAAAGGAGGTAACTGTCACAGAAAGTCATACAAACACACAGATACATTTATAATATGAAGAATAATATGTCCATATAAAAGAAAACTGCATATTACACACTACATATATTCATTTTTGGACACATACACATGTGTGTAGAGCAGTGTGTATATTCATTTCTTTAATCAACAATTTAGAATTGACCTTCCAAATTCCTTCTCCAAAATTTGTCTTCACACACTTCCTCCAAGAATTCACATTCAGGCACCATCTGTTGAATCCAAACCCCACACTGCAACACTGAAAAACAACAACAACAAAAAATTCCACATCATTACATGTGAATTGAAGCCTCCTCCTCCTATTCGCTGGTACTTGTTGTTTGTTTTTTCTCCCATAGGATTTGTGCATCTGGTTGGAGGACACGGATCTTGCTCTGGGCGAGTGGAAGTGAATTCTGGAGGAGACTGGATTCCAGTATCTGATGGGAATTTCACATTAGCCACAGCCCAGGTCATCTGTGCAGAGCTGAGTTGTGGCAAGGCTGCATTTGTCTTGGGGAACCTTCCCTTCAGAGAGGACGGTGAAGAGGTCTGGGATGAAGAGTTCCAGTGTGAGGGGCAGGAGCCTGGCCTCTGGTTCTGCCCCAGAGTGCCCTGTCCTGGAGGTAGCTGCCCACACAGAGGGGCTGTGCAAGTTGTTTGCTCAGGTGAGACTCACAACAGGACTTTAACCTCCCTACACACTCTATGGGGGTAAGAAAAATGTGAGATGTTGCTAAACCCTGTCTTCTACCAGGATATACAGATGTTCGGCTCATGAAAAATGGCAGCTCTCAGTGTGAGGGTCAAGTGGAGATGAAGACCTCTGGAGGCTGGAGAACACTCTGTGCCTCCCACTGGAATATGGCCAATGCCAATGTTGTTTGCCATCAGCTGGGCTGTGGAGTTGCCATCTCCACCCCAAAGGGAGAGTACTTTGTGGAAGGAGGAGATGAGATCTGGAGAGACAGATTCCACTGCTCAGGGTCTGAGTCCTTCTTGTGGAATTGTCCTGTGACTGCCCTGGGGGTTCCTGCCTGTGCTCATGGAAACACAGCCTCTGTGGTCTGCTCAGGTAAGAGAGGTCAGGGCTGACTGGTACTTGAGTGACATGTCTCTAAGAGGAGAGAGCATGGAGAGCTGACTTAAAAAATGAGACATTTTGTGGTTAACTATGATTCTTAATGATCATTCATCTTTCAGCCCTGTCAAGAAATTAAACAGGATTGGTTTTAAGTAAGAATTATCATTTATTGAAATTCATAGATAACACTATATAACAATGAATGAGAGCCCTGTCACATTCCTCACCCTGGAATAACAGAGCATAAGCAGCTTTCAGAAGTGACTCTCTCATCCCTCCAGTCACTATGCCTTCCTACCCTCCAAAGAAGACCACTCTAACTTTTGCTGCCAAGGAATTTTGTTTTTCAAGTTTTGAGCTTTATATGAAATCATGCACCATGTTCTCTTTTTGTGTCTACTTTGTCTCAACATAACTTTTAGAATTTACCCATATTTGTATTTTTATCTGACTCTCATTTTTATTGTTGTAGAGTTTTCTGCCAAATAACCACAGTATCATATGTTGAACAATTGAAATGATTTGGAGATTTGAATTGTTTGCACTTTTTGAGTACACAAATAATGATTCTACAAAGTACCATGCCAATATTGTTTGGTGGAAATATAGATATATCTGTATATCTTTATTAATCTTTGTCCTATAATATGCCCCCTCTATATATGGTCTTCTTTTTAGAGTCAAATTCTTATTCTTAATGAAGCACAGCATATCAACATTTGCTGCTCTCATCGTGTTCTAGTGTCATTTTTAAAAGCACTTTGCTATCATAAGATCATAAAAATATTTTTCAAGAGTATTTTATTCGCATTTAGTTACCTTTCTTTTACATATAGTTGCACAATCTTTCTGGAATTGGTATTGTATAAAGTGTGTGGTGTAAAAAAACTTTCACATTATTGTTTGGATATCCAATTGACTCAGAATGATTACTGAAAAGACTTTTTCCCATTGCTTTGTAACCTTTGAAATACATAGGGTGCAGATATTTCTGACTCTTGCTCTATGCTCTGTTCCATTCCATTCTGTCATTTTCTAGGCTTATAGCCATGCACACCTCCTTAATTATCCTAACTTTATAGCATGTCTGATTAACTTTTTTAAATATTTCTTTAAAATAACTGCTCTAATTGTGTTGTTTTTTTCTGCCCAGTACATTGGTCATGCTTGGTCTTCTGCATTTCAAATAAATTTTACAAACAATGTGATATATTTAATTCAATAATAGAATGATGGTCTTTAGATTGAGTTTGGATTTAACCTAAATATCAATATGGAGCTAATTAATGTACAAGGTATATCTCTAATTTCCCTCAGAAATTAAACGTAACTTTCACTAGGTATACTATTGGTGTTTTATGTTTTTGATGTTATTTTTTTATGAGTTTATTTTAGTAAAATATCCTAGGACATTTAATGTTTTAGTCTGTTTTTTTGTGCTGTGACAGAAAGACCTAACAAGAACAATTTTAGGAGAAAAAATTATTTTGAAGCCGAAGGTTTCAGAGGTCTCAGTCCATAGATATCCTACTCCATTCCTTGTGGTTGGAGGTAAGGCAGAATATCATGGAGGAAGAGTGAAGCAGGGTAAATGAGGTCAGCAGATGGCCACCAAGAAACAGAAATGGGGAGAACTCTGCTCAACAAAGACAACATATAAATCCCCAAATCATGCCAACAGGGACCCATCTCATCCAGCCACAACAATCATGACTATTGTTAACACCCAGTTAATACTATCAAAGGAGTAATGTGCTGGTTAAGTTAAGATGTTCATAACCCAATCATTTCACTTGTAAACTTTCTTTCATTGTCTCACACATAAGCTTTTCTGGGATACCGAGTATCTAAACACCACAATTAGCTTTCACATTCACTTTTTTGGTGGCTTTGTTTTCCTTTTTCTCTTTCATTTATTTTATTATTTATCTTGATGATTTGAGAATTCTGAATAAGTTTCAAAGATAGCACAAAATTCCCAGATAAACCCTAACCCTGATTTCCCAATGCTATTATTTTTTCTGTATTATCCCCTCTTTCTGCCACATTTATCCCTAAATATGTAAAATATTTCTGTGACTAGTTAAGAGTAGGTGAATAAGATATTTCCTTATTCTTAAAATAATAACAAGACTAATTCATAACCACAGTGTCATTGTCAAATTCCATAAAATAACCTGTTGGCTTCCACATATGATGGAGACTATATGCTACTTGTCTTTCTGTGTCTGGGTTATTGAACTAAACATGATGTCCTATGATTCCATCCATTTTGATGCAAAAGGCAAGAAACCATTCCTTTTATGATCATATTTATACCATATTTTCTTTATGGGTTTCTCTTGCAGTGGACATCTGATTCCGTACTGTAGCTGTTGTGAGTAGTGTCACAATAAACATGGGAATGTACGATTGCTGTTTCACAGTAAATATCATTGTCCTAGTTGGTATTGTTTTTTAATGCATCACTGCCCCCCCCCCAAAAAAAAAAGATAGCAACACAAATAAAAATATATTTCATTTTGCCCATAATTTCCAGATTCATAAATTTGGCAAGGGCTCTTGGCAGTTGCCTCTTTAGGTCTCTCATGAGGTTGCACTTGGATCTCATTTGCAGCTGAGGTCATTGTAGACTTGACAAAGATTGGAATCCAGGACAATTGACAGAACCACCTGCAAAAGTTCTCTCCTACACAATAGTCTCTACACAGTAGATTTCGCATTAAGCAAACATCCTACTAAGTTAGAGGAGGAGGCCTGACTTTCTTAGCAAGGTTCTTAAGACAAGCTGTGCTGGCTTCACCACATTCTATTGCTTGTAAACAACTCACCGCTGTGAGCCCAGATTGGAGGGCAGGAGAAATGGTCTGCACATGTCAATAGATATAGTGTCACAGAATTTGTGGGTATTTTCAAAAACTACAGGTATGTTAAATATCTCACTTTGTGTATTTTCTAATTTGAATTTTTGTACAATCAATTATGGTTTTAATACCTAAAACTTGTACAATATATAGGAATGTTAGGTTCTCTCACCATCTCTCTTAGAATCCTATTATATTTCTTATGTTTTTGTCTTTCTGTTTTTCACTCTGTTTTCCCATGTTAATCCACTTAATTTTTCTACTTCTTGTTAACTTGTAGTATTGTTACACTCATGCTCTGGTATTTTTAGCTACTAACTATATATGATCATTTTACTTGGTAGTTTTTAGTTATACATACTTCAAAAATATTTATTGGATTTTTGTTATTTTCTACTAAGATGCATCATCTCTATGACAAATATTCTTTTATAATATATGATACAAGTTTCCTGGTTGTTTAAATATGATTCCTCCTCTTTGTTTCAATGTAAATTTTACTTGTGTACTCCCAGGAAAAAATGGCAAACATGGATGAAATTTTCAGAGTGTCACCTACTACCTTTGAATGCCCAAATGCTTCCATGGAAAAATAGCTGAATATAGTTTTATTTTTCTCTGAACTTGACTCCTAAGTCTTGCTTCCCTGGGAGCTGTATTCACACTTTCCTAAAGTCATTCCTGGGACTTTAGTAGATTTACACTTCATTTAAGAGAGAAGTGTGTCTCAGAAGCAGAAGCAGAATCCTTGAATAGGAGCTAGGAAGTTACTGATCATGGGCTACAGCTTTCAGATGCCATCACTGGATTACTGTCAAGTTTAATTCAGTTTCCTGCTTTCTACTCCCATCTGTAGGAAACCAGGCCCAGCTGCTGTCCCAGTGCAATGACTCCTGGTCTGATCCAGCAGGCTCTGCAGCCTCAGAGGGCCACACTGCCAAGTGCTTAGGTAAGCAAGGACCCCAGCATCAGAGTCTTCCCATTCCCTGTGCAAATGCGCACTGACATGACTCTGTCTCTCCTCAGACAGCAGACAGCTCCGCCTGGTGGATGGGGAAAGTCACTGTGCAGGGAGAGTGGAGATCCTGCAGCAGGGCTCCTGGGGCTCCATCTGTGATGACAGCTGGGACCTGAGTGATGCCCATGTGGTGTGCAGACAGCTGGGCTGTGGAGTGGCCCTGGAGGCTTCCATCTCTGCTCACTTTGGAGAGGGATCAGGGCCTATCTGGCTGGATGAAGTGAACTGCACAGGAGAGGAGGCCCACTTGTGGCAGTGCCCTTCCCAGTGTTGGGGGCAGCACAACTGCAGTCACAAAAAGGATGCTGGGGTCATCTGCTCAGGTCTGTGATACATTCTGTGCATAGGCTAGAAGGATCTGCAGGATGGTGTCTGAGCCGTAGGGCTGGCATTGGGTAGTTGCTGACAGGGCAAAGGAGAGGTGGTGCCTCTCGTAATTCCTGTGCCTGTAGCAGAGGAGAAGATTAGGTGCTTCCATTTCCTGCTGCAGCAGCTCCTTCCATCTCAGCAGTGTCCCCTGACACAGTCTTTCTCTACAGTGTCCATTTAAAGCAGTTATCACTCTTCTGCTACCTGCCAGTGCAACAACATTCTGACCCACTGAATTAGTTTTCTATTTCTTCTGTAACAAGTTACCATAGACTGAGGGTCTTAAAACAATACAAATGTATCACCTTACAGTGTGTAGGTTAGAAGACTTTCCTGGGTCTGTGTGGGCTATAAACAAGGTGTCAGCAGGCTGCAACAGCTGGAGCTCTGGGAAGACTCCTTTTCTTACCTTTTTTCACTTCTATAAATTATGTGAATTCCTTGTATGACCTCTTCCTTCTTCAACCCAAATTGTTTCAACCATCTCACCATTCCATGTTCACATCACACTCTAGTGAGGGCCAGAATGGCTTATCTGTTTATGAGGATACAGGTACAAGGATGTCATTACATTGGGGAAATCCTATCCAGGATGATCCAGGATAATCTCATAATGAAAGCATACTTTTGTTAATTTTTGTTTTGTTTTGTTTTGTTTTTGTTTTTGTTTGTTATTTTGGTACTGGGCTTGAAGGAGGGGACTCAAGCACTGGAGCACAACCATGATACTTTTGTTTATTTATTTTTTTTTTTATTTTGAGACAGAGTCATATTAAGTTGCTTAGAGCCTCACTAAGTTGCTGAGGCTGGCTTTGAACATGGGATGCTCCTGCTTTAGCCTTCCAATCAACTTGGAATACAAGCATGTCCCTTCTTGCCTAGAAAGGATTCTTTTCTTAATCTTGTTTGAAAAGCCCTTTTGCAATGTGAGCTCAAATATTCACAGGCCCTCAGGATTAAGAAGTAGTCATATTTGGAGCTCCACACTTCTACTACTCCTCTGTTTGTACTCATTTTTTTAAAGATCTGTCAGATGGTTAGTCAGATAGCAGACAAAGAATTCACTTCCTACAGAGTCCCCAGATCATTGTTCCTGCCTATGCATTTGGTAATATTACATTGTTGTAGAAACAGAAAGAGAGGTACAAGTTAGCAAAACACGTTAAAGGGACAAAAATTCCAGTCTTCCACCTAGTGGGCATTTCTTTAGTAGAGTCAGCAGTGAGCACTCACTAGTTAGGAATAAAGAAGAAACAGTAGGAAGAGTTGAATGCTCTCTGAGCCCTGTTTTCCTCCTTTCTATGTCAGAGTTCCTGGCTCTCAGGCTGGTGAGTGAGGACCAGAAGTGTGCTGGGTGGCTGGAGATTTTCTACAACAACACTTGGGGCAGTGTCTGCCACAGCCCTATGGATACCATGACCTTGTCCATAATCTGCAGACAGCTTGGCTGTGGAGACACTGGGATTCTGGATTTCTTGGTTCCTCCCAGGGAAGGTTCTAGACCCCACTGGGTAGATGGAATCCACTGTCGAGAAATTGATAGCTCTCTCTGGCAGTGTCCTTCTGACCCCTGGAAACACCAATCTTGCTCTGCAAAGGAGGAAGCTCATATCACATGTACAGGTGACCTACTGTCTATTTTTATGTGTTTGTCCTATGCCTGCAGGTTGTTGTTAGAAAAGTTTTATACATTCAAATATAATGGATAAATTGAAATAAACCTACATAATGAATACTGGATAGAGATTACTTTATCCAACTCTTGCAATCCTGTTTCAAAGGCAAATATAAGAAAATCTGCAATGATAGCAATATGTGAGAAGTACCAGAGACTGAACTGAACATATGGGAGCATGAAGTTATGCTCTGATAAACATTCTTAGCAATTAGCTAATGCAGTCTCAGATTATATTAATCAATCTGTATTTCCTTAGTGAGAGAGTGAATGATTAGACCTCAGTAATACACATTGCTTACTGTGTGCTATCACCTTTCCCCCACCCCACCATACCACAAATAATGTGGCTTAATCATCACAGTCAACTGATGATAGGTATCATGGTGATCATTTATTTCAGAGGAGGAAACTGAAGTTAGGAGTAAACACTTCATCTCCCTCCAACTTTCAAACCAGGGAGGAACAATTTGGGGAGTCAAATATATTGGACTCTTTACTCTGAAATCCATCTACACCAGACAGACTACCTGTCAGTTTATTTTGTTGATGGAAAGTAATCAAGTAGAAAGTACTTGTAGGTAAAAAAATAATTCCAGGCAGGAAGACAGACACAAGAAGAAAACACTGCCCCTGTCCTCATGGAGTTTGCACTCCAGCCCGACTACACAACCATGCATAAGGTGCTATGGAAATGTGTGATTTTGGAAAAAGAGAAATTTTTTTGAGAACTTAAGGAGCACTACAGGTTCAATGAGAGAAGAAAGTAGAGGATTTATCAGTGTAAGTACTGACTTTGGAGGAGCATAATGACCTTGAGATACCATGAGCAGAGGAGGAAGAGGGTAAGGAAAGTGTTGCATGATTACCTGGATGGGTAGGAAGAGCTCAAGGCCTATCCAGAGCATGTCCCAAATAATAATCCTATTGAAAAGCTGTTTGTTAATCTTCCCCTCTGCCACATCATGGGGAACTGCAGCGAGATGAGAGGCCTGGTCTCCCCTTATTTTCTTCTTTGATTTCACCTCCTCACAGTCTCAGTGATCTTGGTTGATATTACCTCCTTTGAGTCTTTATTGATATGCTACTGCATCCCTCTCCCAGAAAACATTCCATGGGGCCTGTTGGAAATTGGAGCCTATCATCTTCTAAAATTTTAAGACCTCTAATGTCCCCTTCATTTTCTTGTTCTGATAAAAACCTGGCTGTCCTCTGAGAACAATGAAGTTCTTGTCATTTGGAGGCTCTGTGCTTCCCTTTCAACATGCTTTTTATTTCTTTTCAAATCTTAGATGAAGTTTTTAATTATCCATTCTATTCTTAGAATATTTCTGCTGTGCCTTGTGATTTTTAATGAATTCTTTTCTTTTTCTCCATGTCCAGAAGTTTGATTTTGCCCATGAGGTGGTACCTGCCAGCACTTTTGGTGTCACTCTCCAGCTTGGTCACTCCTCTCATCCAGGAAGTCTGCAGTACCAGGCTCCCCAGGCTCCTCTGTCTCCTGTTCCTGGTGCTTCCAGGAACCTTGCACACAACTGAGATAACATCCTGGCCTCTCAATTATTGGCTTTCTCCATTTGAAACCCTCCCCTTACATTACATCTCCATGTATGGCCACACTATTGACCATCACTAACTGTCCAGCTTGAGATCTTCATTGCATTGTTCCCTCTCTGACTCTTGTTTCTTTTCCTTATGGCACATATTCTTGATTCTCCTTTTCCAGATATTTCATCCTCATGCAGATTCCAAATGGTTTCCTTTATCAGTTTCCAAGTTTTCCACTCTCCTCATGATTCCACATGTTCTTTTTATCCTGATTAGACAACATGATGCTCCATTATAATCCTCCACCTTCAAGTACACTCAATTCTATGGTATCTTCTTTATCTGTCAATGACAAGAATGGTTGTTTTAACTACCTAACTCATGTTTTAACTACATCACTCCATGCCCTCCTTGCCTGCCTGTACTGGACTAGGCAAGGATTGCTGAATCATGGACAAGTACTGTATCTTGTTATAATGTGAAATTATCCTGCTATTCTCTTTGAATTTGAATCCAACCTCTGATGGGCTATCCATGCTGGCCCATATTCCAGTGTGCGTCTTTCACATGTGCTTTTGCCCTTTCTATAACATGTTATTTTATAAATTCTCAGATCTCCTGCATGCTGATATTGTAACACCACCATATACTTAAATGATGATCTTGCCTCAAACAGCCCTGGAAAATAGAAACCTTCAGCTGCCTACTTTGTTTTTTCCTCATATGGTCACTTTACCTTATTGGTTGTTCTTATTTTGTCTTACAGATTTTTATTTCTCTTTGCCTATCATTTTTTTCTGGACAGCTTGAATAATCTATAGTCACATCTTTCTCCTTTATTCATCTTGGAGCTTTGTCAATTTACTGAATTGATAATGTTTGATTTTTTCCTCCTTCTCACTTGTTTATCTGCTCTTCTAGTGAGATTTGTTCTTTCCTATGCTCTCGTGGCTCGGTTGTCTTGCTTCCTAATCTGTGTGTGGGATAGCTTCACTATATTCTACAGTGCAGGTTCAGGGATTCAAAATTCCTTTAACTGATACTTATCTTCAAAAGACTTATTTTTCTTTGATTCTAAAGGATAACTTCGCTGAACATAGTCATGTAGTTCACAGCTGTTTTCTTTCAAGGTCTTAAGTACATCACTCTATGCCCTTCTGGCCTTTATTGTTTCTGCTTAGAAATCTGTTATGTGAGAATATTCTTAATAAGCAGCCTTGTCTTAATGATGTGCCTTGAGGTGTTGTTGTCTTGTAGTGTTGAGATTAATTTAAAGTGGACATTTTAGGTTGTTTCTCTGTGGATTCTTTGGCTAGTAATAATGGGTTTTGAAACTCTAGGTATTGTGTCAGAGCACATCTTTCTCTATAGTTGTCATATAAATGGGGCCCTTCTGGTAGTTCAGGTGTGTTGTTAAGGACAGCACAGTGTACAGAGCATTCTTCCTGCGGTATTATTTTTTAGTGTTTGGTCTGAGGGGTATGGAAGCAACCTGTTCTGAGGTCCTTCAAGGCACTTTTCCTCAACATTTGGATTATTTCTCTCTGGAAAAATAATTAATAATTAAGGTGGAGATTGTCCAGGAGCAGGAATTATGCCTACTTGTGGCTGGTTCTTCAGCTGTGGATTTCTTTCTTCCCTTTTCATTAAGTTGAAATATCCACTAATGCTTCACCAGGACTAGGTCACAGCTTCATTAAGGTGAAATTTCCCTGTATTGGCTAGAGTTAGGGGTGTGCCAAGTGTCCTAGCCATGGTGAATCCCTGGAAAACTTGTGGAAAATAGTGTAATCGCTGGAGATGTGACATGGGGAAGCTGCGAATTGCCAGATATTGTCTCTTAGCTCTCAGACCTGGTCCCTATGTGCAACCACATGTGCCTGGAAATGCTATTCTTCACAGAGGGTGGGACCACTTACCAATGGACTTCCATCCTTCCCCTGTAATTGAATGCTCTCGTGTGTGTTTGTGACAGGCATTCTTTCTATCTGAGACTACAGAACATTAACTTCCACCCAATCACTGTGGCAGGGACCTAAAATTGTCATTACCACATATTGTCTAAACCCCAGAGCAGTTTAGTTCCTAACAATGACCACTTCTTAAGATAGCTCCTGGTTATATCACTCTGAGAGTTTGCTGGGCAATGTGATGAATTTTTTCTCCAAAGCTTGCTTGTTGTGCAGGAGTACTCCCCTTCAGAACAATGCCCCAAATTTGATCTAAAGCTTGTAAGAACCATGTGTTTCTCCCACAGGTAAGACGCCATCTGGGTTGTCTGCATTCTCCAGCTTACTTTATGTTTGCAAGTTGCCTCCCTCACCCAGGCAGCTGGAGATGAAGTTGTAAATTGCTTTATACTTTCCTAGACTGCCTTTCTGCTCTCCATGCAGTTTATCATGACTTCTTTATCAGCTCCTTTCTTTCTCTTCTCAAAATACAATTGTCCCTATGTTCCCTAACCTTTTTCATTCAGAGTCACAACAAAGGTACTTCTTTTCTGCTATTTACCTCTTTGCCAAAAACTCCATTTTTTTGCATAATATCAACTCCTGGAATTCCAGCATAGATTTGATTTATTTGGGGGGGGAAGTAACATTCTATGGGTGTTGAGCAATGTCAATATCTGACATCATCATTTTTGAGAAGTTGCTCAATCTACCTAAAGTAAGTCAAGTTTTGACATTGCATATCCAATCTGAACTCTTAAGCTTAGAATCATTAGTGAAATATTTGGAGACAAACCATGATCCATCCATTTTCCATGCTTAATGACCAAATGGTTATGATTTCTCCTGGATTCATGGATTCATGGCTGTCCACTGAAGTTTCTGATAATCTCATTCCAGTTTCTTACTCTACCCACTGTGCTCTGATCCTTCCATGTATCAGACTATTAGCACTCAAGTATGTGTGCTCTATAAGAACCAATCAGATGCTGGCCCATTGACTTTTAGAAATGCTTCAGAAAAAGACATTTTCAACTACTCAAGCTAGGAAACCTGACATTTCTAGAATTGTGTTATCAGATCCTATGGAGAACTCTGCAAATAATAAGTTTAACTCTAATAGGAGCTACATAATAATTTCTACCTGAGACATCTAACTATATTATATTGTGTTTAATCTTTTTTTCTTTTCTTTTTTTTACATAATCAATTCTTCTACTTGTTTTGATAGGAATTGAAACTTAGCTGCTGCCCTAGTGTGAATGACTCCGTGTCTTAACAGCAAGCTCTTCAATCTGAAAGTGGATTCTGCCAACTGATTTGTTGAGGGGGGAATAGCATAAGACAAGAAAACCCTCCTCTTTTTCTTTGTAAATACACCCATTGACATAATTATTTTCTCCTCAGAGACCCCAAATCTCCGACTGGTGGATGGTGGCAGTCGCTGTGCAGGCAGAGTGGAGATCCTTCACCAGCATTCCTGGGGCACTGTCTGTCACATCAACTGGGACCTGAAAGATGCCCATGTGGTGTGCAGACAAATGGGCTGTGGAGTTGCCATCGATGCCATGCACTATGCACAATTTGGGGAGGGATCAGGGCCCATCTGGCTGAGCCAGCTGCAGTGCACAGGAAAGGAGGACCAAGTGTGGAAGTGCCCATCTCAAGGCTGGGGACAGCAGAACTGTGGGCACATTCAGGATGCAGGCGTCATATGCTCAGGTAGGGTCTGCACATTCTCCACAGCATAAGAGAATTGAAAGGACCAAAAGTATTTATCTGATCTTGGGGAAATAAGAGACAGATGATCCATGGAGGTTTAAGAGGTCCCCATGAATGCTGGTTGCTCAAAACAGCAGTATATGACGGGCTTTACTTAATTCTTTATTGTAAATCTCAGATAGAGTCCTTTCTCTTCTCTGCAGTCATACTTGATGAGATAAGGTTTCTTTATAGAATCATTCCACATAAAATCATCTTTATAATTCTGGTTCTATGATTTACTATTTGTACAGTTACCTATAAATTACAATGCACATCCTCTTTTCAAAAGACACACAAGAATGGGGCTCGATTGTTTTCAGTTGAATTAAGTGTTTATATATGTGTAGCCAGAGATAGTTTTGCACTGGGTTAGTAGGTGTATGGGCACAGGGAAGGGATTAAACACATCACAGAGGAATTTATGGATTACTGCAAACTTGCATTTCTCCTTTCCAGATTCAGACATCAGAATTATCAAATCATTGGCAGGAAGGGCCAGAGAACTGTGAGTGAAATGCTCTGAGTCACAGATATTCCTTTCATCATTACAACAATAGATTCTCTCTACATTTCTTTTTCAAAGCATTAAACTCATACTTGGAGGATGAATTTAGCTCTGTGCTGGCAGATTAATGTTGGATGTAATAAAATATTAATGCATATGTATTATAGTAAGATGTTACATAGTTTAGGACTAGAAACAGGATGGTTGTTCAGTGATCTCCCACAATACATCAAATTAATTGTTATTCACACACAAAACTGGCTTCATAAGAGAAAATAACCTAGGTGAGTGCCTGCTTTTACTATGATAAAAAGAAAAGACACATTGAGGATTGAGGAAAATAAGACTTGACCATTTCCCAACCTCAAGTAGCCCAGCATGAAGGGAAATGCATCCTTGGGAAATGGAAAAGAAATTAAGCCCAGATCTTACACTTGAAACCCAGGGCTAGGCCTGCCATACTGAAATTTGGTGCTTGAAAGAGCCCAACAATACTGTCCCCATGCCAGTAACCTCACACTGAGTCTCTGGTACTGTCTTTAGTTGGGCAGCAAAGAGACTGTCTCCACTATAATTATTCGAATCTCTAGCAGAAGAGGAGAAAGCAAGACTCTAAGGATCAGGCAGAGTGATGGCATAGGACTTTGTCTTGGAATTCACTGCCAGACCCACCATGATCATACCCAGCACCAAGTAAGAATTAGAGGTATCAAATGTAGAAGGGAGGTAACAGAGTAAGACCTGTGTGCTGGTGGGACAGACTTAAGAAGAGCCTGAGCACCTGTGGCTGGTTGCAAGAATTTGGGGCCTTGAGTCCACCTCAGCAGTGGCAGCTCCTAACATTGAAGCCTTGGTCCCTCCCAAGTTCTTTGTTGCCTTGACAGACTGTGGCTTCAGGCTGTGATATAGAATTGCAGAATTGGTGGTCATAAGACTACCTACCTCATTTCTCCTCAACCCCCATCAGCATAACATGGAGAGAGTTAAGTCTTTGCATGAAATTGAAAAGTTAGTTGAGCAGTTGTGACTGGGAGCCTCGGCTTCTTATCCATATAAATTATAATACAGCTCCAAAAGATGAAAGACAAAGACTCTCAGGCATCAAGAAAAAAAAAGAAATAACACATATAAACATGTCCCAATTCACCTGATGGCAGACTTCTCAACAGTAAACATATAGGTCAAAAGTGAGTGTCATGAGATTTTCATAGAACTAAAAAACCCAGCCAATCAACAATACTGAATCCAGAAAATCTATCATTTAGAAATAAGGAAGATACAAAGACATTATCAAACATCCAGTACCCAAAAATTGACATATGTTACAACAATCCCAATGCTGAGCATATGTCCATAGAAATAAAATCACTATGTTAAAGAGACATCTGTACTACCATATTCATGGCAGTACTATTCATAGTAGATAAGAAATGGACATAATCTAAATGCCCATCAGCTGATAAATGGATAAATAAATGAGATACTATTTATATTTTCCTTCATTTTCATCTAAGAACAAATTTCTGTGCCCATACACCTACTAACCCAGTGCAAAACTATCTCTGGCTATACATATATAAACACTTAAGTAAACTTATTTTAACTGAAGTGTACTGACATAGTGTACATATTAATTGATTAAATTCATGTGCTGATGTATGAATGTATAAAATGAATTCAATTCTTTCATTTGACACAACATGCATGGGTAAGGAGATCACTAGTTTAATTGAAATAAGTCAGACAAAGAAGGACAACTATCTTATAATCTCACTGTATGTCAAATATAAAAGAGTTGACCTCATAGATGTTGAGAGTAGAATTGTGGTTACCATAGACTAGAGAGTGTAGGGAATGGGAATTGGAAGGCAACTGACTGATCAATGAATAATAGATTTTACTTAAATAGTAAGAAGAAGTTCTGGTGCACCGTGGCACAGTAGGGTGACTATAGAAACAATAATAAACTACATTTCAAAAAGCTAGAAGAAAGTGTATTGGAAGCTTTCACCAAAAGGAAATGAAAAGTTTTTGAAGAGACAAAGAAATGCAATGCATACATACATACATACATCAGCACGTGAATTTATTTGATTAATATGTATACTATGTCAGTACATTTCAGTTAAAATACATTTACTTAGATGAAAATGAAGGAAAACAAAGTGACAAGATATGGAGAAAATTATATTGTTTATATATGATGGAAACAATGATATAAGAAAAGTATATTGGCAGATAAATTTGATAGGAATGGGACAGGAAGACAAGTAGACTTTTCTGAAAGACAGCAGAAGCTTACAGGATCTGGGGGATGGACTTCAAAGGTTGGCAAAGAGCACATAAGGATTACCTCAGCAGCACTTAAGACCCTGGTGTAGGAAGGGCAATCAGTGTATATTGTGTGAATTCAGTGCACCCCTCCTGCACAAAAGGAGGAAAATGATTTGCAAGAGTGACTCAAAGCTGAGGTATTGAGAAGGTCAGAATAGAGGAAGAAAAGGTCCATTGGATGATACTTTCATAAGAAACCCAAAAAAGGCCCAGAACAATGTGTCTATGGAGCAAAAGATCAGACAAGGATATAAAGGGATGCAATTTTTAATTTACTCAATAAATCAATAGATTTCTGCAGATGCAAGTTTTCTTTCTTTTTCCACCCAGTAACTCACAAATATCAAATGGCTTAAAACTGGGATTCTCCCCACTGGATGTAAAGGTCTACAAAGATGATGACATTATTTTCTTTAAATATACATACCCAGCACCTAGAAACACATCTGGAAATTGACAAATTCTGAAAACATGCTAGTGTTGTGAATAACAAAACAGGAAAGCAGACTCTCAATATTGTCTTTGTAGAACTCTCTCCTATATAAGGCCTAGGCAGAGAGTTCAGATTGTGTCTCCTTTGAAGACCTCTCTGCTCACTTTTATCCTTTCCGATTGGAGGCATTTTTACACATACTGAGTCAATTCCATTTTGATGACTTACTTTGAAAACAAAAATTACTGAACATGTTGTTCTCCAGATAAAGGATTTCCTTCTTCAGGATACCAACCTACTATTACATTACAATTGCATATCTATAGTCAGATGTCTCCCGATAGGTCTGAAGGGATATTCAAAATCACTTCCTGATCAACTTCAATAGATGTCTAATGGCTTCTTCAAACTCTACTTGTTAGTAATTGAATGATGCTTCTTTGAAACAAATCCTACTTCTTTTGGAGGTGGGGAGGTACTAGGGATTGAACTCAAGGCTTCTCAATCACTGAGCCACATCCCCAGCTCTTTTTTGTATTTTATTGAAAAAGCAGCAGACTGATCAATGAGTTGCTTAGCACCTTACCATTGCCGAGGCTGCTTTGAACTCGAGATCCTCCTGGCTCAGCCTCCAGTGCCACTGGGATTATAGACATACACCACCTTGCCCAGCTGATCCTACTTCTAAATTCTCTGTTTTCTTTAATGGGAAGGATGATGTAAAGAAGACAGATTATCTTAGTCACCATAACCTACTTTCCATCTCTGCCTCACACTATTTAGTGGGATATTTTCTCATCTCTAAATGGGAAATTAATATAAATTGACATTTTTGATACATTTTGAATTTTCCATTCTTTAACAAATGTTAACTTAGTTGTAATGATTATTAGTGAACTGAAAGTTTCTGAGGATAAAAGAGTGGAAAATTAATCCTACCCTTTTTCTACGGTGAGTTCAAGTCAGGGGATTGGGCTTATTAAAAAGGAGGTAGACTGACACAGACAGACAAACACACAGTTAGGTATATTGTAATACATACAATAATATGTTTATATTATACTCTCTCTCTCTCTCTCTCTCTCTCTCTATATATATATATATATATATATATATATATATATATATATATATATATATATATGTGTGTGTGTATTTTATTTCTGGAGTCAGTCATTTAGAACTGAACTTACAAATTCCTCCTCCTAAAGTTTTCTTCAGACACTTACTCATGGAGTCTCTATTCTGAAACCATTGAATCCATTCTCCACATTCCATTCCTGGGGAAGGAAAAGATTTCACAGCTTTCCAGAAACATATAGCTCCCAATTCCAACCCATTGTACTGGTTATGTTCTTCCACAGGATTTGTGCGTTTGGATGGAGGAGGTGGACCTTGCTCTGGGCGAGTGGAAGTGAATTCTGGAGGAGGATGGACTCCAGTATCTTATGGGAATTTCACATTACCCACTGCCCAGGTCATCTGTGCAGAGCTGGGATGTGGCAAGACAGCATCTTTTCTGTTGGACCTGCCCACAGAGAGGCCAGTGAACAGGTCTGGGCTGAAGAGTTCCAGTGTAAGGGATGGGAGTCTGAGCTCTGGTTCTGTCCCAGAGTGCCCTGTCCTGCAGGAAGCTGCCACCATAGAGGGGCTGTGCAAGTTCTCTGCTCAGGTGAGACCCGCAGCAGGACTTTAAACTTTTTGCACATTCTGTTGTGGTAAAAAATGTGAGATATTACTGAAAGCCTGTCTTCTCCTTCTAGAGTACACAGAAATCAGGCTCATGAAAAATGGCAGCTCTCAGTGTGAGGGTCAAGTGGAGATGAAGACCTCTGGAGGCTGCAGAACACTCTGTGCCTCCCACTGGAATATGGCCAATGCCAATGTTGTCTGCCGTCAGCTGGGCTGTGGAGTCGCCATCTCCACCCCAAAGGGAGAGTACTTTGTGGAAAGAGGAGATGAGATCTGGAGAGACAGATTCCACTGCTCAGGGTCTGAGTCCTTCTTGTGGAATTGCCCTGTGACTGCACTGGGTATTCTTTCCTGTGCCCATGGAAACACAGCCTCTGTGGTCTGCTCAGGTAAGAGAGGTCAGGGCTGACTGGTACTTGAGTGGCATGGCTCTAAGAGCAGATAGCGTGGAGAGCACATGTTCCAAAATGAACTATGATTCTTCTCAATGATCATTTATCTTTTAGGCCCTGTCAAGTGGTTTTAAGAGGAATAGTTCTAATTAAGCAGAGATCAGGGCTGACTGGTACTCAGTTTTCTCCTTGAGTGACATGTCTCTAAGAGCAGACAGCATGGAGAGATGACTAGAAATATGAGACGTTCCTTGGTGTGATGTGATTCCTATCGGTGATTATTCATTTTCCAGACCCTGTCAAGTGTTATTCAGAGGAATTTTTTTGATTGACAAAGTCTAAAACTTTATTATTACCTATATATGTTAAGCACACAGAAAAACAGAGTAAGAAAAGGAACACACATTGTGTTCTGCAAAGTTATCTCAAATCTTAAACTTTTCTACCACATTTGCTTCAATGTGGTATTATTATTATTATTATTATTATTATTATTATTATTATTCAAATAATAATAAAAACTTTTTATTATTATTTTCATCTATTCTTACTAGCTATACATGATAGTAGAATGTATTTTGATATATTATACATATCTGGAGTATAAATTCTCATTCCTCTGATTGTACATGATGTAGAGTTACACCAGTCATGTAATCATAAATGCACATGGGGTGATAATGTCTGATTCACTCTACTATCCTTCCTACTCTTATATAACTTCCTCTCCTTTCACTCCCCTCTGTATAATCCAAACTAACTCTATTCTTTCCTTGAACCCACACACCTTATTGTGAATTAGCAACTTCATATCAGAGAAAACATTTGGCCTTTGGTTTTTTTGGGATTGGCTTATTTCACTTAGCATGATAGTCCACCCATTCAATCATTTACTGTCAAATGCCATAATTTTATTCTTCTTTATGGCTGAGTAATATTCCAATGTGTATATACACCATATTTTCTTTAACTATTCATCTGCTGAAGGACATCTACGTTGGTTCCATAACTTAGCTATTATGAATTTAAGTGCTCTGAACTTTGATGTACTATATAGCTACAGCATACTGATTATTAGGCCTTCAAGTATATGTTGAGCAGTAGGAAAACTGAGTCAAATGGAGGTTCCATTCCAAGTTTTCTGAGGAATATCTATACCACTTTGCATAAGCAGTCCCACCCACATTGTATGAGTGTAATTTCCCCCATGTACTTGCCAACATTTTTTGTTACTTGTATTCTTAATAATTGCCATTACAACAGAAGTGAGATGAGTTCTCAGTGTAGTTTTAATTTGCATGTCTCTAAATACTGGAGATGTTGAATTCTTTTTATATATTTGTTGACCAATTGTATTTCTTCTTCTGTGAAGTGTCTGTTCAGTACCTTAGCCCATTTATCTGCTGGGTTATTTGGTGGGGGAGTGTTAAGTTTTTGAGATCTTTATCTACCCTGGAGATTAATGCAGGTGACAATGACTTTCTCCTAATCTGTAGGCTCTTTCTTCATAATCTTGATTGTTTCCTTTGCTGTGAAAAAACTTTTTAGTTAGAATTTATCCCATTTGAAGGTTTCTTGATTTTACTTCTTGCACTTTATAAGTCTTGTTAAGGAAGTCAGTTTCTAAGCTGACATGGTGGAGATTTGAACCTAATTTTACTACTATTAGGCACAGGATTAAGGTCTCAAGCCTAAGTCCTTGATGCACTTTGAGTTGAGATTTGTGCAGGATGAGAGATTTGTGCCCCATTATATTTTGCTACATTTGAATTTCCACTTTTCCCAGCACCATTTTTGAAGAGGCTATTTTTTCTCCAATGTATTTTTTTTGACCTTTGTCTACTATGAGCTAACTGTATTTATGTGGGTTTGTCTCTGTTTCTTCACTCTGTAACATTTGTCTACCTGTCTTTTTTGGTGCCAACACCATGCTGTTCTTTGTAACTATAACTCTGTAGTATAATTTAAGCTCTGGTATTTTGATGGCTCCAGCTTTACTTTTATTGCTAAGGATTGCTTTGACTCTTCTGGGTCTCTTATTTTTCCAAATGAATTTTATGACTGATTTTTCTATTTTAATAAAGAATGCCATTGGAATTTCCATTAAATCTGTATAGAGCAATTGAGAGTATGGCCATTTTGGCAATGTTAATTCTGCTATCCATGAATATGGAAGATCTTTCCATGTTCTAAGTTGTTTTTCAATTTCTTTCTATAATGTTCTGTAGTTTTCATTGTAGAGGTCTTTCATTTCTTTTGCTATATAGATTCCCAAATACTTTAAATTTTGAGGCCATTATGAATGGGGTAGTTTTCCTGATTTCTTTTGGTGGATTCACCCCTGATGTATAGGAATGCAATTGATTTATGCGTGTTAATTTTATATCCTGCTACTTTGCTGGATTCATTCATTAGTTCTAAAAGTTTTCTGGTGGAATTTTTTGGGTCTTTCAATATGGGTCATGTCATCATCAAATAGGGATTGTTTGAATTCTTCCTTTCCTATTTGTATCTATTTAATTTCTTTCTTGTCTCTTATTGCCCTGGCTAGAATTTTAAGGACAATGTTGAATATAAGTGGTAAAAGAGGGCATTCTTGTCTTGTTCCAGTTCTTTGAGGGAATGTTTTCTGTCTTTCCCCATTTAGTATAATGTTGGCCTTGGATTTAACATATATAACTTTTACAATGTTGAGGTATGTTCCTACTATCCCTAATTTTTCTAGTGTTTTGAACATGAAACCATGTGTATTTTGTTAAGTGCTTTTTCTGCATCTGTTGAGATGATAATATAATTATTGTCATTATGTCTATCAATGTACTGAATTATGTTTATTGATTACTGTATGTTGAACGAAACTTGCATCCCTGGGATGAGCCCCACTATTTTTAATATTTTTTATGAGATTTGCCAGGATTTTAATAATAATTTTTGTATCCATGTTCATCAGGCATATTGGTCTGAAGTTTTCTTTGCTTGATGTATTTTTGTCTAATTTTGATATCAGGGTGATGTTAGCTTCATAGAATGAGTTTGGAAGGATTCCCTTCTTTTCTATTTCATGGAATAATTTGAGGACTATTGGTGTTGACTGTATTCTTGACTGATATTCATTTTTTTTCAAGGACTTGTAGAACTAGGCTGAGAATCCATCTGAACCTGAGCTTTTCTTGATTTGTAGGCTTTTCATGGTGACTTCTATTTCAATGCTTAAAATTGATCTGTTCTTATTATGTATGTTCTCCTGATTAAGTTTGGATAGGTCATATGTCTCTAGGAAATTGTCAGTGTCTTCAAGATTTTCTATTTTTATTTTTTGGAGTATAAATTTTCCAAATACTTTCTGATTATCATCTGTATTTCAGTGATATTTCTTTTTTTCATCACAAATTTTAGTAATATTTGTTTTCTCTTTGTCTTAGTAGCTAAAGGTTTATCAATTATATTGATTTTTGCAAAGAACCAACTTTTCATTTTGTCATTTTTAAAAAAATATTTATTTTGTTTCCATTTTATTGATTTCAGCTCTAATTTTTATTTTTTTCGTGTCTTCTGTATTTGCTATTGATTTGTTCTTTTTCTAGGGCTTTGAGATGTAATGTTATGTTACTTAATTTTTGACTTTATATTTTTTTAGTGAATGAGTTCAATGCAATGAAATTTCCTCTTAGTACTGGCTTCATAGTGCCCCAGAGATTTTGATATGTTATGACATTATTTTCATTTCTCCTAAGTATTTTTTTTTGTTTAATCCTTGATTTGTTCTGCTATCAATTGGTCATTCATTAGTGTATTACTTAATCCTCTGGTGTTAACATAGCTTTTATTTTTTAAATTATATCATTGATTTCTAATTTCATTCCATTATGATTAGATAGAATCAAGGCATTATCTCTATTTTTTTGTATTTTCTAAGAGTTGCTTTATGGCATATGATATAGTCTGTTTTAGAGAAGGATTCATGTGCTGCTAAGAAGAAAGTGTCTCCAATCATTGATGGATGAAATACTCTCTATATGCCTTTAAAGTCTAAATTATTGATTGAATTATTTAGTTCTATGGTTTCTTTAATTTTTGTTTGGAGGATCTATCCAGTGGTGATAGAGGTATGTTAAATTCACTCAGTATTATTTTGTTGTGATCTTTTTTTTTTTTTTTAAATTGAGAAGAATTTGTTTCATGTGCATAGATGCTGCCTTTTCGAGGCATAAATATTTACAACTGCTTTGTCTTGCATATGTATCATTCCCTTAAGCAGTATGAAATGTGCTTCTTTGTGCCTTATGATTAGGTTTGGCTTGAAGTTCACTTTATCTGATATGAGGACAGAAATCCCTGCTTGTTCACATGATCCATATGAGTGATATAGTTTTTCCATCTTTTTCACTTTTAGTCTCTGAATGTCTTTTACCTAAGTAGTGAGTCTCTTGGAGAGGGCATATTGTTGGGTTGTGCTATTTTAATCCAATATCCCAGTCTATGTCTTTTAATTGATGAGTTTTGCCTATTTATGTTCAAAGATATTATTGAGATATGATTTGTATTCCCTGTTATATTGTTTTATCTCTGGTTTTTAATTTGATTTAGTTTATCCCCTTCTCCCTTTGATGATTTTCACTTTCATTTTTCATTTTTTTGTTCCTGGAATATTTTTCTGAGAACGTCCTCTAGTGCAGGCTTTCTAGTTGTGATTTTTTTTTTTTTTTTTTTTTTTGTTTATCATAGAAGGTTTTGATTTCACCTTCAAAAATGAAGCTTAATTTTTTTGGGGTATTATATTCTTGGCTGACATCCTTTTTCTTTGAAGTCTTGATGTATATTATTCCAAAACATCCTAGATTTGGGTTCTGGTTTGAGAAATCAGCTGAGATGCAAATTGGTTTCCCTCTAAATGTAATCTAACATTTGTTTCTAGAAGCCTTTAAAATTCTATCCTTATTGTGTATGTTAGGTATTTGAAAGAATGAGAGGAAGAGGAAAGAGAAAGGAAGAGCAACTCAAATGAAAAATATATTTCATTTTTTCTCATCATTACCTGACTCATGAATTTGGGAAGGGCTCTTGGCTGTTGCCTCTTGGGATCTGTCATAAGGTTACACTTGAATGTCATGAGGAACTGAGATCACTTGAAGACTTGACCAAGCTGGGAATCCAGGATAGTTCATTCACATGGCTGGTAGCTTGAAGTTCAACAGAGGGCTGTTGACAGAACCACCTGCAAATGTTCTCTCCCACATGATAGTCTCTATACAATAGATATGCCATAAAGCAAACATCCTAAAGAGGAGGAGATATGACTTTCTAAGCTAGGTTTCTATGTCAAGCCATTTTGGCTTCACCACATTGTATGGCTTATAGACAACTCACCACGGTCAGCCCAGATTCAAGGGAAGGAGGAATGGACTCCAAAGGTTAATGGATAGGGCATCACAGATTTTGTGAATATGTTTTAAATCTATATGTATATTGAATATCTGACTTTGTGTATTTTCTAAGTTGTACTTTTAGCACCGTTATAGTGGCCTTAAATATATGAAACTTATAGATTACATAAGAATGTTAGTTTCTCTCACCATGTCTTTCAAGTCCCTGGTTTATGGTTTCAATCCTTATCTTTCTGTGCTTTACTCTGTGTATTTTTATGTGTTTTTATACTTTGCAATTTCTATTCTGTAATAATCTAATGTTTTTGACTCACCTTTGGGTTCTTATTTTTAGCTCTTGACTTTTTAACTTGAAAATTTTTACTATATTTTGGTGATCATTTCTCTGCCAAGATGAACATCATGCCATTTAATAGACCAATTAAACATGATTATATAAATTACCTATAAGGAAACACCAATACTAATATGTAAAAATCTTTTACAATTTTTTTCTCACTTTTACTGTTTGTTTTCTACTAAACTCTATTTCATGTGGTATTTTGGATCCACATTGTTTTTGAGAAACTAAATAAATAAAAGGATTTTATTTTGCCTCTTCCAAGTATTTTATTTTAGATCACATTACACAAAAACAATTGAAGTTTTGAGAAACTTGGCACCATCCCTGTGACAAAAACCCTTTTAGTTCACAAAATATGATACAAGTTTCCTGGTTGTCTAACATGATTTCTCTTCTTTGGTTCAACCTAAATTATATTTGGGTATGGCCACAGCAATCTGGCAAACATGCTGAGATTTTCAGTGTCACCTTCTAACTTTGATGTGGGCAAGTGCCTCCAGGGAAAATAGCTGATCCCACTTTTCACTTTTCTCTTCGTTTGACTCTTAAAGTCTAGCTATCCTGGGAGCTGTGCAATGTTCTCAAGAAGTACTAACATATTCCCACTTGCCTAAAGTCACTCCTAGTACTTGACATAAAGCCCAAAAGTGTCAGATTCAGAAGCAGAAATCTCCATTAGGAGAACAGTTCTGAAGGTAGGAAATTACTGATTTTGTCCTACAGCTTTCAGATGCCATCAATAGATTATTATGTACCTTAATTCAGTTTCATCCTCTCTACTCCCATCTGAAGGTAACCAGACCCAGCTGCTGCACCAGTGCAATGACTCCTGGTCTGACCCAGCAGGCTCTGCAGCCTCAGAGGGGTAAATCACCAACTGCTCAGGTGAGCAAGGATCCAAGCACTAAAGCCTTCCCATTCCCTGTGTGAATGTCCACTGACATGACCCTGTCTCTCCTCAGACAGCAGACAGCTCCGCCTGGTGGATGGGGGCAGTCGTTGTGCTGGGAGAGTGGAGATCCTGCAGCAGGGCTCCTGGGGCTCCATCTGTGATGACAGCTGGGACCTGAGTGATGCCCATGTGGTGTGCAGACAGCTGGGCTGTGGAGTGGCCCTGGAGGCCACCGTCTCTGCTCACTTTGGAGAGGGATCAGGACCCATCTGGCTGGATGAGGTGAACTGCACAGGAGAGGAGACCCATGTGTGGCAGTGCCCTTCCCAGGGCTGGAGGCAGCACAACTGCAGGCACAAGGAAGATGCTGGGGTCATCTGCTCAGGTCTTTGGGGCACACTGGGTACAGTTGGAAGAAATGAGGAGCATGTACATGATGGTATCTGAGCCTTAGGGCAGAAGAGGGGAAATAGGTGGCAGGGTGGAGTGGGAGGAGGCTCATCCCACAGTGCCTGTCTCTCTAGCAGAAAAGATGAAGGGCTTCCATTTCCTGATGCAAGAGCTGAGCTTCTGCTCCTTCCTTCTCATTCTTGCCTCCTGACAATTATTCTCTTCAGTGTCCATTTGACTGCAGACCTCATGCTTCAGTTACTGTGTGTGCAGCATCCTGAGACCCACTGTATTAGTTACCTTTTGCTGCTATAATAAATTACCACCGAGTTAGTGACTTAGAACAACATGAGTCCTAGTCTGACCCCAGTTCACCTGAGCTATAAACAATGTGTCAGTGAGCTACATTCAGTGGAGGGTCTGGGAAGACTCATTTTCTTGACTTTTCAGCATCTAAAAATTACCTGTATTTGCCTTCCTTATTCAAGTCAACCACCTTGCATACTTCTGACCATTTTTTTCATCTTCACATCTTTCTTTGACAGAGTCAGAAATCATTGTCTGCTTGTAAGAATACAGATCAAAGGATGTTAGATTGGGCTGACATAATTAATCCCATATAATCTAAAATAATCTCACCATTAAAAATTCCTCATCTTGATCTTATTTGCAAAGCTCCTTTGCCTCAAAATGTAACCTATTCACAAGCTTCAGGATCAGGAACTGACATATCTGGGACTTCACTGTTCTGCCACATCATTGTCCACACCCCTTTTCCCAGGGTCTGTCAGATATTTAGTCAGTTATCTTTTCCTCCCTCACCTCAAGAACCCCACTTCAGTATTCCTCCCTGTTCATTTTCCACTATCCATTGTCATAGAATTACAAAGATACATACGAGTTATCAAAACAGGTAAATGGATAAAAGTTTTGTCTTTCTCCCAGTGGGCATTTCATCAGCAAAGTTAGCAATGAGCACTCAGTACATAGGGGTCAAGAAAAACAGCACTGAACGTTAAATACTCACTGTGTTCTATTTTCCTCTTCTTGGTTTCAGAGTTCCTGGCCCTCAGGTTGGTGAGCGAGGACCAGGAGTGTGCTGGGTGGCTGGAGGTTTTATACAACAACACCTGGGGCAGTGTTTGCCACAGCCCCATGGAAGCTATGACCTTGTCCGTGATCTGCAGACAGCTTGGCTGTGGGGACACTGGGACTCTCAACACTTCTGTTCCTCTCAGAGAAAGTTCTAGACCTCGTTGGGTAGATGGAATCCGGTGTAGGAAAATGGACACCTCTCTCTGGCAGTGTCCTTCTGACCCCTGGAAACACAGATCTTGCTCTGCAAAGGAGGAAGCTTATATCATGTGTTCAGGTGACTTACTCCCTATTCCTGTATCCTCACTCTGGAGGTTGTTTTCAGAGAAATTCATATTTTCAAACTAAAGGAATGAGTTCAAATAAGTCTACAAGGTGAAAGTTTGAAAAGAGATTGTTTAAGCCTCAACTTACAATCTTGTTTCAATAATGGAATTAAGTAAACCTGTTCTGACAGCCATTTATGTGGAAAATGCCATGGATATTAAATTAAGCATAAACTTTCCCTCTAAAGTTAAAAAAAACTGTGTCAGCAAATGGTTAGTGCAGTCTTAGGCTATAATAATTATTCTCTATTTTCTTAGTAGAGTGAGGAATTTGACCTCAATTATATAAATCACTTGCTATGTCCTGTCATAGTGTTAAGTTTTTTGTTTTTGTTTTTGTTTTTTCTACATGTAATAAAGGTTAAACCTCTCCAGAAACTCTCTTAGGTATTATGGTGATCATTTAATCCAGATGTGGAAACTAAGGTTATTGGTAAGCACTTTGTCCACCCCATAGTCTCAAGAGAGTGAGGGACAACTTGGGGTACCCACTACTAGTCAGTTATCTTTGAGCTCATGGTCTTTTACGCACATCCACCACCTACATGAGTCAGACACTCTCAGTTCAGATTGTTGATTATAAGTAATTGAGTGAATTGCATCTAGCAACTTAATTTGAATCATGAGGAGGAGAGAGAAGAAGAAAATACTCCCCCTGTCCTCATGGAGTTTATCCTCTAGTATGATGACACACACCAACCATAAATGTGAGTGTCATAAAGAAGTGGAAGGTGCTGAGGAAATGGGTTATTTGAGGAAAAGAGAAATCACATTTGAGACCAATGAAGGAAGTAGATGTCAAATGAAGAAAGTATTAAGAGCTTTTAGTCAGTGTAAATACTGAGGTGTGAAAAGCCTGGTGACTTTGAGGTACTGATAAAATCCCATCATGAGCAGAGTAGGAAGAAGCTAGAAAGAACGATGCCTGATTATCTGGATGGATAAGAAGAGTTCAACTCCTCTCCATGGCCCCCAAAACAATTCTGTTGAAATGCTGTTTGTTAATCTTCTCGTCTGCCACATTATGGGGAATTGCTGTGAGATGAAGGGCCTGTCTCCCCTTATTTTCTTATTGAATTCATCTCCTTACAGTCCCAGAGGTCTTGGTTGATACTCCCTCCTCTGAGCCTTCATCCATGTTACTGCAAATGAACCACTTCATCCCTCTCTCAGAAAACATTCTATGGGGCCTGTTGGAAATTGGAGGCTATTGTCCTCAATTTCTTAAGACCTATAATGTGTGCTTCAGTTTAATGTTCTGATAAAAAAAAACTGGCTGTCCTCTGAAAATAATGATATCTTTATCATCTGGAGGCTCTGTGCTTCCCTTTCAAAAGAATATTTCTGGGTCGAATCTTAGAATAAAAATGTTCCTGCTTTCCTTTGTCATTTTTAACAATTTATATTATTTTTTCTCCATGTCCACATGCTTAAATTTTGTCCCATGAAGTGGTACCAGCTACCACTTCAACTGGTGTCAGTCTTCAGCCTGGTTGCTCCCCGTCATCCAGAAATGCTGCAATCCCAGGCTCACTAGGCTCCTCTGTCTCCTGTTCCTGGTGCTGCCAGGAAACTTGCACACAACTGAGATAACATACTGGCCTCCATTCCTGACTTTCTCCCTTGGAAGCACTACACTTACATCCCATCTCCCTAGATGGCCACACTATTGACCATCACTAACTGTCCAGCTTGAGATTTTGTTTGCATTATTATTCCTTCTCTGACTGTTTCCTCTTCTCCATGTGGCACATATTCATTATGCTTCTTTTCCAGATATTTCATCCTCATGCAGATTCCAAATGTTTTCCTTCATCGGTTTTTCATTCTTCCACTCTCCTCAGTATTGCACATGTTCTTCTTACCCCAATTAGACAAAATGATGCCCCATTATTATCTTCCCCCTTCAAGTACACTCAATTCCCTGGTTTCTTCTTTATCTGTCAATGAGAAGAACAGTTGAGTCGACTACCTAACTCTCCGCTGCCTGCACTAGACTAGGCAAGAACAGCTGAATCATGGACAAGTACTGTATCTTTTTATGTGAAATTATCCTGCTAGTCTCTTTGAATTTGTGATCCAATCTCTGATGGATCCTCCACACTGGCCCCATATTGTAGTGTGCTTCTCTCACATGTGCTCTTGCCCACTCTCTAACATGACATCTTACAAATTCCCTGATCTCCCCCTCATTGCTATTTAAATCACATCATATATACAAATGATAATCTTCACTCAAACTTCACTGGAAAAATAGAAAATTCCAGCTGTCTATCTTCTTTTATGTTTTCTCCTCATAGTCACTCTGATTTACTGATTATTATTCTTAGAGTCTTGCAACTTCTTCATTCAATATCTAAATTTTAGATTCTCTATTATTCCTTAGCTCTTTCTTTTGTTAATCTCATTGGGGTCCAGGCCTTAGATGATATTATTCCACTGACAGCTCCCAATATAAACTCCATATCTGATCTCTGACCTTAAATCCAATCTCATATATTTCAATGCTACTGGACCCTCACTTGAATATATAATGAACAACTCAAATTTAGTTTTCAAAGTACAGCATTTTATTTCACTCCTTCAATCTGCCTCTACCCTTTTCTCCCTTTTCTATTTCCCATCCCAGTTAATGCCACTGTTGTTGCTCAGTTACTTATTCTCAGTCTACATTCACATCTCCATTTCACTCTCCCTCGAGCTCCAATGTAGTAGCAAGTTCTATGCCTGTACCAGAAACCATGTCCTAATTTATTCTAGTCTTTCCTTCCCACCTTCATCTTAGTTCAGGAAAGATCACTTGTTGCTTGAACTCTTCCAACAATCTTCAGTGGTCTTTGTCTTCCATAACATATTGTCTATCTAATGCTGGAAATATGGTCATTTGATTACCAAGTTGATTAATGTGTTGTTGTGTCACAGGTGAGCTGCCTTTAGAAGTGACACTAGCAAATTTCTCTGTGGCTCCCAAATGCAGAAACAACATGAAACCATGGCTCAGCAGTTTGTAATTACCATAATTTGCAGAAATGCCGGGAAGAGTGAACACATTGTTTTTCTCAGACTTTGAAGGACATCCCCATGGAAGAGGGAGGAGACTGTGAACCACTTCAGGATCAAGGATGTGACTCACGGGTGCAGATTACTACTGGTTGGGTTTGGGTTCATTCTAAGTTTAAGTAACTCTAAAGAACCTCACCATGTGAGGAACCCAAGGGAATGAGTAATGTTGTCTCTCTGGGCAAAGAGCACTGGAGACATAAAGGGATGTCCACCCCACCTTCTCTTATGCTGTGTTATATTTTTTGCTCTCTTCACATGATTGGCAAATATTTGACACTAGGGAATTGACATTATTCCTTATAGTTTATTTTTGGTGCAGAATTAAATAATATGTTTTCAGTTACACTGAATTACCAAAACTCTAATTACTCATTGAAATCAAGCAAGGCATATTAAAATATAAAAGGTACATTAGTGATATTGCATAGCCACTTGCCTATTCATATTCCCCTGATGTAAATAGAATTAATGGACTGGTAGTTACTCTTTTCCCAATTTTCCATTTTCATGGAATTTTATCTAAACTAATATAGTGATAGTAGCATTATCTTATGGTGTCTTTTTTTTGGTTTTACAATGTTGGGCTTGTATCATACTTACTATTGTTACATTGGCTTTCTTAACAATATATTAAGGATGTTCCACAAGTAGTGCTCACTCTTTTGTAAAACAACTCCATAATGTTACATTCTTAAGAGATAAGTATTAGAGCTTGCATAATCATTTTTGCGATTTATTTATAATTTTTTTTTATTTTTCCCTTCTAAAAACAATATTGTAATAAATATCCTTCCACATGTAACACTACATACTAGTAGGTTATTACTACAAGATGACTGCCAATGGTTGCAAGATCACAGGATATCTATTTTTTAAACAGATATCATCATATTACTTTGTAGGATCAATTGTTTTCAAACAGTATTCCATATCTTCATAGAATACACTGGGATTTTTTTATAACTTGACCATTAAACTAAAGTCAAAGTACATACAGAAGCTCAAAAATCAAAAAAGGAACAAAGCCCACACAAACCTATGCTAGGAACTGCCTAAAATCCAGGAAGGATGAGAAAATAAATGATGGTAAACATTCCAACAGAATTTTTTTTTACTCTTTTCCTTTTTCTCCCTTTCCTCGCCTTATTTTTTCCTTTTTCCTGTAGAGTCTAAAGTGATAATAAATAATAAGATTAATAATGTTTTTTCTTACAATAGACTCCACATATTGAGAAATAGTCCCCCATCTGAAAAAAGCAACCACCCAAAACAGGTCCTGCCATCATCTAGAGATGTTCTCAGTATAGTGTAGGAGGTTGACAGAATAATGGGGATAATGTATATCCATGTAGGTGTTTTAGGACAAGTGGCATGTGTGTTTTGTCCATGTTAATTTGCATTTATATGTATTTTTTTGTTTTGCTTGGTTCTATCTTACCTCTATGTCCTTTCCTGTATTAATTTTCCTCAGTGTATTATCTTTCCATGAAAATATTTCTCTTTCCAGCTAACTATTGTTTACTTATTAACTTTTCTCTGATATCTGCTTGCATAATTTATGTAAAAATATTTTAATTTATTTAAAATAATAGTTTCAATTAATTTAAATGGATACTTTCAATGTTTGTAATTTTTCATTAACAATATGAGAGATATTGAGTACAATTTATTTTGGGGATTACTCAGTACTTATGTTTTAAATGCCTAATATTTATTACCAAAAACCATTGACATTAATTTACATATCTTTTATTGCCTTTGGGATTTGAAAGAATTCAAAAACTATTTTTCTGCTCATCTTACTCATCTATTTATTTAATCACTAAATATTTATCAAGCCAATGTTCATAGCATTCGTAGAAAGTCACCCATATATATTTCTAAGGAATGCACTCAACATGCCATGCATTGTCCTATTAGCAGGAACAGAGGGAATGAGGCAAGGCTCCTTTCTAGAGGAGTTTTCTTTCAGGGTAATGTGTGTCTGAGTGTGTTTTCCTGTACATACATGAGCATGTGCATCATCATGTTTGTATTTTTTTTTCACATAGTAGGCATTTAAAACAGGTAAATTGATAAAAATAATTTCAGCTGCTGATAGGAATATGCTATAGAGAATGAATGTCTCAGTAACCCAGTCTAATAGACTACTTCTGAAGCACCTTATCTCCACCTGTCACCTGAACTGAACCTAGGCACTTAGAGAGACTTGTCTGGGGGAAGAATCTCCCCAGCTTTCACTTACTAGTGCTTCCCCCTCTGTCTTCTCCTACAGGAAACAGACCCAAGAGCTGTCCAGCCACTGCACCCTGCACAGGTACCTCATCCCCTCCCACCTTCCCCATGGCTTCCAGGGGCTCATTTCCTCCCACCAGGGCCGCTAAGAGGAGGTGCTGCTGCCTTTTCAGACAAAGAGAAGCTCTGACTCAGGGGAGGAGACAGCAAGTGCTCAGGGCGAGTGGAGGTTTGGCATGAAGGCGCCTGGGGCACTGTGTGTGATGACTCCTGGAGCCTGGCAGAGGCTGAGGTGTTGTGTCAGCAGCTGGGCTGTGGCTCTGCCCTGGATGCACCAGGGAAGACTGCATTTGGCCCTGGAAATGGAAGCATCTGGCTGGATGAGGTGCAGTGCAAGGGCAGGGAGCCCTCCCTGTGGGCCTGTGCTGCAGCACCCTGGGGACAGAATGACTGCAAGCATGAGGAGGACGCTGGTGTGAGGTGCTCTGGTGAGTAGCAGGACCAGGAGCAGGGGGCCTAGGGTTAAAGGAGTGTGTTTGCATCCAAAGGGCTTCCCAGGCTGCCCTGCTGCCCTGACCCCTGGCTCTGGAAGGCTGTGCCCAATCTCCTAGCATCTGGGACAGAACTACTTGCCAATGGTTGAGGGTGGGACCCAGAGACATTCGCAGACCAAAACAGTGCACTGATTCTATTTTCCTTTACTTCTCTCCAGGTGAAAGGACAACAACTCGCCCCACCCAGAGACGTAAGGGTTATTTTTTCATTTTTTGCTCTGAACCGGGTAATGGAGGAGACAGGCAGATTTTCAGAGTTCTGCACTATGGAGTCTGCACAGCTCTGGTCATATTACAGTAGGCCTAATGATCAGGTGTTTGAAAAAGCCATCATTTGTGTTAAATTGTAGCAGTCAGGGAGTTCCACTGCCTCACCTGCTTTAAATTTATAGAAATCCCTTAAAACAAGACTCAGAAGATAGTTGACACAGCCCAGAGCAGGATCTAGGGTGGTAATATACTGAGATTCATGATATATGATGTCTCAACTAGGGACTTCATGGTCCTGAGGACTCAAGTTATGACCAGGCTAATTGGGTTCTTCTGAGCTTATGGTCCTCTCTAAAGACTCATGGCTCTTTTTCTTCTTTAGGCTCCAGTTCGGCCTCAGCTCCTGTCCCTGGCATCTTCTCCTTACCTGGGATCCTCTGCATGATCCTAGGAGCCCTTCTCTTTCTTCTTCTCATCATCCTGGGAACTCAATTGCTCCGATGGAGAGCACAGCGCCAAGGTGGGACTTGGGAATTCTATGATCTGAAAGTATGCACGAGAATATTGGGCCAATTTTTTTTAACTACACATTTTAGTCTTGTTCTCATTATATGAAAAACTACCTTCTCTACCATGGATTGGAGACTTAAAAGACATGAATTTGTCCTGGGTTAAAAAATGGAGCCCTCAAATAGGATGATTTCCCATGTGGACAGTGCTAGAGGAGACTGGGTTTAAGATCCAGGGGTGGACAGAAATCTAGTTATATCCCATGGTTTGTTGATAATGGAAAGACTTCCAGGAGCAATGTCTGAACTCATTCTTCTTTCCATAGCCTTATCCACATTTGAAGATGCTGTTGATGAGGTCCTGTACCAGGAGATAGATTACCCCATAAATCCAGAGAAGGACAGCCTGCTGAACAGCCCAGGTATGTTCCATAGCCTCCTTTGTTTGTATGAGTTTGCTATCAGTGTGGGAATATTTGATAAGCAAAGATCACATGACTAACTCAACCTCATATGGCATATCTTGTAGCTTTTTATTACTAAAATAAAATGCCTGAGATAATCAAATTATAAAGAAGAAAGTTTGATTTGGCTTCCATTTGCAGATGTTTTACCGCTTTTAGCCTGTGCAAGGCAGCCTATCATGCTGGGAGCATGTGGTGGAGCAAAGATGCTCACCTCACAGTGACCAGAATATTAAGAGAAAGAAGAAGAGATTAGCATCTTACAATACTTTTCAAGAGGATGCACCCAACAACTTCATTCCTCCCACTAGTTCTCACACCTTAAATATTCTACCTTTTCAAATACCACCAACCTGAGGACAAACCATTTAGAACAAGAACTTTTAGGAATATTCCTGGACCACTATAACAATTATCAGCATCCTTCTAAGGCAGGAGCTCTAAGCCCTCTCTCTATAAGTATGAAGGTTCAAAATTTTTTTCTGAACCATGACATTGGACCTCCTACTGTGTTTATCTATGATGTTTTCTCCCTACTAGGAACCATATTTGATGATGACTCAGCAACTAAGCTACCCTATTACACAGGGGACAATGAGGAGAATGGAGACCCTGAACCTGCCCCAGGTAGTAGAGACAAGTCTTCCCCTGGATGGTGGGAGTGAGGAGGAGGTTATCATCTGAGAAGAACTTTCTATGATTAGGATGGGAAGCATCTCTTCCTTCAGGTTCACAACTACTTTTTCTCTCCACCCACTCTGTCATATAGAAAGGGAAAGATGAGATTCTAATCTGTTCATTTCCATAGATACTTCCATATGGCCACAGATATACCTCAAAAATATCATTATAAAATCCAAGGCCATAACTTTAAAAAGAACATTTGAACTTGATCATCTCACAAATTCTATGGTGAAAGAGAACATATGGATTTGACCTGAAATACAGGGATATATGGACTATTTTGTGGTTTATGGAATACTAAGACAAAAAAATGACCTTCATAATCACTAGAACACAAGGAGTGTGTGTGATGCCTGTACATATCAATCATTGGAAGAGCTTCTCTAAAAATGACCTAAGAAAGGAGGACATCATGGACCTTCCCCAAGTGGTAAAAATGGAGAGTTCCTACGGTGGGTCATGTCCAGGAGTACTCTTTAAAAATTAAATCTTAAGGACAGCAAAGCACTAGAGGAGGTTGAAACCCATCCCTCCTGGGATTCAAATTGGTAGAATAGCCTATCTGTGGGAGAGAGAAAACCAGACTTCTCTTCTGTGTCCCCATTGCCTTAGAGGCCATATGAACAGCCTGGCTTCTCCTTGGGCCTGATGAAATCACCCTCAATCTCTGATATGTACATATTTTCCAACCCTTTATTATATGCCTGAAAAGAGTACATTAAACTTACAGCATAAGTTTTATTGTTCCTACGGTGGGTCATGTCCAGGAGTACTCTTTAAAAATTAAATCTTAAGGACAGCAAAGCACTAGAGGAGGTTGAAACCCATCCCTCCTGGGATTCAAATTGGTAGAATAGCCTATCTGTGGGAGAGAGAAAACCAGACTTCTCTTCTGTGTCCCCATTGCCTTAGAGGCCATATGAACAGCCTGGCTTCTCCTTGGGCCTGATGAAATCACCCTCAATCTCTGATATGTACATATTTTCCAACCCTTTATTATATGCCTGAAAAGAGTACATTAAACTTACAGCATAAGTTTTATTGATGTTTTTTGACATGACATGTTAATAAAATATTATTGAATTTCATACATTGAAATATTTAGATGACTTACATGATCTAAGAATATGGACATCAAATGCATGCCTTTGGGACAGCCTTGAATATGGTACCTATATTTCTCACCTATGAGAATCTCATAGAATCTCTTCATTAGAACAGACTGAAGACATCACCAAGACTAATATCTTTCTCTTCCTCCTTATTCCCTGTTTTCAGAACCTGAAGGACAGCATGCAGTTGCCACAAGCAGTGGTTATGATGATGTTGAAGAGGTACCTGTTCCTGAAAATCCTTCTTCATTTGGAATGAAGGAGAAGAAATTTTTCTCAGAAGAGGGAGGTGGTGCCAGGTGTTCTCAGACAGGTAAGTGGATAACTATGTCTCCAGTGGTCTTGCATTATTATCATGGTAAAGATGGATTTGGACATATCAATGATCAGTTTTCCTTTACTACAAGATTCTAAGTAGCCTTGTAAACCAAGATGATGCATTTGCTTTCCTTTTTCTGTTTATTGAAGCTATTTTATTTCTTCTGAAATGAGGTAAATATTATGTCCTCTGTCTGCCCACCCTGCTCTTGGGATCGATACATGTCTGTATGAACTGCAGAGACTTTGTGGCTTTGTTCCAGTCTTCACAAAGCAAACCAAGACCTCTGCTTGGACATCAAGTATTCTTGTCTTTAAACATGTGAGAAGTAATTTGGAGAGCATTTTAGTGTTTTTATTAGTGCAATATACTTATTCATAATAGTGGCATTAATTTTGATATATTTATAAATACATATAGCATAATTTTCTCCATATAAATATCTAATGCTTCCTCTTTCCCTTTTCCTTCCCCCTGATTACCTTCTCTTAATCAACAGGTCTGCTTTCTATGTATTTATTGTTTTTGTAGTGAGAACATTACATTCATACATAAAAGTAAAATTCATCGTGATATATTCAAGCACATAGAGAGCATAATATGGAGAATTTCATTTCAGAGATCCTCTCCATTTCTCCCTTTGATGCCTCCCCTCAACCCCTTTCTAATCCACAGTTATTGCTTCTATTTTCATAATATCTCCTCTTTTTATTTCTTACTTCTATGTAGCTTCTGCATATGAGAGATAAGTTTCAACTCTTATCATCCTGAATCTGGCTTATTTCACTTAGCATGATTTTCTCCAGTTCCACCTATTTACCAGCAAATGATATAATTTAATTTTTCTTTATGACTGAATAGAAGTCTATTAGGTGTGTTTGTGGGTAGTGTGTGTGTGTGTGTGTGTGTGTAATTTTTTATTCATTCATTCATTAGAAGACACCTAAGCTGGTTCCATTACTAGGTCACTATAAACTCAGCTATTATAAACACTGATATACCTGTATCATGGTTTTATGCTGATTTCAACTCTTGTGATACATATCTACAAGTGGAATAGCAGGGTCATATGGTAGCTGCATTCCTACTCTTTTAAACAATCTTCAAACTGCT
Source organism: Marmota flaviventris (assembly GCF_047511675.1). Classification (NCBI taxonomy): domain Eukaryota; kingdom Metazoa; phylum Chordata; class Mammalia; order Rodentia; family Sciuridae; genus Marmota; species Marmota flaviventris. The sequence continues at coordinate 125,996,108 of NC_092500.1, read as the reverse complement.
TTCCAAAGTTATCATACTAATTTGCCTTCTCACCATGAATGCGTGTGTATTTCTTTATCCCCACCCCCTCACCAACATTTATTTATTGAATTTTTAAATTTTTAACAGTGCATTATATTTCTCCATAATAGTAGAGATCATTTTGAATTATTTATAAACTCACAAAATAAAGTTTTCTCCATTTTAATTCCCTGTATTCCACTTTTTTCCTATCCCTTCTTCTGCGCCCCTTCCTCTACTTATCTCCTTTCTGTTAATTTATAATTTAAATTATATATATATATATATATATATATATATATATATATATATATATATATATATATTAGTTGTTCAAGACAATACAATGATCCTGGCATATCATACATTTGATTCAATAGGGTATGAATTCTTATTTTTCCATGTGTACAGATTGCAGGATCACATTGGTTATACATCCATGTGTATACATACAGCAATCCTAGTGTCAGTTGTATTCTGCTGCCCTCCTTAACCCCCCTCCATTCCCCTCCCATCCCTAAAGTTTGTATTATATTATATTATAATTTAAATTATATTATATTAAATTATAATATATATTAAATTATATTATAATTTATATTAATAAGTTTTTTAAAATAAATTAGTGATATATATCTACAATTATATATAGATACACAGACACATACTTCACCATGGTATATTTATGTTTAACGTAATTTTGTCGATTTCATTCCACAGTTCCTTTTTTTCTCATCCTTTCTCTCTTCACAATCAACCCCCTTACTCTATTCCACTGATCTCTCTTTTTCTTTCATGAGTCATTTTTAATCCAGAATTCTACACCCTCTTTCCCCTTCATGCCTTATTTTTCTCCAACTTCTGCATATAAGAGAGGAAATTCAGTTTTTGACTTTCTGAGTTTGGTATATTTTACTTAGTATTATGTTCTCTAGTTCTGGCTATTTAAATGCAGATACCATAATTTAATTATCCTTTATGGCTGAGTAAAATTTTGCCACATTCTATATATTCATTCGTCACCTGACAGGCACCCAGGCTGTTTCCATAACTTGGCTATTGTAAATTGTGCTTCCCTCAACACTGATATACCAATATCACTCCAGTTTGTTTAGTTTAGTTTTTTGGATAAAACCAAGGAGTGACATAGTCATGAAGTTGTTTTATTCCTAGTCTTTTAAGAAATCTTTATACTGTTTTCCAAAGTGGATGTACTAATTTGCAGTGCCACCAAAAATGAATGAGTACTTTTCCCCACATTCACTCCAGCATTTATTATTATATATATTCTTGATGATTGCCAACCTAACAGGGGCCAGATGATACAAAAACTTAGTTTTGATCTGCTTTCCCCTTGATTGGTATAGATGTTAAGCAGCTTTTCATATATTTCTTGGTCATTTGTATTACTTCTTTTGAAAAATACCTGTTTATCTTTACCGTCCATTTATTAATTAGATTAAGTGCTTCTTAGGTGTTAACTTTTTGAGATGTTTATATATTCTGGATATTAATCCTCTGTCAAAAGAATAACTGGCAAAGATTTTCTTCCATTTTATAGACTCTCTATTCATTCCCTTGTTTCCTTTGCTGTGCAGAAATATTTTAAGTGATGCCATCCCTCTTGTTGATTCTTAGTTTTATTTCTTCAGCTTTCAGGGTCTTGATAAGTGCCCATGCCAATATGTTGGAATAGTAAGCCTATATTCTTCCATCAATCACAAAGTTTCTGGCCTAATTCCTAGGTCTTTGATTCATTTTAGTTGATCTTTGTGCAGGTTGAGAGATAGGGAACTTGATTCATTCTTCTACATAAACATATCCAGTTTTACAAACACAATTTTTTTCAGTATTTTTTATTAGTTGTTCAAAACATTACATAGCTCTTGATATATCATATTTCATACATTTGATTCAAGTGGGTTATGCCAAATGTCATCTTTGATATAAGGAGAGCAACTAAGAACAGAGCAGGGAGGAAGAGCATGAGAAGAAGATTAACATTAAACAGGGACTAGAGGTGGGAGGGAAAGGGAGAGAGAAGGGAAATTGCATGGAAATGGAAGGAGACCCTCATCATTAAGCACAATTTTTTTTAAAAAAAGGCTCTTTTCTCCAATGTAAGTTTTTTTGTTCCTTTGTCAAGACTCAGATGAAAATATCTATTTGAGCTTATTTTGTGTTTTTATTCCATTGCACTTGTCTTCATGTCTGTTTTGATGCCAATACAATGTTGGTTTTTTAGTACAGCTCTCTCCTTAGCTAAAATAACCAAAAGAGAGAGAAGACCCAAATCAACAAAATTAAAGAAGAAAAACAGGGATATCATCACAAGCATTTCAGAAGACCTGAGGCTCATTAGGAACTATTTTGAAAATTAATTCTAAAACTATAAAATCTAGAAGATATTAACCAATTTCTGTGTAGAAATCAAACCAGCAAAATATAGAAAACCTAAATGGACCAATATCAAGCAATGATACTGAAGCAGCAATTAGAAATCCTCCAACAAACTAAGTCCTATCAAATTATTAAGAGAAAAATTTTACCCATCTTCCTCAAATTATTCCATGAAATAGAAAAGGAGGAAACACTTCCAAATTTATTCTATAAAGCCAGTATTACTCTTATACCAAAACAAGACAAAGACACATCAAGGAAGTAAATCTACTGACCAATGTCCCTGAATGAAGCAGACACAAAAATTTTCAATAAAATATTACTAAAGCACATTCAAAGACACTTTAACAAGATAGTACGGAATGAAAAAGTGGGTTTCGTGTGAGTGGGATGCAAGGATAGTTCAATATATGCAAATCAATAAGTTTAATTCACCAAAAAAATACATCTAGGGATAAGAATCACATGATCAGTTCAATAGATAAAGAAAAAAAATTTGATAAATTTTAGCTCCCATTCATGTTAAAATTTCTGAAGAAATTGGGGGTAGAAAGAACTTATCTCAACATTTAAAGGCTGTGTATAGCAAATGCAAAGCCAGCTTCCTATTGAATGAAGAAAAACTAAAAATATTTTCTCTGAAATCAGGAACAAGAAAAGGATGTTCACTCTCACCACTCTTAGTCAATATAGTTATTGAAACTAAAGTCAGAGCAATCAGACAAGAGAAGAAATTGAAGAGATACAAATATGAAGAGGCCAAATTATCTGTTTCCTGAAGAAAAGATGCTGTATGTAGTATACTCAAACATCTCCATCAGAATAATCTAAAACTTATATACAAATTGAGGAAAGTAGAATACAAAATCAGCATTCAAAAATTAATACCTTTTCAGGTTAGGGTTGTGCCTCAGCGGTAGAGCACTGGCATAGCCCATTCAAGGCCAGGTTTCAATCTCAGCATCACACAAAAATAAACAAATAAAATAAAGGTATTGTGTCCAACTACAAATAAAAAAATAATATTTTTTAAAAATCAATACCTTTTCAATAATACAATAATGAATCTGCTGAGACTAAAATCAGGAAAACTATTCAATTCACAATAACCTAAAACAAGGCCATAATTATTATTTATCTTGAATCTTATCTTTCTAACTGGGGTGAGATGAAACCTCACTTTTATTTCATTTCCTTTATTATTAAGAATGTTGAACAGGTTTTTCATATATTTCTTGGCCATTTTCATGTCATCTTCTGAGAAGTATCTGTTTAGTTCGCTTGCCCATTGACTGACTGTGTTATTTGAGTTATTTTGATGTTTACATATTCTGGATATGAATCCTCTGTCAGAAGAATAAGTAGCAAGAGTTTCTCCCATTCTTTAGGCTCTCGTTTCAATATCTTGTTTCCTTTGCTGTTCGAAGTTTTTAAATTTGAAGGTGCCCCAATTGAGTCTTGGTTTCATTTCTTGAGCTTTGGGAGTTTTATTAAACACTGTTTGTGCCTGTGTATTGGAGAGTTGGCCCTATGTTTTCTTCTAGCAATTGTAAACATTCTTGTCTAATTACTAGTCCTCTGATCCATTTTAGTTGATGTTTATACAGGGTGAGACAGAGGGAGCTCCTTTCATTCTTTTACATAAGGATATCTTGTTTTCCTAGTGTTTTCCCTTTTGTTAAAAAGTCCATTTAGTCAGTTTTTTCCCTTATATCAATGTTTTATTTTTATTTTTTTACAATGATCTTGACATTTCATACATCTGAATCAAATGGGGTATAATTTCTCATTTTTCTGATTGTACAGGTTGCAGAATCCCATTGGTCATAAGTCACCTATATACATACAGCAATAATAATGTCTATTTTATTCTGTTGCCCTTCTTTTAGTCAGCTCTTTCACTTCTTTGACTAAAATACCCAACCAGCACAATTGTAGAGGCGAAAAGATTTATGCAGGGTCTCAAGGTCTCAAAGGTATCTATTTATAAACAGCATGCTCTATTCATTGAAGCTCAAGGTGTGGCTGAACATCATGGTGGAAGAATGTGGCAGAAGGAAGTAGCCTGCATGGTGATCAGGAAGAAGAGACAGACTCCACTCTCCACAAGACAATATATACCCAAGGCCTTGCCTTCAGGGACCCACCCCCTCAACCCACAACCCACCACCCTTCAGTTACCAGGCAGTTAATCCCCATCAGGGGAATAATGCAAAAATTGAATTAAGGCTCTTACAATCCAATTGTTTCTCCTCTTGCATTTTCTTACACATGAGCTTTTGGAAGACACATCACTCCAAACCATAACATCCATTTTTTTCTACAATGTGTGTTTTTACTGATTTTGTCAAGCATCAGATGACTTTATCTGTGGGGGTTTAGTTCTGTGTCTTTTAGTCCAGTGACTTTCTTGTTGGTTTTCATAAAAATGCCATTTTATTTTTGTTAGTAGAGCTCTGCAGCATGATTTGAGCATGGGGATTTTGATGTCACAGCCTTGTTCTTTCTCAGTAGTCCTTTGGCTACTCTGGATCTTTTATTCTTCCATATGAATTTTAGGACTGATTTTTCCAGTTCTGTGAAGAAAGTTATTGATATTTTGATTGGGACTGATTGAAACTATAGATTGCTTTTGGTTGTATAATTATTTTATCAATATTAAATCTGCTTATTGAAGAACAACAGATGCCTTTCCATCTTCTATAGTCTTCTTTAAATTTCTTTCTTCAGTGTTCCATAGTTTTATTTTAGAGGTCTTTCAACTTCTTAGCTAGGTTTATTTTCATGTTTTTGTTGTTGTTGTTGTTATTGTTCATTTGTTTGTTTCAGGTTATTTTCAATGGAATATTTTCCTTCATTTATTTTGGTTGGTTTTACTATTAACATATAGCAAAACTTTTAATTCTGTATGTTGAGCCTGTATCCTTCTACTTTGCTGTATTTATTAATCCACACTGAAACTCTTCTGAAAAAGATTCTATGTATAGAATCATACATCTGCAAATAGAGATAATTTGAATTTTTTCTCATTATATCTATTCAATTTCATCCTCCTGTCTAATTGATATACCTAATATTATAAGAATTATATTAAATAGGAATAGTGAGGTTATGAATCCTTATCCTACTCTAGATTTTAGAGGAAATGCTTTTATTTTCTCACCATTCATTTTGATGTGATGTTGGGTTTGTCATGTATAGCCTTGATAAGAGTGAGATAATTTTCTTCTATCCCTAGTGTCTTTAGAGATTTTTAACATGAATGGATGCTAAATTTTCTTGATGAATTGTTTTCTGCATCTATTGAGTTGATTATATAACATATGTTCTGAATTCTATTTATGTGATGGATTGCATTTATTGATTCACATGTGCTGAACCAACCTTGCATTGCTAAAAATTTATTTTAAATGAAGCACATAACCAATTATTTTCATTAACATTTCCCACTTTAATCCATAATGTACAATACCCTTAGATAGAGATATTGAAATTTCCCATGCTAGAAGGAATAATTCTCTTATAGTTTGAAATAACATATAGTGTCATATTTTAGAAGTGGGCTTTCCACTTGTGCATTTTCATGTGGTCCATGGGAAAAGGAAACTATTGAATTTAGTTAAGATGCCCTTCTTTGGCATCTGGACCCAAGTTGTTGTCATGAATACTGTGAAAGAAAGTGTGTTATTTTATTGAGGTATGGAGGAATTGTGAGAGGTCATCTTCTGCCTGGCGTGCTTAAGGAATCAGACCAGCCTGGTGTGCAAGAGAGCACTTGCATCTCTTTGCCACTCCTCACCATTTTTAACTCATTCTCCTTCTCATTGTTCAAATCAAGATGTATGCATAGGACATAGTCAATGTGATATAACTCTATTAACCCTTCCAGAAAAGTCCTAGTTCCCCATAGACATATTCTAGCCACTCTACTAGTCTTTTCATTTTGCAAGAGGACTCTGGACTGTCATATTTGTCACCACTGAAACCAGGATTCTTTTACTGTTCCAGGCATCTCTCCTCAGTCTCTCAAAGAAGCTGACAATTCTAACATGGAAGAGACAGCATCCTTATTTGTCCTGAGAAAAGAAGACCCTGTATATGATGATGTTGAGCCTAACACCTTGTAGTGGTTTTTTGTTGTGTTTTGTATTTTGTGTAATCAAGTCTGCAGATAACTCCTTATAATATTGTTTCCTGATAAAAGAGAGTTCTGTCTTCTTCATTACTAGAAAGTTTCTACATTCATTACTGGAAAGTTTCTCATTTACAATAAATACTCAGAGCCTCAAATACCAGTGTCATTCTCTTAATTTGAATGCATTCACCCCCAGCAACCTCTGAAAATTCAGTGTTCAAACTGAATGGATCTCACGTAGGATCCCCCACACTACACACTTGATCTTTTAGATGAACATAAGTTTATTCTTCTCTTGAACAGTATAAAACTGGAATGCAGTCCTGAACTAAGAACTCGGTCTTATGAAAATTAACTTAGTAAACACCTATCTTAATATTCAAAAACATCCCATTCATGCTGACTAAAACCTACATTTAGTGATTGGGGAGTATCAGGTGGATGGAAAATGGCTGTTTCTTTTAATTCTTTATGATTTTTATAAAATATCAATAACTAGATTCTACTACTGCCTATTAGACTTTTACCCCAATGGTTTCTTCTCCTTTCTTGTTATTCCACAACTCTCTAAGTCTCATGTTTCTCCATAAAATTGTACTATTATCATTAAATTCTATTGTTTTGTATCAATTTTCATTACTCTCTATTCTGCTCCTTTCTCTGGTTGCCTTTGTTTAAACAGCCAATAATTCTAACCACCAGAATCGCAAAATATTTCTAAGTGGCTGTATCTACTGTGAATTATTCTCATCCCAGACCATCCTCACATATTTATTTGAGTTGGAAGGGACTGAGTAAGCAAGCCAAACTCTGAAATTCTCTATGCTAGAGACTCATTGTCATCTATAGCAAATTTTCCAAAATTCAGTTATTTATTTACAAATAAATGAATGTTTCCACATCTCCATTCTAACTGAATAAGTTTAAACCAAGATTATATTTACTCATTTTTGTGATTCCTTTCTTTTCCTTAATGATTTTTTTGGTTTTTTTGTTGTTTTTTTATATTATTTTATTTTTTTAAACATCAGAAATGTATTAGTTGCTCAAAACATTACATTGATCTTGACATATCATATATCATATATTTGTTTCAAATGGGATATGAATTATTATTATTCCCACGTGTACAGATTGCAGGATCACATTGATTATACAGCCACGTTTATACATACTGCCATAATAGTCTCTGTTGTATTCTGCTGCCCTTCCTATCCCCCCTCCCCTCCCCTCCCTCTACCCCATCTACCATTACTCATTTCTCTCTCTCTCTCTTATTTTTTTCTCCCCTTTGCCTCACATCATCTTATATATATTTTGTAAAACAATGCGAGTCTCCTTCCAGCTTCCGTGCAATTCCCCCTCTCTCTCCCATTCCCTGCCACCTCTCGTCCCTGTTTGATGGTAATCTTCTTCCCATGCTCTTCCTCCCTGCTCTGTTTTGAGTCGCCCCCCTTATATCAAAGAAGACATTTGGCATTTGTTTTTTAGGGATTGGCTGACTTCACTTAGCATAATCTGCTCTAATGCCATCCATTTCCCTGCAAATGGCATGATTTTGTTATTTTTTAGTGCTGAGTAATATTCCATTGTGTATATATGCCACATTTTTTTAATCCATTCATCTATTGAAGGGCATCTAGGTTGGTTCCACAGTCTAGTTATTGTGAATTGTGCTGCTATGAACATTGATGACTCTGTATCCCTGTAGTATGCTCTTTTTAGGTCTTTTGGGAATAGTCCGAGAAGGGGAATAGCTGGGTCAAATGGTGGTTCCATTCCCAGCTTTCTGAGGAATCTCCATACTGATTTCCAAATTGGCTGCACCAATTTGCAGTCCCACCAGCAATGTACAAGTGTACCCTTTCCCCCACATTCTCGCCAGCACTTGTTGTTGTTTGACTTCATAATGGCTTCCTTTCTTACTGGGGTGAGATGGTACCTTATAGTGGTTTTAATATGCATTTCTCTGATTGCTAGAGATGGTGAGCATTTTTTCATGTATTTGTTGATTGATTGTATATCTTTCTCTGAGAAGTGTCTGTTCAGATCCTTGGCCCATTTGTTGATTGGATCATTTGTTTTCTTATTGTTTAATTTTTTGAGTTCTTTGTATACTCTGGAGTTTAGGGCTCTATCTGAAGTGTGAGAGTGAAAATTTGTTCCCAGTATGTAGGCTCCCTATTTACCTCTCTTATTGTCTCTCTTGCTGAGAAAAAAACTTTTTAGTTTGAGTAAGTCCCATTTGTTGATTCTTGATTTTAACTTTTGTGCTATGGGTGTCTTATTGAGGAATTTGGAGCCCAACCCCACGAGGTGGAGATAAGAGCCATCTTTTTCTTCTATTAGACACAGAGTTTCTGGTTTGATTCCTAGCTCCTTAATCCATTTTGATTTAACTTTTGTGCATGGTGAGAGAAAGGGATACAATTTCATCTTGTTGCATATGGCTTTCCAGTTCTCTCAGCACCATTTGTTGAAGATACTATCCTTTCTCTATTGCATGCTTTTATCACCTTTGTCTAATATAAGGTAGTTTTAATTTTGTGGATTGGTTTTTGTGTCCTCTATTCTGTACCATTGGTCTACCCACCTGTTTTAGTACCAGTACCATGCTGTTTTTGTTTCTATTGCTCTGTAGTATAGTTTAAAATCTGGTATCGCTATACCGCCAGTTTCACTCTTCCTGCTTAGGATTGCTTTTGCTATTCTGGGTCTTCTATTTTTCCAAATGAATTCCATGATTGTTTTTTTCTATTTCTGTGAGAAATATTGTTGGGATTTTGATTGGCATTGCATTAAACCTATAGAGTACTTTTGGTAATATCGCCATTTTAATGATGTTAGTTCTGCCTATCCATGAGCAAGGTATATCTTTCCATCTTCTAAGGTCTTCTTCTATTTCTCTCTTTAGGGTTCTGTAGTTTTCAGGGTTCTTTTGTTAGGCTGATTCTCAAGTATTTCATTTTTTTTTTTTTTTTTGAGAATATTGTGAATGGGGTGGTTGTCCTCATTTCCGTTTCAGTGGATTTGCCACTGATATACAGGAATGCCTTTGATTTATGCGTGTTGATTTTATATCCTGCCACTTTGCTGAATTCATTTACTAGCTCTAGAAGTTTCTGGGTAGAACCTTTTGGGTCTGCTAGGTATAGGATCATGTCATCCACAAATAGTGCTAATTTAATTTCCTCTTTTCCTATCTTTATGCCTTTAAATTCTTTCGTCTGTCTAAATGCTCTGGCCAGTGTTTCAAGAACTTTGTAGAATAGAAGTGGTGAGAGAGGGCATCCCTGTCTTGTTCCAGATTTTAGAGAGAATGCCTTCAATTTTTCTCCATTTAGAATGATGTTAGCCTGAGGCTTAGCATAGATAGCTTTTACAATGTTGAGATAATTTCCTATTATACCTAGTTTTTCTAGTGTTTTGAACATAAAGGGATGCTGTACTTTGTCGAATGCTTTCTCTGTATCTATGGAGATGATTATATGGTTCTTATCTTTAAGTCTATTGATGTGGTGAATAACATTAATTGATTTCTGTATGTTGAACCAGCCTTGCATCCCAGGGATGAATCCTACTTGATCATGGTGCACAATCTTTTTGATATGGTTTTGTATCTGATTTCCCAGAATTTTATTGAGGATTTTTGCATCTATGTTCATTAGAGATATTGGTCTGTAGTTTTCTTTCTTTGAAGTGTCTTTGGTTTCAGAATCAGGGTGATGTTGGCTTTGTAGAATGAATTTGGAAGAGCGCCCTCTTTTTCTATTTCCTGAAATAGCTTGAAAAGTATTGGTATTAGTTCTTCTTTAAACGTTTTGTAAAACTCTGCTGTATACCCATCCGGTCCTGAGCTTTTCTTGGTTGGTAGTCTTTTGATGGCTTTTTTTCTATTCCCTCATTTGATATTGGTCTATTTAAGTTGTGTGTATCCTCCTAACTCAATCTGGGAAAATCATATGACTTAAGAAATTTATTGATGTCTTCACTATCCTCTATTTTATTGGAATATAAGGTTTCAAAATAGTTTCTGATTATCTTCTGTATTTCTGTGGTGTCTGTTGTGATATTGCCTTTTTCATCCCATATGCTGGTAAATTGAGTTCTCTCTCTTCTTCTCTTCGTTAGCCTGGCTAAGGGTCTATCAATCTTATTTAGTTTTTCAAAGAACCAACTTTTAGTTTTTTCATTTTTTTTCAATTGTTTCTTTTGTTTCAATTTCATTGATTTCAGCTCTGATTTTAATTATTTCTTGTCTTCTACTACTTTGCTGTTGTTTTGCTCTTCTTTTTCTAGGGTTTTGAGATGAAGTGTGAGATCATTTATTTATTTATTTATTTATTTTTGGAATTAACTCCAAGCAATGAATTTTCCTCTTAAATCTGCTTTAATTGTGTCCCATAGATTCCGTGTCATTGTTTTCATTTATCTCTAAGAATTTTTTGATTTCCTCCTTTATGTCTTCTGTAACCCATTGATCATTCAGTAACATATTGTTCATTCTCCAAGTGATGTAGGATTTTTCCTTCCTTCTTTTATCGTTTATTTCCAGTTTCATTCCTTTATGGTCAGATAAGCTGCATGGTATCATCTCCACTCCTTTATAATTTCTAAGAGTTGCCTTATGGCATAATATATGGTCTATTTTTGAGAAGGATTACTGTGCTGCTGAGAAAAAAAAAAGTATATTTGCTTGATGATGGTTGATATATTCTATATATGTCAGTTAAGTCTAGGTTATTAATTATGTTATTGAGTTCTATGGTTTCTTTATTCAACTTTTGTTTGGAAGATCTGTCCAATAGTGAGAGAGATGTGTTGAAATCACCCATAATTATTGTGTTGTAGTCTATTTGTCTCTTGAACTTGAGGAGAGTTTGTTTTATGAACGTAGCTGTGCCATGGTTTGGTGCATAAATATTGATAATTGTTATGTCTTGTTGGTGAATGGTTCCCTTTAACAGTATATAGTGTCCTTCTTTATCCCTTGTCCCGACCGGCAGGACATATCAACGTGGGCAGCGAACCTAGATGGGGTGGAATGAAGGGACAAGAGACACAGAAGGATGACAGCAAGACAGGAGTTCTGATCAAGCTGCAAACTTTTATTGTTCACACAGGGGTATTTATGGGCTGGGAATGGGGGAGCTCTCTTATTGGCAGTTGCTGGATGTCTTCACAAGGTGAGATAACGCAGGATGTTTCAGGAAGATAGGTGGCCGCAGGATGTCTCAGGGAGATAGATGGCTGCAGGGTGTCTCCCAGGCAGGATGTCTCCCAGGGGGCTGTTTCTTGTAACTGTCAGGCTATTCTTTGAAGGAGAACTCCCTTCTAGTCCCTGGCATCTCCCCCTTACTTATATAAAATATTTGACCATACCTTACCGGCCTGTGTCTAATAGAGAAATCTTTTAATTCTGTTACTTAGGGCTGGATAACCATACTAGCAAGCATTAAGCCTACCTGTGTAGGTTAGAAATAAAGGCCTTAAACTAAAAACTATTCTGGCAGTCCCTTTTGATGGTTATCAGGCATTCCTGTCTGAGAATCTTTTTTGGAGCCTCCAGTTTACTTATTCTTGGAAGTTACATTTAACTATTATTATCATTTAAAATGCCCAGGAATAGCTGTGTTTTGGCTTTAACTGTCTTTGCTAAGTATTTAAGATGAAGCAAGTCAAACTGACTTTTGTTTCTATCTATTGTTAACAGTCAGCTGAGTTTCCCTGGGAGTCCTCGGGGAACTTACAGCAGCTTCTCAGTTCTGCTAGTGCCATTTGCGCTAGGATGGGTCCAGGCCTTGCTTGACCATATGGCTTCCCTCAGAAGCATCAGGGATGTCTCCCTTTTCTGATGACCCTCCTCTTCACAGCGAATGCACTGATTGGCTTTCTGTCCTCCACTGGTCTCATTAATCTCCCTGTTCAGGAGGTTATGTAGCCTAGAGTTGCAGAACTCTTTGGAGAAGTCCCCTATTCCCTGACTCAGAGTGACTCTGAGGGCAAGAGCCAAATATTGGTTTTCTTGGCCCTTTTAATTTAACTTTAATTTTAGAACTTAATCTTAAACATCCAGCAAATAAGTTTTAACAGCCTTATATTAAAAGTACTGGGCTTTAATGTCCATCTCTCTATCCTGTAGGTGATAACTCCTTATCTTAAATTAACCCAGGTTGTGTGTCCTTAAATCAGTACCTCTGCAAAACATTAACAAGCAATCCTTAGACCACCTATAAGCAAACTACAAACTAAAATTAACTAGGGTAAAAACATATTTAGTTTATATAATAGCTACCTCGAATTTTGGCAGAGTTATACATTATAATCCCCTGTTTGAGATCCTAGTAATCCTGACAAAAACCAACTTTTGGACACAACTTTAAATGTACTGAAATTTGGTCTACTTCTTTCATAGTCTCGGGCTCTTCATAAATCTTAAGTACTATAGTTCTGAAGCTGATATTTGCTTTTTAGACATCATTTTACAAATCTTACATAAATTGTTGTTCAAGTTTACATGAATATTAGCTAACACAACATAATATCACATCTAAAACATGAATTAAAGGCTGAAAACTTTTAACCTTTTATAGAAAAGTAGCAAAGTGCTTTTGTGTTTTACAATAAAACCTTCACACAGATTAGGCTCTCATTAACTTAAAAATACATTTAAATTGTATCTCAGTGTAAAAGTAACATAGAACTTTACATATCTTATTGATAACAAGTCCAGTTATAGAACACAAATGATATAAATAAATCTCCAACATGTTTTTCTTTTAAGCCTAAAATTACCATACAACTTCAGAACACCAGCTTGATATAATGCTCTTTTGAAGCTTCTACCTTACAGATTTGTATACCTGGAAGATATGAATTAATAGCACCATCATTACATTGATGATTTTATATTAACCAAGTTTAACTCTTAAAGAAATAACGTTACAATATTGAAAAATAACAGTTGTTGTTTAACCATAGTTGTATACTTGTTCAAAAACTTACACATATAACCAATTTACACAGACCTTTTTTATCACTTATGTAAACCCTTTTGTTAACTTAATCATATAGACTTTTTTATCCAGAGACACATTTTCCCTCTATTAAATCCATATCTAGAATCTTTTAGTTTTTCTTTTCCATCTGTTAACCTTCTTTTTTGTTCACATTTTGAAACAATACTTGTAAATTTCTGAATTTAAGCAATTATTTCATAGACATCAACATTTTATTAGGTTTTATTTTTGAACACCTAGAAAAACTTATAAGCTTAATTTTAAAGACATCTTTACTTTTATCTGTTTACCCAATTTAAATTGAACCATTTGAATCACGTGAATCAAAGATATTTGGATCCGTTTTTGTTTGTTTGTTTGTTTGTTTTATGAGTGCTCCTCGTATATCTGCCAATTGTCATATAACTGCATGATATATGGACATATACACATATAGACATACTGACATACAACACATAACACAAATGTAACACATCCACAAGGCCTTGTAGCTGTTTTTTTTTTTTTTGTTTTGTTTTTGTTTTGTTTTGTTTTGTTTTGTTTTGTTTATTTTGTTTTTCAGGTGAAATCTCCATTGCAATGTTTAAAAACTCCACAGTTGAACAAAAATAGAACTGATCAGAAAACATTAACTTGCCTATATGATCAAAATCATGAGCTCAAAAAAAAATACAGAATCTAAGAAAAGCAAGAGTCCTAAAAAGATGACTGGCCAGTAATTAGTAAATACCATACAATATACTTTTTGGTTTGGTCTTGTTTGAGTTCAGGTGAAAAGACACTTTTAAGAAAGGGGGATCTGTGGGGATGTAAACTTAAGAAATAAGCCTGTGAGAAGGGTAGAACATCCTTTTAAATGTTGGCAGCACGGTCTTCCATCTCCAGACGATGATAGTGAACCTGTATGGGCTTAGAGGCCAAAATATTAATCTGTTCTTTAATAAATTGTACCAGCCTGTTTATAATGCAGGGTCCTATGGACACCATTAAAAGTAAACCCAACAAAGGGCCTAATAGTGGAAGAAGGTAGGGTAGAAATCCATTAAGCCCAGTCTGGAGGGGATTTTCAAATAGTTCCGTTTGTCTCTTTTCTAAATCTTCTTGAAGCTGCTTAATTTTAGTCCGTACTATGCCTGATTTATTGGCATAAAAGCAGCATCATCCCCCTGAGGCCAAGCAAATACCTCCCTGGTTAGCTGTCAGCAAATCTAAGCCTCATCTGTTTTGAAGGACCACTTCTGCCAGGGAGTCTATTTGGTCCTGTAAATCTTTAATGGTTCCTGATAGAGTTGTACATCATCTATAAGTTGTTGAGATAGGTGACGGTAAGAGTGTATAGCCGTGCCTAAGCCAGCGGTACCTGTGCCCACAGCAGCTGTTATTCCAAGGCTGGCAAGGAGTGGTAAGGCCTGTATTGCCTGCCTGTGTCTTTTGACTAAGGTGTCTAGGCTAGGAATGGGTAGAGGTTCATCTCCTGGGACAATAGTTATATCAGGGAGTAATAAGGCAAGAACACAGCCACCGGTCCAATTCGCTGGAAGCCTGGGGAAGGCTGAGTTTCCTCTACACATAAAAACTGTGCCATTGGGGGGACAAAGAGATGGGGTGGGTGAGGAATAATTTTTTACTGTTGAGCAATTTCCAAAGGAAGTAACTCCAACATCAATATCATAGGTATTATTCTGCACCGCGCCTAAAAGACATGATGTAAAAGTGCCTATAGGCTGTACTTTAAAAGGAAATCTGGGTTGGCATGTATTATCATTGTCTATGATAGAATTAATAGGAACTGCCATAGGCATGATTGCCCCTGTTGTCATGCAGAGCCAGCAATCACCAGCAAGGGTGGGGTTGGAATTATTAAGCAAGGAGAAGGTAGTTTCCAAAATATCTAATGTACTAGTATCTAAATCTGGGAGCTGGGATTTAGGCAGCATTAAGGGATGATATGTGAGCTCAGGGATTTGGGGTTTCAAAAGTTTGATTATCTGAAGATGCTTCACAGCATCAGTGGGTCCTCCACCATCAGAGACCCCTGTAGGGGCCTTAATGGGCCAGCAGGAGGGTTTACCGACAGTGCCTTGGCATCCAGCTGACTGTAACTTGGTGTATATGCCTTCTCCTCCCCAGTCAAAGAGAACGGGAGTATAGTGAATAGTGGTCCCCTCTGCTGCATGAGTTTTAGTTAGGGTGGCTTCAAAAAATTGTTCTCCCTGCTTGTTAACACAAATTGAGGCTGATGCATAACAAGAGACATGCATCGCCTGGGTATGCGTACAAGTTGCAGAACAATTTTGGAGAGCTTTACTTGTACTGGGGGGAATAATCTTTGGCTTGTTAACACATACCCATTTAGGCTGATGAACTCCTCCAAGTTTATGGTCAACCTCGGCATGGAGGTAAGCCACCTTAGTCAAGCAGTCAGCAGTCTGGGTCCAACTAGTGGGAGCCTGAGTCCAAGATCCTCCCTTGCATTCACGGGGGGGGGGGGGGGGGGGGGGGGGGCAAAAAGGTACTCCATGAAGTTGGAAGGTGGAGGGCCAAGGCCTCCATGTACAAACCTGTTCAGCAGAAGTGCCTTAAGCAGGATCCTCACACAGATTGTTGGCTGCATCTGCAAAAGAGGAAAATTTGTCCTCAGGGGGAGGGTCTCCGTCCCTGGGTTGAGGTAAGTCATTAACCTGTTTAACCAGGCGTTCTGGTAACCATCTTGGGGCTGCTTGCTCTTGGTCCAAAACACAAGCTGAGCCTCGTCCCCAGATGAGGACAGGATCTGGGCCTTTCCATTTATTTGTAAGGGGATCACGCCACATAACAGGTGGGCGAACAGAATTGGACGAGGGATGCCAGTGTCTGTCTGCGGCCGAATGGCCTTCACTGTCTAGGGTAAGAAAATTAAGGACAAATAATGCATGGTTAAGGTGATCCCAAAATCTTTATATTTTAGAATATTATCCTTTAAATAGGTATCTCTTAATTGCCTTTTAAAAATATGATTAAGGTTATTTCCTGTGTAAGGAGCGGTATATAAATCTTACTGTATTTTTTATGGACAATAGATCTAGTCAGAGAACTTATATAATATCAATGAATTTTTTTTTTAAGTTTGTAACCTTTATTGTTTAAAATTAAAATATAACTTTAATTTGGAGAACCTTAGTCTTAATAAAATGTTGTGTTTTTTTTTTAATTGTATGATTATCTAACAAACAAAATATGTAAAAATTAGTATCTCAGTGTCTTAGAATCAATTAATTTTAGTCTCTAAGGACAATTGTTAAAATCGGATTTAAGTTAGTAGTTCAATATACTTAAATGTTTAATCAACAATGTAAATTTATTTACCAAAATTAATCTTTGTCTTAAACAGTAAGAATTATTAGGCAATAAGGATCTTTCTTTAAAGAAATAAACTTACATTTTAATAGGTGCTTATCATGTCAAAATATGGACAAAATCTTAGCTCACAGTAGTATAGTTAAACTAGGAAAAATAGCCTGAAATACCCTTAAATTAATTATAGTCAGTTTAGTATATATAAATCTCTTTTTTTAATCGTTCTAACTTTTTACATCATTTGTTTAGATAACAATATAAAAATCTGTTGTTTAGATAACAATATAAAAAAACCCTAAGTAAAACTTAGGTAAATACTTTTATCATTGAAATATGAATATAAAGACCTTGTTTTACCCAAAGATGATTTCTTTCTTCTTTTTAGGATCCATGTGTGCTTTTTCTTTGTTGAAGCATCCTTTTCTTTTAGAAAAATTTTTTTTTTGTTATACTTGGAACAATTTCTGAAAACCTTAGAATCTATAAACAAATTATTGTACTTTAATAAGAAATATCAATGAAAATATCGTTAAAATCCTTAGATATTTTGTAGACATAATTATAATTATTTATCATCTTATGAGTTTGAACAGTAACTTTGAGAATTAGAAACTACTTGAAGATTGTATTTTCACTTAAAAGCACATTTATCTCAAATATCTGTAACTGAAAAGGCAGAGTATCTGATAAATGTAAATATAAAACATAAATTATGGGTTTTCTGTTGAAGAAAAACAATTAGGAAAATCTATATTAACTAATTAATTAGGCATGTGCTAATTATTTTATAGATTAACAAATATAGGTTATCTAAATATCTTAAATATATATATATATTAAGAATAAGAACATAACTTATAATTGTATTAATTTTATGTAACCACGTGGTCTTAAAATATTTGGATCCATTTTAATTTATTTTTAACTAGGAGTGCACTCTTCTATGTGACGTCACTTGATGTAACTGAAATAAAATCCTTGTTGAGTATACATATTTATTTTTTATAGTTAGGAATGAGAATAAGGATTTTTTGGTCATCACAGGAACATTTCCGGCTTTGTTCCTGTGGCGAGCAAATGCATCCTCATAACCTCTAAAATTAAGAGTAAAATATAAAGAAGCATGTTTGATATCTCTCATCAATAGAACATTATTTAGTAACACAACTATAGAGAAAAGTCAGGTTATTTAACTCAGAACTAACTTAAATTTAGGGATGCAACATAGAAAGCTGTGGGATTAAATTTTGTCTGAAAAAGATATCTTTCATTAGCATTTACAGGTAGGCATTCTTAAAAATACAGGCTCTGAACAGCTCTGGTAGAAATCTGAAACACAGTAGTACAGATTAGTGGCTGGAAGGCGGGACTAGAAGCCCCGTCTGAGTGACTGTGGAAGAACCAATCGGAAGCCCAGGAAAGTGTGGGAGGTGGGACCAGGAAGCCTGCTCTTCCAGCCGGTCACCCCATGGTTACCATGGTGATGCAAACAACATGGAGTCCGCTGCCCATTTTCGGGGCAAAAGTTCCCCAAGTTTTCCTAGCCGATTGCGTTTTGTTTGATTTTGTCTGCATTTTCCCCCGCCTGGCCAAGATCTTACTGTGGTAGCAGCTTGTTCTGTCTCTGTGACCTGTGGTTGCAGCTCGTGTACATCCTGCACTTTTTTCTGTGGCATGTGGGTGCTCCAAAGGTTTTTTAGCAGCAAACGCTAGCATTACCATCAGATCTTAAGTTAGTCTGTGTTTGGCATTTAGGTCAAGTAATTCAAGGATTAAAAGCACTGTTGGCCACAGGGGCTAGGACCCCATAGCGAGTAGCAGAGGCTAAAGTCTCTTGTCCCCAGTGGCTGAGTTACAGCCATTCTGATTCATAGGACAATCATGTAGTAAAAAGGTCCGTACATACTTTCTGAGTATTGACAAAAACAATAGAAAATTGAAACTTATTTCTCTTCAGGTAAACATCACATTTTCTCTCCCTTTTTCTCACTCTCCTAGTGCAAACTTCTAGAACATAAAGGCCAAAAAATCTCTCTTTTTTTCTTTAAGCTTTTTTTTTTTTTTTAATTAATTAGGTTCCAGTAAGAAAAGGTGGGAACAGGCACCTTTTCTGGGCCAAAGGATTCATAATAATCTTTTAAACAGTCTCCTACTCTAAGCCATCTTTTACCATCAATGGTCCCTTCAAGGGGAAACCATGGACACAATTCTCCTATGTATGAAAAGAATAATCTTAAGTCCTTTTTCTTAACACGTGCCCCCTGTGTCTTGAGGGCCTCCTTGAGGCCTGACAAAAACAACTCATGTGACGAAACTGCTTGTCCCATGGTGGGTCACTCACCTTGCGTCGTCCTCACTCTCCTCCTGGATCTGTCTCTGGGTCATGTCTGCCAAGGCGATCGCGAGCTCCCACTTGGCCAAGTCTTCCCGGAGGACGGCGTTCCCCCCTCAGTCAAAGGCTCGAGCCCCACACTGGGCGCCAAATGTCCAGACCGGCAGGACACATCAACGTGGGCAGCGAACCTAGATGGGGAGGAATGAAGGGACAAGAGACACAGAAGGATGACAGCAAGACAGGAGTTCTGATCAAGCTGCAAACTTTTATTGTTCACACAGGGGTATTTATGGGCTGGGAATGGGGGAGCTCTCTTATTGGCAGTTGCTGGATGTCTTCACAAGGTGAGATAATGCAGGATGTTTCAGGAAGATAGGTGGCCGCAGGATGTCTCAGGGAGATAGATGGCTGCAGGGTGTCTCCCAGGCAGGATGTCTCCCAGGGGGCTGTTTCTTGTAACTGTCAGGCTATTCTTTGAAGGAGAACTCCCTTCTAGTCCCTGGCAATCCCTTTTGATTAACTTAAGCTTGAAGTTGATTTTATTTGATATGAGTGTGGCCACTGCTGCTTGCTTCCCAGCACCATGCGAGTGGTCATTTCAGTTCCTCCTTTGTGGCCTCTCCATGAACTGACAGAAACACTGGCCTCAGTTGTGGAAATTGGCTGAAATTTTTGTGTTACCATCTTCTCAACATATAATTGTTGTAATCTTGAAAATGCAGACTTTATTAGAAGATTCAGAGGGCAAGGGTTGAACAATAGGAGAAGACATATACTTACCAGAGATTAGTCTTAATACTGGCTATAACCAAACACTTAGCAAGTAAGATTTAATGTTTCTATATGCCTTTACACATCTACGAATTTGGATTTAAAAAATAAATCATGATTAGACTTAAATTAATTCAGGGAAAACATGATTTTAGCAGAATCTCTTTTGATAGTTCGTATCCGACACTCATGCATCAGACCTATTTCTCTATAGCCTCTCTGCTTACTTTTGGTAGGGCTGACACAAGTGTGCATCTCATGTTATATTAAAAGAAGATATTCTTAAAGAACCTTCTTTTCTTTGATACATCCATGTTGGCTGTATTTGGTTATACTTTTCCAATAGGTGTTTAAGAGCAAACTGGTCAAAAATTGATCTTGTTCCTATCTACTATTAAGGTCACCTATATTTTATATATATTTTAAATAATATATTTATCTGTCCTGTAGGTGAGATTTTATTATCTCAAATTAACCCAGGTCCTCTAAGGTCCCTCTTTGGAATTTGTAAAAAGCCTTTTGTCTTCTTTATCTTCTTGATTAGTTGTGCTGTCTTCCAGGAAGGGTCAGGGTTTGCTGACCATACCTGACTTCCCGTAGAAGTATCAGGGACATTTCTCTCTTCAATAATCCTCCTCTTTGCCTAATGTATACTGATTGACTTCCTTTTGTGCAGGATCTTCAAGATCGCCCAATCAGGACAACAGGTGACTCACAAGATTTGTACAACATTTAGTAGGGTTGTGTCATTCTCTGGATCCTGGATGATTTTAGAATGCAAGAGCCTATTTACTGGTGGCTCTTTCCCTACTCATTTTAATTCCATGGCTTTAATCTCCAAGTTTTGGTTTAAAACATTGAGAAGACCCTTCACCACTCTTGAAGTGGAAGTAATAGTTTTAGCTTTAATGTCTATAATTTTTACAGTTTTTCTTTTCCATTAATTGGAATCAGTATTAGTACTGAGGGTCAGCATTATATTTTATCTATCCTGTAGCTGAGCTTTTATTATCTCAAATTAACCCAGGTTGTTTTGTTAGCAGTGGCACTTCTGCAAAACTCCAAAAGGCAATGGTTATGATATTGTACAAGGCAAGTACAAAGCAAAATTATTACAGGTAAAGCAAATCCAGTTTGTATAATTATTTTGAAAATCAGATGGAATACATAAACAACCAGTTAAATTTGACTTGTTTTCTGATTATTTTTATTATTATTTTAGGTTATCAGTGTCCAATCTTTTAATCAGATTAGCATGGTTTGGAAAGCCAAGTCTTTGGACACATTTAATTAATTTTTTTAAAGGTGATGATCATAATGGTATTAGGATCACAGAAATATAAACTTGGAAAATTACCAATAATTTTAGTTTGGAGGACATCTATTTTGTAGTGTGTTTTCTTAAGCTTTGGCATTTTAGTAGGCACCAATATATATGCAGTAGATGTTTTAATAAGTAGAAGGAATACATTCTAAAATAATGGTGAAGTATAGTAGAGTAAATACATAAACAAGTAACAGAGTCCTTTATTATCATTATTAAGCATTATGTACTAGACATAATTTAATGTGCTATACTTTATAGTAGACTGGCAAGACACTAAAATTGTTTCCTCCATTACCAGCAGAGACATATGAGTAATGTGCTACACTCTGATGTAGTTATGTCACTAAGCAAAAGGAATGTTTCAGCTCCATTGTAATCTTATGGAACCACCATTATATATGCCATCCAGTGTGGTTCAAAACATCATGTGTTGCATGGCTGTGTAGACATAAGAATTTATTTCTCTTTTTAAATTTATCATTTCAGGGTTTATACTTCTCCATGTTATTATTCTTAAAATGTCCCTAATAGTTTCACACTATTACATTAAGTGAGTAAATTATACTTTTGAGAATAATTCCCTTTTTTCAGAATCTTTGGAAGTACCTTTTCATTTAACAACTATCAACTGTAAGTACTGTACTCAACTAAGTAGTCAAACTTTCCTGAGGCTTAAATGCTAGGAATTCTGAGAGAGACTAATAATAAACAAATGTCAGATGTTAATAAATACTGTAAAAAAACAGGAAAAAGAATTTAGAGGACAACAGGATTGCTATTTTCCATAGAATGGTTAACAGAAATAAGGTGGCAATGAGGACATTGGCTCATAATGCTTTTTACTTTTTCAAATAATTTTGTCAAGATAGTTCCCTGGTGATAAAAACTACAGTCAAGTAATGTGAATTCTTAGAAAGTTCTATCCATGAAAGGGCAGAAGGGGTAGGGCTACAAGGGAGCAGGTGAGTGTAACTCAACCCCAGGGGTACACCTACACCTGAAGACTGGCCTTGCTATATGAGCTGGGTCAACACCCAAGCCACAAAGATTGTTCAGAGCCTCATGCTTCAGGTTTGGAAGGCATGGCCTTTCAGACTGGCTTCCCACAGCTTAGTCACTGTAGTATGCTCATTTTATGTCTTTTGGGTACAAACCAATGATTGGGTAGCTGAGTCAAATGGTGGTTCCATTTCAAATTTTCTGAGAAATTTCCATACTACTTTCAAGAGTGGGTGTACCAATTTGCAGTCAAAACAACAATGTATGAGTGCATCTTTTTCCTCACATCCTCACCAATATTTATTGTTCCTTATATTCTTGATAATTGCCTTTCTGACTGGAGTGAGATGAAACTTCAGTGTAGTTTTAATTTGCATTCCTCCAATTGCTAGAGATGTTGAACATTTTTTCATATATTTGTTGACTGATAATATTTATTCTCCTGTGAAATACCTGTTCAGTTCCTTTGCCCATTTATTAATTGAGGTTTTTTGTTGGTTTTTTGATTTTTGTTTTGTTTTGTTTTGTTTTAGGGTAAGGTGTTTTCGGTTCATTATAGATCCTGGATATTAATGTTCTATCTGAGGAACATGTGGCAATAATTTTCTCCCCTTCAGTAGACTCTCTCTTCGCATTCTTGATTGTTTCCTTTGCTGTGAAGAATTTTTTCAGTGTGATTCCATCACATTTATTGATTCTTGATTTCACTCTTGTGCTTTAGGTGTGTTGTTAAAGAATTCAGATCCATAGCAAACACGGTGAAGAGTTGGGCCTTCTTTTTCTTTTATTAGGCACAGGGCCTCTGGTCTAATGCCAAGGTCCTTGATGAACTTACAGTTGAGTTTTGTGCAGGGTGAGAGATAAGCATCTAATTTCATTTTGCTACACATGGATTTCCAGTTTTCTCAGCACCACTTGTTGAAGAAGCTATAAATATTCTTCAATGTGTTTTTCTTTCTTTGTCTAGTATTTATGTGGGTTTGTCTCTGTTTCTTCTTTTCTACTCTTAGTCTTGTGTCTGTTTTGGTGCCAGTATCATGCCATTTTTGTTACTATGGCTCTGTAGTATAATTTATGGTCTAGTAGCAATACTTCTTGCTTCACTTTTCTTGCTCAGCATTGCTTTGCCTCTTCTGGGTCTCTCATTTTTCCAAGTGAATTTTATGATTGCTTTTTCTAGTTCTATGAAAAATGTCATTGGCATTTTAATAGGAATAGCACTAAATCTATACAACACTTTTGGTAGTATGGCCAATGTTAATTCTGCCTATCCAAGAGCATGGAATATCTTTCCATCTTCTAAGGTCTTCTTCAATTTCATTGTTTAATATTCTGTAGTTTACATTAGAGGTCTTTGACATATTTTGTTAGATTGATTATCATTTTTGAGGCGATTGTGAATGGGGTAGTTTTCCTAGTTTCTCTTTCAGTGAATTCATCACTGATGTATAGGAATGCATTTGATTTATGGGTGTTGTTTTTATGACATGCTATATTGCTGAATTCATTTATTAGTTCTAGAAGTTTTCTGGTGGAATTTTTTGGATCTTCTAATTATAGAATTTATTCTTGGCAAATAGTGTTTGAGTTCTTCTTCCTATTTGCATCCCTTTAATTTCTTTCTCCTGTCTAATTGCTCTGGCTAGAGCTTTAAGTACAATGTTGGATAAAAGTGGTTAAAGAGGGCATCCTTATCTTGTTTCAGTTATTAGAGGGAATGATTTCAATTTTTTCCCATTGATAATGATGTTGGCAAGGTGCTAATCAACCCAGTGAGACCCTGTCTCTAAATAAAATACAAAATGGGGCTGGGGATATGGTTCAGTGGTCAAGTGCCCCTGAGTTCAACCGCTAATACCCAAAAACAAGGAAAAGCAAAAATCACACAGTATTATTGTGTTGTGGTCTATTTCATTCTTGAAATTGAGAATGGTTTTTTTAATGTCATAGATGCTTCAGTGGAGCATGAATATTTACAATTACAATTTATGTCTTTTGATGTATAATTTTGTTAAGCAGTGTGAAAAATTCTTCTTTGTCCCTTATGATATCCTTAGGATTTAGGTCCACTTTAACTTATCTGAGGGTAGAAATGCCTGCTTGTTTACATGAACCAGGTGAGGAATATTTTTTTCCCATTCTTTCACATTCAGTACATGGATGTCTTTGTCTGTGAGGTGTGTCCATTGAACACAGCAGATTGTTGGATCTTGTTTTTAATCAATCTGACAGTCTATGTCTTTTGATTGATGAGTTTAGGCATAAACATTAAAGGATATTATTGAGATATGATGTGTATTCCTGGTCATTTTTTATCATTTCTCATTTTTAATTTAAATTAGTTTAGCCTTTGATTAACTATTCACTTAATGTAGTTTCTCCCTTTGCTGCTTGTCTTTTTTTTTTTTTTTTTTAGTTCATCTTTATGGAACATTTTGTTGAGAATATTCTGTAAGGTAAGCTTTCTCGCTGTGAATTCTTTTAACTCTTGTTTATCATGGAAGGCTTTTATTTCATCTTCAAACCTAAAGCTTAATTTTTCTGGATATAGAATTATTTGTTGGCATTCATTTTCTTTTAGAGCATATTTCAGAGCATTTCTTTCAGAGTATATATTATTCCATTGCCTCCTAACCTTGAGGGTCTGTGTTGAGAAATCAGCTGGGATCCAAATTGTTTTCCACCTATGCTTAATCTGATATTTTTATCTTCCATCCTTTAAAGTTCTATCCTTATACTGCATGTAAGGCATTTTCATTATAATATGCCTTAATGTGGGTCTGATTTAACTTTGTACATTTAGGATCCTATAAGTCTCTTGTATTTGATTTTCCATTTCATTCTTTAGGTTTGAGAAGTTTTCTGATATTCTTTCATTGTAAAGATTATGCATTCATTTGGTTTGTATCTCTGTGCCTTCATCTATCCTGATAAATCTTAAACTGGTCTTTTCATGTTATCGCGTAATTCTTGGAAGTTCTCTTCATGGTTTCTTACCATTTTCTCTGCATGGTCAATTTTATTTTCAACATTATGTATTTCATGTTCATTGCCTGAAACTTTTTCTTGCAAGTTATCTAGTCTGTTCATCATGCTTTCAATTGAATTTTAATTTTGATTTGTTGATTCCTTCATTTTGAGGATTTCTGCTTGATTTATTTTTTCCCTGAAATCTTTTTTTATTAGTTTCTCATGACAATACAATGATCTTGACATATCATATATTTGATTCAAATGGGGTATGAATTCTCATTTTTCCAAGTGTACAGGTTGCAGAATCACATCTCTCTTTACTGATGTGATCTTCCACCTCCTGAAATTTATCTCTGATTCTATTCCTTACATCATTCTTCATGTCACAGATCACTTTAATTATGCATATCCCAAAATCCTTCTCTGACATTTTTCTTCTACTGTGTGTGAATGGATTTTATTATTTGAGCATCTTAGTTTTCATGGTTACCTACTTTTTTCATGTTGTTCATGTGTCTTCCCATCTAGCAGTGTGGATCTAAGCCAATATAATTTCTTCCCTGTAGACTTATACTATCCCTGGGGGTTTCAGTATCTTATTTTTATTTTTTTTAATTTTTTATTGGTTGTTCAAAACATTACAGAGCTCTTGACATATCATATTTCATACATTAGAATCAAGTTGGTTATGAACTCCCAATTTTACCCCAAATACAGATTGCAGAATCACATCGGTTACACATCCACATTTTTACATAATGCCCTATTAGTAACTGTTGTATTCTGCTACTTTTCCTATCCTCTACTATCCCCCCTCCCCTCCCCTCCCATCTTCTCTCTCTACCCCATCTACTGTAATTCATTTCTCTCATTGTTTATTTTCCCATTCCCCTCACAACCTCTTATATGTAATTTTGTATAACAATGAGGGTCTTCCTCCATTACCATGCAATTTCCCTTTTCTCTCCCTTTCCCTCCCACCTCATGTATCTGTTTAATGTTAATCTTTTCTTCCTGCTCTTCCTCCCTGCTCTGTTCTTAGTTGCTCTCATTATATCAAAGAAGATATTTGGTATTTGTTTTTTAGGGATTGGCTAGCTTCACTAAGCATAATCTGCTCTAGTGCCATCCATTTCCCTGCAAATTCCATGATTTTGTCATTTTTTAGTGCTTTCATGAGTGGCGGTTTCAGTATCTTACCTTTAAAGTGAGAAGCCAATATTAACAGCACCCAAGGCAAACAGTATACAGCTTTGAAACAAATAGTTCCCATTAAGATGTCTACAGTTTTGTTGCAATGAACAAAAATTATGTTTAATTATTGTCTATGATATAAATAGTAAGTTAGCAAAAGGGTTTATAATTTCAAATGGTGGACAAAGAAAGAATAGAAGTGGTGTAGGATGTTATGTTTATGAGATAGGAGGACAGAAGATTGAAGTAAAAATGATAGGAAGACTGAAAGAGGAATTAATAGAGGTTGGTTAGGAGAAAAATGATATATATATATATATATATATATATATATATATATATATATATATATATATATATAATGATTTTTTTAAAAAGTAAAAGGAAAAAAAAGCAAAAATGAAAGAATACACAACCAAACTGTAATGTACTATTCAGACATTCCAGTTCTCAATAAGCTGATATATAAAAAATACTTGGTTTCAAAAATGGTAGAAATGTGACAAAAAAGGTTATTTTGAAAAATTGAACAATTGATTTTATTGGAGTTCAAAAAGTTTCTCAATATCCTTTCTCAGC
Organism: Marmota flaviventris; assembly: GCF_047511675.1. Lineage (NCBI taxonomy): Eukaryota > Metazoa > Chordata > Mammalia > Rodentia > Sciuridae > Marmota > Marmota flaviventris. The sequence continues at coordinate 125,969,040 of NC_092500.1, read as the reverse complement.
AGCAAGGTCTATAATTTGATTCTAACTCTACCTCAGGATGGTTGGGGTTGGTATGGCAGGAGGGTTAGTTATGGAGGCAGAAATCCTGGAGCTGGGGTGTAGGCTAGGTATGCTCTAGTCTCTTTGCTGTGTGCCAATTGGTCTGAATATTTTATGTCAGCACATCTCCAGGGCCCAGCAATTGCCAGTCCATGTTGGAAGACTGCACCTCAGGAATCTCCTTTGGTTTCCACTTGTATGGTATAGGAGCCTGTTCTTAGCCCCTTATATCACCTGCAAACCCCACATTTCCTGGTCTCTGATTTAGTCTCCCAACTCAATCTCTCCTGACACCACAATTTTGAATTCCTGGTCAGGCACTTGTCTTTCAGCCATTTCTGAGGCCTAGGTGCCAGGATCTGTGTACCCTTTGCAGAGCTGTATGCTGAACCTGGCAGCTAAGAGGCATGTGGGGCCCAGCCACATCAGGGGCCCAGCTATTCTGTTGGGTGAATCAAGACCAGGCACTGAACCTGTAGGCCAGCCGCCAAGCTGCAAGTGATGGGTTAGTCTGTGGTCTATGGAGAGTCTGGGAACCTGGGAATTGGGTATCTAGAGGACCCTCTTGAGTGCTGGAATGATGCCAGACCTGGTGCAACCAAGGGACAGGTGGGTGCTGGAAGAGGGAGAGAGTCAGGGATAAGGTTTGTGCAAGGACCCAGGGAGTGCCAACCTGAGTGGGCCCAGGTACCCAGTGGGTGCTGGACTTGCCTCTGGACTGAGAGGGGAGAGCCTGGCTCTCTCCTGAGTCTCTATCATGTCTTAACCTGGGCAAAATACCCCCAGTTTGTGACTTTCCCCAAGATTGCTAAGCTCAGACAGGCACACACCAACCTAGTGGCAAACTCACAGACCTGGGTTTCAGTTTCCAAAGGCTCCTCCAAACTGTAATCTCAAAATGGCTTCTGCATTGAGGACAACTGAAAACTCCAGTGGAGAGGCTTTTGGTTTTTGATTTTGTCTTGTTTTGTTTGTTTTTTCAATTAATGAGTCTGCTATGGCAGACTACCCCTTAAGACTCGGGATTTTTCACTCTAATCTTTGGGGAGACATGGTATTCCCTCTGTTTGAGTTCTGGGTAGCTGAGCTAAGAGAAATGCTGCCTCACACTAATCCACCATCTTCCATCTCCTCAATTCAATTTCTTTGCTGAGTTTTAAGTAGTTTATTTGTCTCTTTATTGTTGAGTTGTAAAAGGTTTTATGTATTTTGAATACTAGTTCCGTAAAGAATACATGATTTGGAAAATTCTGTCCATAATGTGGGTTGTTTTTCTCTATGTATTGTTTATGACATTTGGGAGTATTGTCATTTGAAATATGAAACATTTTAATTTTAATGAAGTTGAATTGGTCTACTTTATCTTTTATTGCTTCAGTGTTTGGTATCATATTTCTTGCTTCAGATTATCAAATCTAAGGCTGTGAACATTTACACCCATGTTTTCTACAAAGGTTTTTATAGTCTTGGCTTGGCTTTCTCATTCACTGGTTTAATTTTTGCATATGATTTGTAGTATGAATCACCTTTTATATTTTTGCTCATGAATTGTCTATTATGCCAGCAGTATTAAAAGTAAAATCAAACTCCTCCTTCTCCATGAAAGCAAATTGATACCATCTCAAAACTCAAAAGATCATAAATAAAAAGGTATATTTTCCTTTATTCAATTGATATTGTATGTCACATTGATTTTTAAAACTTATATTCTTGAGATAAATCTAACAGGGTTATGATGTATACAATTCTATATGTTTACAACTAATTTCAACATCCTAGTATTTTTTCAAGGAAATTGTATGTTTGTGTGTGTGTGTGTGTGTGTGTGTGTGTGTGTGCGTGCGCACATGTGTATACACAAATATATAGAATACATATATTCTTCAGGGATATTATTCAGGTGTATTTATTTCTTGTGTACTATTTGCCATATTTTAGTATGAGAAAAATACTGGCATCATTTAAAGGTAGATAAGCCACAAAATCATACCTTGTTCTGTTTTCAGGTTATTCTCTTAACTGAAGTTTTGAGTCACCTGAGTGAGTAATACAATTTGCAAGATGGACAATTCATTTCAAAAATAGGATATGAGATAAAGTTCTAATGAATTTTTCAGGATGCTTGGGATGCCTTGTCAGTTTGAAATAGTTGAGGCGCATTACTCAAGGGTATTTCACGCTCATCCACAGTATCTTTCTCCTGAGGTTCCACTGATAGCTCACAACAAAGAGCAGCACAGGAAACCACATGAAGATGATTTGATGTCACAGAGTGCAAGTGGTGATCGACAACTTCTGGGGAGAACAACAAAGCCCTGAAACTTTCTTCTAATGGGAAGCAAAAGTTCTGTGTCACTAAATGAAGAACTGCAAATCTTTACTTTAGGGTACAGAAAAACTCAGTGTTTCTGATGAAGTAGAAGCAAAACAAGTTTGCCTTTTGCTTCTTTTCTCTTGTTAAGAGGTGAAAAAAATTATCTACCAAGGAGTTGGTAAGAAAAACACCTTGGATCTGGGAACCAAAATGAATACTAACCTCACTGGTCTGCTCACCACTGAGGAAGTAGCATAAAACAGCTACCAAAGATCAACCACAAGTATATTTCAGTTGGCTCCTGTGGGGAGAATCAGCACAGATGCTGAAAAAATTCACCCTGTAAATTCAAACACAGAATGTATTTGCTCCCACAATGAACTTAACACCAAGTAATAAGAACGAGATCTGAGGGAAGAAAGAAGCCTTCATCTGCTAAGGTTATTATAAAATACCATAGAACAAGTGGTTTACACTACAGAACATTTTCTTCACAGTTCTTAACCCAGAATATCAGAGAGGATATTAGGATCTGATATCTAACTAATTCTATTAGGCCAGCATTACTCTAATACCAAAACCAGTAAAAAGACATTGCAGGGAAAAAGTACTACAGACTAAACTTTCTCATGAATATAGATGCAAAATCTTCAATAAAATATCAACAAATGGAGTGCAACAATGTATTAAAAGAACATGACCAAGTGAAATTTGTCCAAGGTTTACAAGTTAGTTCAAATTTTTTTAAAAAAATCAAAGTACTACATCAGTTCAAAGTGATAGAGAAGAAAAAAAAACACAATTATGTCACTATATACCAACAAGGTATTTGTCAAAATCTAATACCAATTTTTTTTTTTTCTTTTTTAATACTGGGGATTGAAATCAGGGGTACTTAACCACTGAGCCACATTCTCATACTTATATTGTTTTGTTTTTATTTAGATGCCGCAGTCTGGCTGGGCACAAAATCACGAGCCACCACACAGCTTGTAGATTCAAACAGCAACTCTTTATTCCCGAACTCACACCAGCCATCTACAATCACGTTCTGGGGAAATCCACATTCTCTGCCCAAATCCACCCCCACTGGGCTTCTGTCTCCCAAAAAATACAGTCTGAATCCCGTGAGAACTCAAGGGGAACTCAGGCAGCAGGATACACCCTATTCCCAGCAGGAATAATCTTAAACCTGGAATGTCCTAAACCGGGAACGCCCTAAACCCTGATCCGCCCTGGTCCTTGAGCAAGGTCACCTACATGCAATGTCACTGCAAAATGTCCTATTTCCATGAGTCCTTCCACTAAGCAACATGGGGTACGCTGGCAAGGAAATTGTCATACCTACTTGGCTAATGGCTCCCAGCATTTAGAGACAGTTTCACACTGAGTTGCTTACTGCTTTGTCATTGCTGAGGCTGGCTTTGAACTTGGCATCCTTCTGCCTCAGTCTCCCAAGACACTGGGATTACAGGTATGCATCACCATGCCCACCTGATATTCATTCTGGATGACAAATAAACTCTCAGCCAACAATCATAGAGTGAGAAGTTCTTCAACTTGATAAAGAAGATCTACAAAAGAAACCTGGAGCACAAATCATACTTAAAGGTAATACTCTCAAAGCTTTCTCACTGAGATAGAAGAAAAGACAAGGAATTCCCCTTTCGTCATGCCTATTAAACCATCCTCAAAGTCTTTGCTAGTGCAATACGAAAAGAAAAGGGAAATAAAAGTATACAGATATGGAAGAAAAATAAAACTCTCTTAGTTTGTAGATGAAATGATTATCTGTGTAAAAAAATGTCCACAGAATCAACAGCAAAACACTAATTTCTGGAATGAAAAAGTGATTACAGAAAGATTGTAGCATGCAATACTATTACATTAAAGCCAATCACTTTCCTATTTACCAGAAAAGAACATGAGGAATTGGAAATTAAATCACATTACCATTTACATAAGCACCAACAGAACAAAGACTTAGATATAGATCTAATATGTAGTAGATGTAGAAAGGGAAACTATGCAAATTTAATTAATAATAGCAAATAAGTAAATGACAGAGATACTCCATATTCTTTAGTGAGAAGTCTAAAATATTTAATGGATTTTTTTTTTTTTAAAAATTGTGAGTTTTAAATAGAGAATCATTCGGAATAGCATGACAAATTTTGAATCATTCCAATTAATCCTACCAGCATATGAATCATCCCTTTCTCCAGTGCAATGTACAAGATATTTTGAGAGTGAGAGAGACCACATTCATATAAATTGAATTACACTATACTGTTATAGTTTTCTATTTCATTATTAATTTTTGTTGTTATTCTTTCATTGTGACTAATTTATAAATTAAATGTAATCATAGGCATGTATGTATAAGGAAATATAACACATATGGAGTTTGGTACTATCCAGTTTGGCATTCACTGAGGATCTTGGAATTTGGTACCCTAGATAAAGGGGCACTATTGTATCTTCTCAAATAATAGGATGAAGTGAGAAGTTGATATCATAAATCACAACTAGACAATTCACAAATTTGTCAAAATTGACCAAAACACTTGATGAATGAATGAAAGAAGAAATCAGAAGGGAAATTAAAAAATATTCAGAGATGAAATAAAATGAAAACACAACATGCCACAATGATGGAATCAGTGAGAGAAGTGCTGGGGGAGAAAGTTACACCTATAAAATGAAAATTTTAAAAAATACAAACTCAAATCAATGACTTAATATTACAACATGAGGCCCTAGAAAGAGAAGAACAAACTAAATCAAAATCTAACAAAAAGATGTAAGTAGTAGTAAAGATTAGAGCAAAGATAAGTAGAGACTAAAAATGCAAGATAAAACTAATGAAACCAAAAGTTACTACTTTGAAAAGATCAACAAAACTGATCTTCCTGTAGCAACATGAAGTAAGAAAAAAACAAGAGAAAGCATCAATTACTAGAAGCTTAATTGGAAATGAGGCACTATTGCCAATTTTACACAAATATAGTGTGAAAGTATTATAGACAATTGTCAAACAAAAAAAAATGAATGACTTAGGTAAAATGGATAAATTCCTAAAAACACAAAAGCTACCAAAATGAAATATGTTGGAATCTTTTCTCTATTGTTTTTTTGGTCTTTTCTTATATAATAGTACTTCTTCCTTGCTAGCTTGATGAAACAGAATCATATAAAATCTAGACATATATTTTACTAAAGGTCAACCTTCAAAAACATTTTAATTCTGCAATACTTATTCTTGAAATAAGCTCACTAACTCTACTTATTTTAAAAGCAGCATGATATACATTTTATAAAACTGTGAATTTATTTAACTAATAATATACATTTACATTAGTTAGGAATGACTTTCTAGCCCTTCATATAATTCTAAGTTCAAAATTATTGTTTTTAAAAATTTTATGAGTCTCTCTCTATTATGCTCTTATAAACACTTTTGCTGTTTAGAGTCAAACTGATTCACACTTTCTGGCAGTCCACATAACAATTCCTTGGGTGTTAATTTGGTACTTTTCAGATTTTTCTATAATTTGGCCAAGTATGATGATTTTTAATTATGGCAATGTACTAGTGTTTTCAAACTGAGATTGCATCTCTCTTTCTTTTCCTTCTGTAAAATTTAATCTGTTATTTCTAAATTCTTTCTTTTTCACCAGCTTTATTTCTGTTTTTCTGGGATTTTATACAAGTAGATGCTGTCTCTCTATCCTTCAGAATTTTAGTGATATTTTCTCTCAACTTTTCCCTTGCCATCTTGTAAAATTTATTCCAAGTCACTATTTTTTTTTACTTTTTGTTTTTTCATTATTTAATTTCTTCCTTAGTAATAGTTGGTACTTCCCTGATATGAGTCAAAGACCCAGCAATGAGATTGATACCATAGAAAAAGGTATAAATGGGGAAATGCAAGATCACAAGATTCACTGTTTTGTCAGGAACAAGAATCCATGGCATAGAACACAAATTGTCCCATTTAAGAAAAAATATTTAGAGAACATAATACAAGTACTCATAATTTTTTAGCCAAACTAAATAAAATAATATGTTAATAAATCAAATTTAATTGCCTACAGCTAAATTCCCTCTTATCTCTATGATTAATCAATGGTGAAGCTGATTTGTCAGAAGATTCCAAACATACTATGGATCTTTTAGAGTGATCCAAAACACACAAACCACATCACAATTTTCTGCCAAGTGATGATCATCAAGGCTTGTTGCATTGCTGTTAATCAGATATGACCAAAAGTGCAGCATGTGTTTCTTTTTGTCATTACAACCATTTGCATTCGTCACCATATTGATATATAACAGGAAGGACAATTTTGCCCTAACAAAAAAAAAAAAAAAAAGTTAATTTTGCACTCAGGAAATTGGGGTGGGTGGCAGGTAAATAGTAAGTAAGAGTTAACACTATGTGTGCTGAACTACAGGAGGTCACACAGTGCCCAATCATTATGACTGGATTCATATTTCTAATAATAAGCCTGCTGTGTATAATGTTTATTTATTAATAAAGTATTTTACAAACACTGTGACCAGAAGTAGATAAAATTCTTCTACTCTGACTTTAATGGAGGAATAATATTTTATGGGCTTACTATCCTGTTACATCTCTATATCCAAGCCAAGAAGGGTCAATTCAAGAGGACTTGTGAGAGCCAATTCAAACCTTGTAAAATAAAGTGAAAGGGTAAAGTTTCTAAGCTGCAAAACCTGAGTTAAAATGTAAAGGACCAGACATTGTAAACCTGCTTCTAAACTGCAAAGCATGGGTTAAATTCCTGAGGCAGTTAAGACAATGCCCTACTGGCCATTTAGTTGATTTATAGCCTACGACTCAGTGCAGCTTGTCACATAGGCATTCAAGGCCTAAACCAATCAGTTTGAATGTAACCCCCTCCTTAGGAATGACCTATCACTCCAGCCTGACCTGTTCCCGCCAATGAATGTACTAATCAAGTCTAGGAATTGTTGTTTGACTTTCCCTTGGTGTATGGTGATTTGTTAAAGGAGACTGTGATGTATGCAAAGCCCCTGCCCTCCCCAAAAAGTGTACTTAAGCATTATTCAACCCCTGCTCTGGGCTCTGGGCTGCTTTCCCTTCCTGAGTGAGCCTGGAGCCTCAGCGTGCTGAATTGGATCCTCAATAAATCCCCTTCTGCCAATTGCATGAGTGGTCTCTTGGTGGTCTATTTCTCTGACACTTCACCGGACCCTTACAAAAGAAACCAAGCAAGGTTGGGAGAGAAAGGGGGAAATCTATACAAAGTTATGAACACAATTAGGGTGAAATGGAAATACAGGTGAAGAGAAATCCCCTCAGAAGAAAGAAATATGAAAGAACAGAGGTGGAAAATTAAAATTAGGTCCATGTGCTTATAGTTACATTGCACTTTCCATTTAAGAGTAAATATTTATCAGTGTCCACAACATAAAATAAACTTCCCAGAATAATGTTTTGAAGAAAGAAAACCCACAACATGTTCACACATTAAGTAAAATCAGGCAGAAAGAAAATAGGAAGCATAGGGAGCAAAACATGAATAGAGTCTGAAAATTCAGCCAGAAAACACTAACAGGCTGTGTTAGATGCACAACAGCTGGGGCACACCCAGGAGCCATTAGAAATACTCCAGAGTGTACAGAGAGCTAATGCTTCAACTACTTTAAATCTTGTGAAATTGATAAGATAATTTGGACTTGTTATCTGCAGATGTTAAGTTTATGCCCAGCAAACTTGTGAACTCAAATGATTTTCCCAGGAAGCTCAGAGTTTAGTAAGTCTGACCCTACTCTCTACAGTGTGTCATCCTGTTGACACTATCACAGCAGGCCAGAAATAAACAGCCTTATTTTCCTTCTCTTCCACTGAGAGGCACACATTGGAATGGAATTGGGAATAAAAGTAAGCACTTATAGTACATAAGAGTTGATCATTTGAATTTCCTGTGTAGCAGTCTGGCTGGGCACAAATAACTGAGCCGCCACCCCCCCACCCCCCCTCAACCCTCCCTGCGAGAACTGCACTGGGAACTCCAAAGTAGCCAGCACCCAAGGCAGCAAGAGCCTCCCTATTGCCCGACAGTAAAGGTCAAATATACAATTCAATCAATCCAGCATCACAGCAATTATATATAGCTTAATTCAAATCATCATCTCAATGGTTTGCTGGCATCACCTTTCAACCACTCCCTCTGGCAAATGCCAGGTGTCATTCTGACTGGGCTGTGGCTCTCAACATTCCTGTACTCAGAACTTGAACACAGAGGGTTCAAGTAATCCTACAGAGTTAATTCATTTATTCAAAACATAATTCATATAGGATATAGAATAATTTAGAGAGAGTATAACTTCTTACAATAGAACTATTTTCCAAAAAAATCTTGCATCACTATCTTCCAGAATATTAGTTGAGAAGAATATCCACATTCATCATGGTTACAATGATAAATGAGAGAACAAGATTAGTCTAGACCCCAACAGAACATCATTAAATCTAGTCCTAATCCATTTCTAGCACTATTTTTTTTTTGTCCTAGGGATTGAATCTAGGGGAGCTTAATCACTGAGCCACATCTCCTGCCTTACTTATTTGTTTGTTTGGGTTTTTTTGTTTGTTTGTTTGTTTATATCTTGAGACAATGTCCTGCTAACTTGCTCAGGGCCTCACTAAATTTCTGATTCTGTCTATGAACTTGAAATTCTCCTTCCTTTAGCCTCTGGAGCTGTTGGGATTACAGGCATGCACCATCACACCTGGCTCCAACCTTATTTTCAACTACCCAAGAGACAGAGTTTATGACCTTTTCCCTTAGAGGAAATGAAATTAAGAAATCAAAAATTGTTGCCCCATATAAAATCTATGTGTGTTGTGATGTCAATTGAATTTTTTTATATCATAAATACACTGTAGTTCTAGTGTTGTTGCTAAGAGCTAGAGTCCTTGCATACAATGTGTAAGGTTTTATTCCCAGCAAAGCAAAAACAAAATATGTTTTTATTACTTATTAACACAGATGCCAAACACTGTAGTTAGACATGAAAACACAGAATCAGTCTTGGACATGAATTTGGGTCTGAGATCTCCACAGTCAACATTTCAAAGTTAAGAATTTAAAAATCTTCTGATTCCAAATGACTTTGGCAGATTTTATTCCAATGAAGTGTCTGAGATTTTTTTTTAATTTTTATTGTTGGTTGTTCAAAACATTACATAGTTCTTGATATATCATATTTCACATTTTGATTCAAATGGGTTATGAACTCCCATTTTTACCCGGTATACAGGTTGCAGAATCACATTGGTTACACATCCACTGATTTACATATTGCCATACTAGTGTCTGTTGTATTCTGCTGCCTTTCCTATCCTCTACTATACCCCCTCCCCTCCCCTCCCCTCCCCTCTTCTCTCTCTACCCCCTCCACTGTAATTCATTTCTCCCCCTTGATATTTTTTTCCCTTTCCCCTCACTTCCTCTTGTATGTGATTTTGTATAACCCTGAGGGTCTCCTTCCATTTCCATGCAATTTCCCTTCTCTCTCCCTTTCCCTCCCACCTCTCATCCCTGTTTAATGTTAATCTTCTTCTCATGCTCTTCCTCCCTACTCTGTTCTTAGTTACTCTCCTTATATCAAAGAAGACATTTGGCATTTGTTTTTTAGGGATTGGCTAGCTTCACTTAGCATAATCTTCTCTAATGCCATCCATTTCCCTGCAAATTCTATGATTTTGTCATTTTTTAATGCAGAGTAATACTCCATTGTGTATAAATGCCATATATTTTTTTTTTTTTATCCATTCGTCTATTGAAGGACATCTAGGTTGGTTCCACAGTCTGGCTATTGTGAATTGTGCTGCTATGAACATCGATGTAGCAGTGTCCCTGTAGTATGCTCTTTTTAGGTCTTCAGGGAATAGACCGAGAAGGGGAATAGCTGGGTCAAATGGTGGTTCCATTCCCAGCTTTCCAAGAAATCTCCATACTGCTTTCCAAATTGGCTGCACCAATTTGCAGTCCCACCAGCAATGTACAAGTGTACCCTTTTCCCCACATCCTCGCCAGCACTTGTTGTTGTTTGACTTCATAATGGCTGCCAATCTTACTGGAGTGAGATGGTATCTTAGGATGGTTTTGATTTGCATTTCTCTGACTGCTAGTGATGGTGAGCATTTTTTCATGTACTTGTTGATTGATTGTATGTCCTCTTCTGAGAAGTGTCTGTTCAGGTCCTTGGCCCATTTGTTGATTGGGTTATTTGTTTTCTTATTGTTTAATTTTTTTTGAGTTCTTTGTATACTCTGGATATTAGGGCTCTATCTGAAGTGTGAGGAGTAAAGATTTGTTCCCAGGATATAGGCTCCCTATTTACCTTTCTTATTGTTTCTTTTGCTGAGAAAAAACTTTTTAGTTTGAGTAAGTCCCATTTGTTGATTCTAGTTAAAAAATCTCTGAGAATTTTTAAAATTTCTATTATTGGGGGATTAATGGTTTTCACTTAGTTCTGTCACAACTGCATCTTTTTCCATATAACCAAATTCTAGTCATTGTGGGAAGATACAAAATGACATGATAAAAAAATGTAAAATTAACAAAAACATACTGGACTATTCAGGTATTTAAAATGCAAGGTCATCTGTGGGGAGAGAAACATTAGCTTCATCCAGAGCTGGACCCAGTGACCCTCTCATTCTGAACACAAGTCACTCATCAAGGGTTTCACCCTGGAAAAGACAATATTATCTGAGGACTAAAATGGCCAGGTTATGAATGTTGTAAAAGCAATACCTTTGACATTGCTAGATGTTCAAACACATTTCTCAATTAAACAAAACAAGTCAGAATGGTCAAAGTATGAATGACATCTTAAAAGGGAACAAAGACTGTGTTCTTTAGTCTGGATACAACTATGATCATTTCTGCACCTCTGGTTTGGACCAAAATTTTACATGTTTCTTTTTTTTTTTATTTTTAATTTTTTATTGTGGGTTGTTCAAAACATTACAAATTTCTTGACATATCATATTCCACACTTTGATTCAAGTGGGTTATGAACTCCCACCTTCACCCCATACACAGATTGCAGAATCACATCAGTTACACATACATTGATTTACATATTGCCATACTAGTGTCTGTTGTGCTCCGCTGCCTTTCCCATCCTCCCCCCTCCCCCCTCCCCACCTCTCCCCTCCCCTCCCCTCCTCTCTCTCTACCCCCTCCACTGTATAACCCTGAGGGTCTCCTTCCATTACCATGCAATTTCCCTTCTCTCTCCCTTTCCCTCCCATCTCTCATCCCTGTTAAATGTTAATCTTCTTCTCCTGCTCTTCATCCCTACTCTGATCTTAGTTACTCTCCTTATATCAAAGAAGACATTTGGCATTTGTTTTTTAGGGATTGGCTAGCTTCACTTAGCATAATCTGCTCTAATGCCATCCATTTCCCTGTAAATTCTATGATTTTGTCATTTTTTAATGCAGAGTAATACTCCATTGTGTATAAATGCCACATTTTTTTATCCATTCGTCTATTGAAGGGCATCTAGGTTGGTTCCACAGTCTTGCTATTGTGAACTGTGCTGCTATGAACATCGATGTAGCAGTGTCCCTGTAGCATGCTCTTTTTAGGTCTTTAGGGAATAGACCAAGAAGGGGAATAGCTGGGTCAAATGGTGGCTCCATTCCCAGCTTTCCAAGAAATCTCCATACTGCTTTCCAAATTGGCTGCACCAATCTGCAGTCCCACCAGCAATGTACAAGTGTACCCTTTTCCCCACATCCTTGCCAGCACTTGTTGTTGTTTGACTTCATAATGGCTGCCAATCTTACTGGAGTGAGATGGTATCTTAGGGTGGTTTTGATTTGCATTTCTCTGACAGCTAGAGATGTTGAGCATTTTTTCATGTACTTGTTGATTGACTGTATGTCCTCCTCTGAGAAGTGTCTGTTCAGGTCCTTGGCCCATTTGTTGATTGGGTTGTTTGTTCTCTTATTGTCTAATTTTTTTGAGTTCTTTGTATACTCTGGATATTAGGGCTCTATTTCAATACAAACAACTGATGCTGATTTTTTTTTTTTTTTAACTGGGGATCGAACTCATGGGCACTCAACTACTGAGCCACATCTCTAGCCCTATTTTGTATTTTATTTAGAGACAGGGTTTCCACTGATTTGCTTAGCAGCTCACTTTTGCTAGACTGGCTTTCACCTCAGATCCTCCTGCTTCAGCCTCCAGAGCTGCTAGGATTACAGGCATGCACCACCACACCCAGCCAAACATGCTGATTCTTTGTGTAATAGTTCAGATTCCTTAAGGTCAGTATCCTCATTTCCAGGATCCTATGGTTGTTTTTTTAACTTTCATTTTATTTATTTATTGTTTTATGTGGTGGTCAGGATCTAACCCAGTCCTCACACATGACAGGTAAGTGCTCCACCACTGAGACACAATCTTATTATTCATTCACAATTTTCTCCTCTCTCAGATAGTCTTTCTCCAACCCATGTAAAAGGCAACCAGAAATAGCAAATTTAGAGTCAAGTTAAAGTTAAGAGCCAGAGACAAAGCAGAGCCCTCTAAAGGTATCAGAATCATAGGCAAGGAAAAAGCGCAAAATGGAGAGGAACCCAAATAGAAATAATATCAAGCAACACTAAACACCTAGCAAACAAAAACTTTTACCCTCAGTTCATTATCTTGAAAATCTCTCTCAAGGGAATTGAAAGAAAAGTGACCAAAACACTCAGAGCAACCAAGAGATCTTTATTGCAGCAGTGCAACAGAGGAGAAAACAGAGAAAGAGAAGAGAGAGAGAAAGAGAGAGAGAGAGAGAGAGAGAGAGAGAGAGAGAGAGAGCAAGAAAGAGACAGAGAAAGCAAGTGAGATAGCAAGAGAGCGAGGGGCCTGGCAGGAGGGAGTTTTTATAGCCCAAACTAATGAGGTCTCTGGGTCTGCAAGCTGCCTTGTTGGCACAAGAGGGGTTACATGTTCAGCCTTGAGCAGGGGGTTGAGTGTTCAGCCTTGAGCGGGGGCTTGGGCAGTTGGGCTTGAAGCAAATAGTTGATAAAGAACCAGACAGAGGGTTTGAGAGGCCAGGTCATCCTGCAGCTAACTTTGTTTGGCATGCCCTGCAGACAGCTTACTCAGCCTGTCCTGCACCTAACAGGAATTATTGGCAGACAAGAGAAACTGTATAGTGTGATTTCTCAGTCTCTGTAACTAACCCCATAAAATCAGAGACCGGAAATGTGAATATTACATCTCATTTTTCTTAGGAAAAACCTTAGGAAATTGGTGGCATAAAGGTACAGGTATGTTACCATCTATCCACAAACATACTTAGGGACCATATTCTGACTTCTCAAATGCCCCAGAGTTAATGCCAGCTTTTTTCTGACAGTTGTCAACTGGGTGCAGCTGCCATGGCTTTTTTCCTCCCAAGGGACTAGACCACTGTCACACAGGCTGTGGTTTATTGGGCCAATCATCTCTGAAATACTGTGGAACAGAGAGAGCTTCATGGGCATGTAGCCTATAGAATTGTACAGTGCTTTTTAATTTTTTTTTCAATTTATATATGACAGCAGAATGCATTACAATTCTTATTTCATATATAGAGCACACTTTTTCATATCGCTGGTTGTATACAAAAGAATTGCACAGTGCTCAGGATCAGAAAGGCCTCATGGTTTGTTGAATATCCAGATCCATTTTGACCATAATAGTTTTAAAATTTATTTTTAAATTTTTAAATTGATTAAAATTATTATTAATTTTAAAATTTAAAATAAATGTGAATTAACACATAAAAATATAAGATTAATTAAAATAAACAGGTCTAAGTAACAGACACACCAAGAGAACATAATTCAAAATCTGAATTAAAGTGGGCTTGTGGGTAAATTAAATTACAATAATAAAAAAAAAAGAATAGTGCTTAGTTTTTAACAGATTCTTGAAACTGTGGAAAATAAGGTTTGAACTCAGGCTCTTCCAGGCAATCTGAGTCCTTCTGAACTCTAGATGAAATTGAAATTTTCTGGAGGGCTATAACCTCAAAAGAGAGTAACCCAGAAGTAATCTTAGCCCTAACAAAATTACCACTCAAACAAATTTCTTCTGATTGTATCTGCATTAAGAAATAAAAGGTGAGCTTAAAGAGAAAGATTATGTCAAGTCAGAACAAAATTTTCAATTAAAAAAATCTAGCATTCAATCAAAACTTTTTAGGCATAATAAGAGACAGGATAAAAGAAAGAGGGAGAAAACAGACAATATAAACAGGTTTACAGATGATAAAATTCTATCATAAGCATGCTAGAAAGTTAAAAGAACAATTTTTGAAACAACCTTTCTGTTGAGAATATAGAAAATTACAAAGAATATTTACTTCTCCTTCTTCAACATTGAGAAAAATGTAGATGAGCTAAAAAGGCATAGCTTTTTTCTTCCTTTATCTTATTTTTTTTTAATTGAAGTCATGTATTATCCAAGTAATCCTGATCACAAGTAGACAATCCACTTAAAAAAAAGTTTATAACATCCAATTCGAAAGAGTTGTCTCCATGCCAGTTTTGAATTGTTGAGGTCAGTGACACACGGGTACTTCACACTCAAGTATCTTCCTCCTGGGCTTCCATCAGAAAGTCTGGGAGAAACACAAGACATCAGTCTCACAGAGTTGATCATCAACTGCTGATGAAGAAAAGCAAAGTCCTGTCTTCTCTAAAACTTTCTCTTATAAGTAGGAAAAACCTTAAATCACCAGATAAGGGGAAGCAACTTTTTCACTTTAGGGTGTAGCAAAAATCTCAGTGCTTCAAAGGAAGGAGTAGAAGCAAAATAAGTGCCTCTTTCTTCCCAAGGTACAAAGATTCATTCTCTTCTAAAGGGTGAAGTAAAAACTCTACCTCTGAAGTAAGTGCAGGGAACTGTCTTGGCCCTGTGAACCAACACTACTAACACCAAACAGAAGGCTCCTAAATATGGAGGACATGGCACAAAACCACCACCAAAGATCAACTACAGACACATTTCAGAGATCAACTGCTGTGGGGAGGAACACAGAAGCTGAGAAGATCCACATCATTAGTTCAGATACAAAGGTATTTGCTCCCAGTAGAAAAAAAAAAACAAAAAACTGTAGTCCTTTTGGGCTACTACTAAATAGAGCAGCTGAACAACAATGTATTTATTTCTCCAAGTTCTTATTCAGAGAATAATAGCAAAGGGAATATTTCCTAACACATTCTATGTGGCAAGCATTGCTCTAACACCACATAAAGGTATAACAGGAAAAGAAAATTACACTCCAACATCCCTCATGAATGTAGAAGCAAAATTCTTAACAAAATATATTAGTAAATAGAGTTCAGTGAAGTATTAAAAGAATTATATACAATGAGTAAGTAGAATTTATACTACTTGTATAAGGCTGGTTCAACATTCAAAGCCCTATTCATATAATCCATCACATCAACAAGACAGAAAAGAAAAGTAACATGATCACATCAATATATGCAGAAAATATTTTGAAAAATTTAACACCTGCTCATGATAAAAACATCAAACCCTAAGCAACTCGGGGATGTAGTAGGAACTTTCTCACTTGATAAAGAAGTTATACAATAAAACCTGCAAGTAATGGTAGGAAAAACAAAGATACCCACTAAGATCAGAAACAGGCAAGGATGTAGGATGTCCCCACTCAACATGCTTTTTACACCATTGAGAAGTCCTTAATGACATAAGACAAGAAAAGGAAATAAAGGTGTACCAATTTGAAAGGAAAAAAAATCTTTGTTTACAGATGCAATGATTATGTATAGAAAAAATCAAAAGAATTAACAACAAAAGAAATAATTCCTGGAAATACAATATGAATACAGCAATGTTGCAGGATATAAAGTTACTGCAATGAAGTCAATCACTCAAGTATACCAGAAAAGAACGAGCTGCTTTGGAAATTAAAATCACGTTAGCATGTACGTATGCACCTCAAAAATAAATA
Organism: Marmota flaviventris; assembly: GCF_047511675.1. Lineage (NCBI taxonomy): Eukaryota > Metazoa > Chordata > Mammalia > Rodentia > Sciuridae > Marmota > Marmota flaviventris. Next base: position 125,952,647 of record NC_092500.1, on the reverse strand, counting down.
ACTCTGGTATAAATTTATCAAGATACATATAAGAATTTAAAAAGGAACACTAAACTAAGGAAAGATAGCAAAGAACTGAATAAAGAGATACTCTATCATCCTTTTATTTTCTTTATTATTATATTACTTTAAATTCAATTAAAATTTGCCTATATTGCCTATATAAAGTAAGGGAGAAAAAAAGAGACACTCTATGTTCATGAGTAAGAAGACTCAATTTTCAATTTTTAAAACATGTGCCATACTGAGTAACATAATAAATCTTGAAGTATTCCTGTTTATCCCAACAAGACGTTGATTATTTCTTCATCCAGCATACAGTAAAATAAGGTATTCTGAGAGTGAGAGAGACCACATTCACATAACTATTATATTTTTATAATTGTTTCATTTGATTATTCATTGTCACTGTTAATCTTTTACTGTGACTAATTCATAGGTGAGACTTAATCATAGAGGCAAGTCCATATGGGAGAAAATGTGGTATATTTTAGGCTTGGTACTATCCACAGTTTTTAGCATCTGCTGAGGGTCTTAAAAAGTTGTCCCTGTGGACAAGAGGGGACTATTATATCTTCTTCAACCACAATGGGATAAAATTAGAAATCAACAACAGAAACACAACTGGAAAAATCACAAACTTGTGGAAACTAAGTAGCACACTTAAACAACCAATGGATCAAAGAGATATCAGAGAAAAACTAGAAAATACTTCTGAGAAGAATGAAAATGAAAACACAGCAAGACAACATTTGGGCATTTAGTGAGAGCAGAGATAAGTGGAAAATTACAGCTATAAAAACATACATAAAAAACGTCTCTCACTCAAATTAGCAACCTATATTTGTACCTAGAAATAGAAATACAGAGAACCTAGAAATCAAAGGACAAGCTATGCTCAAATCAAGCAGAAGGATGGATCTAATCTTAAATCTAATAAGGATTAGATCTAAGATTAACGACTAGAGCCCAGAAAAGAAAAACAGAGAATATTATTACCTTATCTTTGAAAAGACCAACAAGACCTGATGAATCTTTAGCAGGGTGCCCTGGTAGACTCCTGTAATCCCAGCCACTAGGGAGGCTGAGGCAGGAGGATTACAAATTCAAGCCCTAAATTGCCTAATTAGACAGGGTTGGAAGAGGCTGAGGATGTAGCTCAGTAATAAAGAGCTCCTGGGTTAAAATCCCCAGTACCAAAAACAATTTAAAAGATTGACAAACCTTTAACTAAAGAAATAAGACAAAGAGAAGACACAAATTACTGAAATTAGAAATGAAAATAGAGGCATTGTTGCCAATTCTATGGAATTTTTTAATGTTATTAGAGTACCATGAACAATTGCACACTAAAAAAAATGGATAACCTAGATGAAATATATAAATTCATAGATGTAAGATGCCGCACCGCACTACGAGTGGAAGATACCACATGACACAAATCACCGGAGATGTTCCGCTTTATTACAAAAGGCTGTGGGTTTATATAGATCTAATAAGAGGTAGCAGGGCTGAGGTAGATAACAGGTCACCCATTTATTGGCAAGCTCTTCCATATGTCAGTTCTGGAGCCCAAGAAGTTAATTCTTATTGGGGCTAAGGTTTCCCACCCGCAGAATTTGAACATTGGCACCGGCGGGAACGTTTCTCGCCAGTGAAAGAAAAAAGAGAAGAAAGAGGGTCGTTAGGCGCCATGTTGGGGTTTTTCTCTGGAGTGCTGCTGCCATTATATGTTTTCCCAACATTCCTCCCTTTTTGTTTTCTTAGGAATTGGGGCGTCGTTGGTCAGATCTGGCTGCTTCCGGCTGTGTGGGGGCTGCGTAGGGCCTAGAAGGGGAAGTGGAGGAATGTTCGGGGGGCAGGTCTGGGGATATCATGGCAACAAGAAATAAAGCCCAGTGGCTATAGACAGCTACTTTGGTAGGGGCGAAGTCTATAAAAGTTCCCTGAAACCACAAGTCGTCAATGGCATGAAACCAGTCCTGGATGGAGGAGATTGTTGGTATTAGCCACTGGTCCTGTAACAGAGACTCTATGAAATATTGGAAGCATTGCCTTGACCTGGCATCACCAGCACCTGAAGAAGATCAGAGCGAACAAAAGCAGGATGAAGATAAAGATTAAAGCAAATGTCAGTTTTTGGCAGAAGTTCCATGTTGGGGGACTGACAGAGAAGAGACCAAGGGCCATGAGGAGGCTTAAAAGGACATAAAGGCTCAAGAATCCAGGATGGCAGATTAAGAGGTTCATTGGGCTCGTTGTCTCCTTCTGTCCAATGTCCCTTGCATTCCATCGTGCCTGGTAGTGAGCTTCAGCACTGAGTGAGCTGTTCTCTTGAAGATGTTGGGGGTTCATCAGTCATCAGAGGCTGATAGTGCCTAAGCAGAAGCTGGTTGAAAGTTTGATTAAAAATTTTCTGCAATTGGGTTTGAAGGAACTTCATTATGAAGGGCAAGAGAGCACAAAAAAAAGAGCATCCCAATAAGGGGCCCTAAGAGAGGTAGCAAGTATGTGGCAAGAGAGGATTGGAAGAACCCCATTATGGGATTAGAGGAGGTGGGTTTGAGCAATTGGGTCAATAATTCCTGCAATTTAACAATATTTTGTTCTATTAGACCAGGTTCATTAATATAATCCCTGAGAAATAAGCAAGTACCTCCTTTTTCCTCTGTTAGAAGGTCAATTTGGTGTATGCTCGATTTTCATAGCGAGGCTTATCTAGAAAGCCCTTTTTGCATGAATTATAAGGGCATCTGCCATAGGTGTCAGGCCAGTGCTTACAGGATTCCTCAGTTTGATCTGCTATGGAGCATACCATTGCTGAACATAAGTGGGATGAGGTGGCCTGGTTGAATCCAGTAACATTAGGAGCCCAATTACAGCCAGTGAAAGGGCAAATGCCTTGATCCATAAACTGAGAGTGGGTGGTGTCATCCTGGTGTCATGTTGCTTGGATGCAGAAGCAGTATCTGTGGTTTGAGATAAAAACTTGAGAGAGAATAATGATTAGTAAAAGAAGAAGAGGGTTGGCGAGAAATTTTGAGTTTGGTGGGCCCCAGCATGGTGGAAATATGACTGTATGGGGTCCTGTCCGGCGAGGTTTCAATGACTGAGAATGTAGCTCTCAAAGTAAGACTGCATCACCCGGTTGAATAGGGTCCAATTTAATTCCTGGTTGTGCTGGAACAGAAGTAACACATGGTGCATGAAGACACCAGTCTGCGTGTTCTCTTAGGAGTTTGTATAGAAGCATGAGATAGGGCAGGTAGGACACAAGGGGAGGAGGAGTGACAGGAAAGTTTTAGTTGATTAAGAAAGGCATCCATAGAACAGCTCAAAGAGACTAAGGCCTGAGGGGGCTCTAGGGGTTGCTCAAATTTGGATGAGGGCCAATGGCACAAGATTGGGCTAGGACAGTCTGAGTTCAATAGCAAGTTTAGTGAGATGATCCTTGAGAATGCCATTAGGCCTCTCAACCTTACCCAAGGATTGGGGTCAGTGGGGGATGTGGAGCTTCCAAGTGCTGTTAAGGCCTTTGGAAACTAGTTAAACAATCTGAGAAGTGAAGGCTGGACCATTGTCTGACTGGATGGAGGCAGGAAGTTCGAACCTAGGAATGATCTGCTTAGTGAGGATTGAGGCTACAGTGTCAGCAGTTTCCAATGGTGTCAGCAGTTTTCCTGGAGGTAGGGAAGGCTTCTATCCAACTGTAAGAGAGTGCTATCCTCAAATTACAAACAGTTAAATCCTGTGTCAAGGCCTGACCAAAGTGGTAGGGACTGTCCCTGAGGCCTTGGGGTAGGCCTATCCATGTCAGCTGTTGAAACCTAAAGAATGTAGGGTCTTCCCATGTGAAGGCAAAGAGGTAATAAGAGTCAGGATGCAGAGGCACTATAAAGAAATCACCTTTAAGATCCAGGACAGTAAAGTGAAAGGTCAAAGGGGGATATGAGAAAGAAAAGCATGAGGGTTGGAAACCACCGAGTGGATGGGAATAACTGCCTCATTAATTAGGCAGAGTTCCCGGACTAAGTGATAGTCTCCTGAGGGTTTGCATACCAGATATATGGGAGTGTTGCAGGGGGAGTCTTAGGGACCCAAAGGAAATTTAGTTTGGGGTTTCAGCTGGATTCAGACTGGCTTGTTGTGGGAGGCTATGACCAGCGTGGAGATGTCCCAGATCTGGGGATCGACTAGGTCAGGGAGCAATGGCACAGTAGGTACTGGTGGGTTATTAGAGAGGGTAAGAATTAAAGAAAGAAGGAGATGGGAGGAGTATTCTTGGGGTATAGTTGGAGGGTGGCTCCTAGTAATTGGAGAACATCTCTGCCTAGGAGAAGAACTGACAGGATGGAATGACCAGAAGGGTGGGTGAATGGGTGTCCCTCCAGGGCACAGGCCAGCTTTACAGTTCTGTTTGGGGAGAAGGGTTTGTCATTAATCCCCATAACTGAGACCTTGGAAGGAAACAGAGGCCTAGAATGGGCAGGCAAGACAGAATAGGTAGCCCCTGTGTCCACAAGGAAGGTTATGGACTTACCTGCTGCCTGGAGCATTACCCTGGGCCCAGAGAGGGCTGAGGGGGTCTTTGAATCTGGGATTCTTCAGTCTTCTGTGAACACCAAAAGTTCAGGAGAAGGGACTGCCTGACTGGTCATACCCCTGCGTAGAGGCGCCGAGGAAGGGCCAGCCATGGGGCAGTCAAACTTCCAATGTCCTGTCTGCTTACAGGTGGGGCATGGCCTGGAAAGAGGCCATGGGTTTGGGCATTGGCGAGCCCAGTGACCTTCACATCCATATTTGAGGCAAGCCTCTGGTGGAGAAGAATGCTGATTCCCCTCTGAAACTTTTGCTGGAGATGTAGGCCTCAGGGCTGCTGCCAAGGCCTGAGTTTGGGGTCTTACCTTCTTTTCTGCAATGGGGCCTGCTTTAAAGGCCATTTTCACCAGATCTCAGATAGGGGTCTGAGAGTCCTCCTCAGTTCATTTGAGATTTTTCTAATATCATGAGCCTATTGAGTAATGAAATGGGTTGCTAACACTGTAGCCCTGGTGGGAGACTCAAGATCCAGCTTAGTGTATTTGGTGAGAGCCTCTGTAAGGTGGTTGAGAAATAAGGCTGGATTTTCATCAGGATTCTGGGTAATTTCCTTCAGTTTATCAAAGTTAACTACCTTATTAGAAACTGCTTGCATTCCTGCTATGAGATATTGGACCATGCGAGCACAGTGACGGCGACCTTGTTGGCCACCTTGATAGTCCCAGTTAGGTTGAGTTATGGGATGGGATGTGCACTCAGAATATCCCTTCAGCACCAGCTACTTCCCTGAGAAGACAAAGGAACTGTGAGTTATCTGATAAGAGGGATCAGTGGGACTGGGTGTGGACACTGACAGGAGAAGAGAGGCATGAGTAGGGGGAGGGAAAGGGCTTATCAGTAGAAGAGATGAGCAGAGTGGGGGGGAAGGCTCAGAGGGATCTGGAGATCCCACCCATTGCAGCCAGGTGGAACCCATCCTGCCTGCCCGTTGGAACCCAGCAGCAAAAGGGAGGCGAGCGCGAGTCGGGGACTTGCGCCAAAGCTGCCCTGGCGCAATGAAGGTGAAGGACAGGGGCTTGCCCGCTGGCTGAGGTGGGATCCCAAGGCCTCTCCAGGCTGCCAAGCGTGCACTACTGGCCCATTTTGCCCGCTGCACCGGGAAGGTGGAGCACCAGCGCACGTGTCTGGTGGCCAGGCAGACTGAAAGTGTGCAGACAGGGCCATGTGTGGCGGCGGCGGCAGACAGGAAGAAGAGGGAGGGAAGGGGGATGTCTCCACGGAGGAATAGGAGGGAAAGTGCACAGGCAGGGCTGTGGGTGGAGGCTGCAGCAGGGAGAGGGAGGGGACGTGGACGTGGTACTGCTGGGAAAGAGAGAAGACATGAAGAGGGGAGGGAAGGGTGCAGAGGGAAAATGAGGAGCAGAGAGCAGAAGGCAGGACGGGAAGACCTGGGAACCTCCTTCTACCCTTTCAGGCACTGGCAATAGTTAAAAAGATCCTGGAGGAGATTTGGATCTAATGAGCCTTCTGGAGGCCAATGATTGTCATTATCTAGTGGATATGTGGGCCAATCTTGGGTACAGAATCTGATAAGAATTTTGGGCTTGAGATCCAGGGAAAGAGAGAGAGTAGGAGAGAGAGTAGCCAAATTCTTAAGGAGACACTTGAGTGGTGAGGTTTCAGGTATAGACGAGGGGGCACCCATAGTTAAAGAGTGGAGGAAGGGACAGCAAAGGGAGAAAAAGAATTAACCCGGGCCATAGGGGCTTCCTGGAAGCGTAGAGCAGATGGAGGATCACGTGGTCGTCCCCGAAGTGACCAGTCCACTGCGAGTAGGCACAGAGGGCACAGCTCGGTCGTCACCGACAAAGTGCAGTCTGTGTGACCCTGGAGGGTTGAGGCCGTGGGCAACGTGACATCAGGAAAGTTTTTCAACCGAAACTGGAGAGAGTCAAGAAAGAAAAGGGACAGAGCTCCAGCAGAACACAGCTCTGGGCCGGAAGTTCAGCTCTGGATCAGCCCCGGCGGGGAGAGTTCCAGTGGGACGCGGCTTCCGTGGAGGAGGAAGAGACCAGGGAGCCTCTCATGTAAACCCAGAAGCCTCATGCCCCAAAGGGAAGCTGATCACCAAAGGGTCCACTGCGACCAGTGAAGGTCTTAGTGGGATGCATTCCCTCCTCCCTACTGGGCATCAGGAGCTTGCCGGACGATCATGGTCACGTCTCCTGCTGCTAGCCGGAAGGGAATTGGCGAGCCAGGGAGGGGGAACTTACCTAAACCCGATCAGTGGTGAGTGCAGGGAGCCAGCACCCAAAAAGACAAGGGCAAAATGTATAGTTGATGACGGCGGTGGCGGAGACGGGGCTCGCTTTGTCGAGTACACTGTTTCCCGGGTTTTCAGCACCACTATGAATGGAAGATACCACATGACACAAATCACCGGAGAGGTTTCACTTTATTACAAAATTCTGTGGGTTTATATAGATCTAAGGAGAGGTAGCAGGGCTGAGGTAGATAATGGGTCACCCATTTATTGGCAAGCTCTTCCATATGTCAGTTCCGGAGCCTAAGAAGTTAATTCTTATTGGGGCTAAGGTTTCCCACCCACAGGATTTGAACATTGGCGCTGGCGGGAACGTTTCGCACCAGTGAAAGAAAAAAGAGGAGAAAGAGGGTCGTTAGGCATCACGTTGGGGTTTTTCTCTGGGGTGCTGCTGCCGTTATACATTTTCCCAACAATAGAAACACAAGAATTGCCAAGACTAAACAAGATGGATATTTTTTCCATTATTTTTTGTTCTGTTTTTCTTTTTGTGTAAAAGAGAAAATATTCTTTGAGAGTTTGATGCAAGTCAACAATAAACAATCTAGTTCTGTGTTTTACTAAGATTGATCTTTGAAAAACATTACAATTTCCTTATATTTATTGTTGAATTGAGTTTATTCTTTCTTTTTGTGTTAGTGGGAGCATGATATGTATTTTATAAAGTTATGTGCTTCTTTAACTGATAATATGCTTACCCCTCTCTTAAGAACGATATTTTTGCTATAAATAGAATTCTAACTCCAAAGTTGTTGGATTTTATTATTTTAAGATATTACTTTATTATTTTTTGTAAGCAACATTGCTATTAAAAAGTTTAGTATCAATTTGATTCTTGCATCCTAGAAGATCACATACCCATTTTTTTGAAATTTTACTTTAGTACATTTTTAATGTTTCTTTTTAGTTAAACATGACAGTAGAATCCATTTTGACATGCATGGAATAAAAATTAGTCTAGTTTTTCTACTTGTGATTATCATTATTTCTTATACTTAAGTGGAAATATACAAGTCTTTTCAAAATAAGACTTGTTTTTTATTTCTCTGCAATTTTCAACTAATAGTTCTTCATTTTTTCTTTTCTCTGGGCTTATGTTTTATTCTTTCTAGGACTTCTGATAAACATATACTCTATTACCTTTAATGTTTCAGAGAGAAGTTCTGCTTCTATACTCTCTTCTCACCTTCTTGGTAAATTGACATTCCAACTTAAAAAATTGTTCTTCAACTATATTCACCCTGTTTTTAATTTTTTTAAATTGTTTAACATTTTAGTTTAGTAACATTTGTACTTCCCTGATGCGTCATGGACAAATAGACTAGCTTTGCTGATTGCCACAAATGTCTGTGACTATAACACAAGTGATAAAATGAATTGGGGAAATGAATGATCAGAACTTCCCAAAATCCACACTGTCATTGCCTCCCAGATGCAGTCCTCTTATCAGACTAAAGCCCTTTCATCACCCATAACCCTTATTTACCAGTTTAATACAGGCTTCAATCAACTCAAGGACAAATTTATTCTAATGTGATTAATACTGTGGATAGTTACTCTTGGTATCACTATTATTTCTCCAGAGTTGATTATGGAAGTTCACTGATTTGGCAGGAATATGGAGACATTGCCAATAAAACACATTATTTTATTTAAGAAAAAATATAGAGAACATGCTATAAATCAATGTCACCTTTTAGGCAAACTACATGAAAAGCTATCAATTAACACATCAAATTCAAATTTCTAAAATTAAATTCCCCTTTATCTCTGATCATTAGTGAGGCTGGTAGTTTAGAAAATTATGTAGATGCTGTAGATATTTTAGATAATAAGTCACACCACAATTTACTGCCAAGTACAGATCAGCAAGTCCTCCTGCACTAGTGGTAATCAGATATGACCTAAAGTGAAGGATGTTTTTCTGCTCATCATTATACCCATTTGTAGTTATAATCACAGTGATATATAACAGGAAGGAAATTTCTGAGATATATGTATATAACAGCAGTTGCATTTTTATTCAGGAAATAAATGGGGATGGGATGTAGATAGCAGTCATAAAAGTTAATGCTGTATGTATACTGTATTACAGGAGATCAGTCAGTGCCCAATTATTATAATTTGATTCATTTTCCTAACTGTAAGTCTGCTGTGTTGACAAGGTTCCTATTACTCCCTGCAAGCTAGACTGATCTGTTTGCCAAACTATTGCCATGTTCCTATTTAGGCGGACTAGTCCCTCTTGGACCAAATCATGAATGTGGACTAGACTCCAAATAGGCAGAATGCACAAATCCTATTTTTTTGGAGTCAGTTTCTTCACATCATAGCTCACAATGAGAATCAGGGAATCAAACAGGCCAAGTAATGACTGTTGGGATCTTAAAATTTTCTTTGTTTCTGACCATTGAACAAAGTATAAGATAGGAAGTAGACAAAATTCCTCCACTTTGCCTCTTTTGGAGGAAGAATATTTAATTGATTTACTCTGCTTTTACCTCTGTACACCTGAGGCAAGCGGGTCAATTCCAAGAGGACTTATGGGAGACATTTCAAAACTCATAAAAGAAAGAAGCCAGGACAGGCCAATCTGGGAGATGGGTGAGACTCTGTAGTAAGTTATTGTCACAATTAGGGTTAAATTTAATGTAAAGAATCACAAAAAGAAATTTCCTTGGGTGAAAGGGATTGAAGGACACAGCAGTAGGATATTAAAATTAGGTTAATTTGATGATGTTACATCTTTCTCCAGGTTGTATCACTCTTCACTTTCCCTTTAACAATAAACATCAGTAAATACTGAGTATATAAAATAAAGTTTTAAGAGAAATATTTTGAATAAGGAAGAAGTAGTAAAATGTCTGTACATTAAGTGAAATAGAGCCCACTTACAGAACACAGCACTTGGAAGCATGATAGCCTGACACACCCAAAAGCCATGAGAAATACCAGAGTGTTTATAGAGCCAATCCTTCATCCACTTTCTTTATCATTACTGAAAGAATTAAAAATTTGGACTTATTATCTGCAGATAATATGTTTACTTCTAGCAGAATGTAGACTCTAATGACTTTACCAGGAAGCTCAGAGGAGAGCAGGTCTGATCTTATCAGGTGTGTTATCGCAATAACCTACCACAGCAGGTAAGAAATAAACTCATATCCCTCCCCTTCCACTGATAAGAACATATTAAGATGGAATTTGGGGAAGAGATAGACAATTTCTTTCTTTCTTTCTTTCTTTCTTTCTTTCTTTCTTTCTTTCTTTTCTCAAATGAAGTTATCCAAAGATAGTGGGATAGAGAGTAATCTTACAGAGAGTGTAAATAATTATATTAAAACTATTTTTCACAGTATCATGCATTGATATCTTCTCATAGCTTAACATGCTCAGGGAACAAGACTTGTCTACACCTTAACAGAACATCATTAATTCTGATCCCAATCCACTTCTAGAACTGATATTATCTACCAAGATACAGGGTGTTTCTCATCTTTTCCCATATTCAGAGGAAATGAACAAGAAGCTGAAAATCGTTTCCTCAAGTAAAACCTACCAATGTTACGGGGTCATTTGAATTTGTCTACATTTTAAAATATCATTGCGGGATTGGGAGTGTAGCACAGTGGCATAGCAGTTGCCTAGCAGGCACAATGCCATGGGTTCAATCCCCAGCACAGTACAAGTAATAAAATTAATTAATAGAACAAACCAAAAAATATCATCAGAGTTGAGAAAGTATGAGATAGTCTTTACTGGGAAATGTAGAGATGAGAGTTCATTACCATTGGTACATGAGGTGTTCTACTCTGTAACTCAACCACAACAAGGTAGAGAAGGGCTTGAAAACAAATTGCAATCCAAAAAACTTCACAGCCAAAGTCTCAGCGTTAACTATTTACAAATGTTGGGCTTCCAAATTATTTCTCTACCTTTCTATTACAATTAAGTCTGTGATAAGTTTTTAGATTTCTAATGTTTTGGGATTATTACTTTTTACCCAGGAAGTCCTGTCACACCTGCCTCTGCTTCCATGTAACAAAGTTCCACAGCTACTGGTTGTGGGGGAAAATTATGCAAGAAAAGATACTGTAATTAGCATTGCAATTTTCTGGGATATTCATTTGTTTTTACTGTAAAGTTTCAGCTGGGCCTTGACTCAGCATCTCTCTGAGTTTCACCACAAGTAGATTCACCTTGAGTGTCACCCATCAAAAAAAATACACCTCCCAGTTAAAGGGGCAATGTCATGAATGCTGTAAGAGTATTTTGTGTTGGCATCTCTAGGTGTTCACAGACAATTCTCAACTACACAGAACTGTCTAGAATGGCCAAAGTATTTATTATTGGATGACTTATATATAAATGAAAGACAAATTATCATTACCCACCCTATCTGAACACATACTGTGATGGTTTCCGAACCTGCAGCCTGGACCAAAAGTATCTTGGGTCAATACACTGGATCTTCAAGTGACATTCCAAAGTCTCTGAGCTCAGAATCCTCATTTCGAGATTCTCTTATTCATTCAGAAGGTTCTCCTCTGCCATATCTTCTTCCTCTGAGCAAAGTAAAAAAACCCAAATAGCAAATTTAGGGTATTGTGATAATTATGACCTGAAGACAAAACTGAGCCCCCTAGAAGCACCAGAATTATGCGTGAGGTAAAAACACAGCAACCTAGGGACCCAGACTGAAATAAATTTTTAAACAACATTAAACATACAGGGTAACATAAACTATTGAGCACAGATCACTGTCTGGGAAATATCTCTCATAGGGATTACTGACACACTAAAAAACTGCAAAGAACTATTTCTCAAATAATCAGGGACATGGGGTCAAAGGAAAGAATTGTGAACTTCACACATTTTCCCACAATTTCTCTTAGGATATTGGTGGCAGAAAGGTACAGCTCCACTACCATGTATTCCATGAAGAAACTTAGGAACTGGACCCCAACTTCAAAAGGGCCCACAGGGATAATCCCAGGTTTTACTGAAACTCAAGTGAGTGCAGCTGCTCTGATTTTCTTCCTCCAAGCTACTAGACCACCCTCACAAAACTGTGCTTTATTGGGCCAATCAACTCTGGAATGCTGTGAATCAGGGAAGCATCATAAGCATGTGGTCTGTAGAATTGCACATTGCCCAGGAACAGAAGGGCCTCATGCTTTGTTGAATGTTCTAGATCCATTGTGAACATATTCATGGTTTTTAAATAAGACATTCCACATTGTCATCTTTCACTATGTCCTGAAAATGATGTAATCAGTCTTTCTGTGTGTCTTAAACAATTATGGAGTAATTACTTTTCCTCACCATTCCCTGCCTAATGAAAATGAATGCTTAGCCAAGAAATCCTAATGTATTAGGAACTATAAAGTATCAAAATACTGTATCAATATTATGTCTTTTTAACTCTATTTTTCACTTTGCTTTAAATCCTGAATTAACCCCAAAATATCTTTTCATAATTCATGTCATTGTTGTGACTGGAAAGATAAGGTTGCTGCATGGTGAAACACATGTGACTGTAACTATAGGTGAGAGCCTGTCACAAGTTCCAGTCTCTTTCCATCTCCCTAAAGATGCCTAGAAATAAGAGAAATGATTTGAGAAGGTGATCTTCATTGAGAATCAAAATTTTGTCTTTGCAGGAAGGCTTGGCAATTAATGAATCAAACTCATCCTCCCAGAAATGATGACTTCTGATATGCACCTCAATTTTACCTGTCTATGAGGAAGTATCCTCTGGGGTAAAGAACTTGTAAGGCCCAGGGCAAAATTAAAATGCAGAGTCTCTTGTGTAAAAACCACTAAGAAATTCAAGACAGTGACAACAGAGCAACCAGACAGCACATGATGATACTGTGATGTCCCTTAGGTCTGATTCCTAGGAGAGTGACCCTGGCTATGTCCATCTAATTAATTTTACATAGATAAAGCTAAGAAATAATTGCAGACTCAGGAAGCCATTTATTTTTGTTACTGTTTCTTACATCAGCAGTCTTCCATCCACTAAAAGCAGATAAGAGTTCCTGTTGGAAAGCATGAAGGTGATATGGACCTGTGGCTAGGGATGAGAAGAGGGCCATCCTTGATCTAACAGTGACTTCTATGCAACCTTGAGAAAGTCTCATGTTATCAAGTTTCAGTTACTTCATGTGTGAAGTATTATTTTGCCCTGCACACCTTGTGACCTCTTCAAGTTCTAATAATCCCAGAGTCTGTAATTAAAGACATATTGGATAGTTGTTAGAGGTACCAACTTCAAAATTTGTTGGCATAAGTCCCTTCAAACAAAATGTTTAGTAGAGCCTAATATCTTTCTCTAAAATTGTATTTCTCCATTGACTCACCCTAAAGTTTTATGATTTTTTTTTAAATTTTTGGTCTAATGACATGTCTTAACTACATAAAAATTTAAATCTGAAATCATTAGGGAAGCTATGAATATAGAGAACACAGACCAGTTCCTACTCTTTGAGGTCATGAGGTAGTCAAAAGATGTCAGAAAAAGAAAATAGACTGTGAGCGAGAATTATTTAAGTTAGAAAAGCAGTCATTCCATTCCTTAAAGGATGGTCCCAGGAGAACCAGATGTTTCCTCTCAGAGGACAGATGTTCTAAATTTCCTAAGCTCTATTATCCTCAATGTCTCCTCTATATAAAGCTATATTCTATCTCAACTCCCTCACCTCTCAGTGCACAAAGGCAGATATATTTCTGAAGTGAGACTCAGAAATGCTGGGTGCAGACATTGCCCCATAGACAGTGTGAATAGCCCCAGATGATGGTTTATGGAGACAACATGCTAGGAACATCCCCCTGTCTCTGGCTCTTTCTCTTCCCTGGTCTCAATACCTCCATGGAAGTCTTTACATGCCACCTCACAGATAATATCACATGCAATCAAGATTGAGACAAAGGAGAGACATCTCTATGCATGGATTAGAAAATCATTAGATTTATGTGAATTTCTATCAAAAGTTTATTGAAAAGTTTTGCATAAATAAGAAGCTTTCTTTAAAATTTATGCAAAAAGAAAATGAATGAGAATATCTAAAAATGGGGAAGAAATAATAAAATGGGAGGAGTCTGTGTGTGCACTATCAAGACATTTACAGCTATGATAATGCAGACCATCTGGCTTAAGTGAAGGAACTGGCATGTTAGTGGATGGAACAGATCCGAGAACACAGAAACAGACTTACACAGTCAACTGAGTGTTTATAAAGATGAAAAAGCAGTTCAGTGGAGAAAAGCTAGCCTAGATGTAGTGATGCAATTAGGCATCCATGAGCAAATAAAGTAACTGATCCTTACCTGAGTTTCACTCCTTATACAAAAATTAACTGAAAATGTAACTTGGGTTTAAGTATAAAATGTAAAACCACAAAACTTTTAAAATATAATGTAAGAGAAAAATCTTTGTGATCTAGGGCTGTGCAGACAGCGATTAGATGCCACCAAAAAGCATGATCTTATTATAAAGGTAAAAATTGGTAAATTAGAATTAATCATAATAAAAAACTTTTTCTCTAGAAAATTCCAAGAAGATGGAAAGACAAGCCTTAGACTGAGAGAAAATATTTGCAAAACAAATATCTGATAAAATTATATTTAAAATATATATAAATTTCTCAAAACTAAAACAAAAATATTCAGTTAGAAAATTGGCAATACATCAACAGACAATTCAATAGAGATGATATATAAATGCAAAATAAGCACATGAAAAAATGTTCAGCAAAACTAGGCATTAAAGAAACAATTTAAAACTATGACACAATATCACTGTAATGTATTCAATTAAAAAAAAAATGAAAAATACCAACTACTAAATGTAATACTGGATGCAAAAAATTAGATCTCTCATGGTTGCTGGTGACAGTGTCAAGTTCCTTGTTTTGATACTGTACTATTTTTTTAAAACACATAAATTTTGGGTAGAAAATGATGAAGAGTATGTGGGACACCTCTAGTACTACAACTACTTAAAATCTATAATCATGTGAGAGTGAAATTGTTTTTAAAAGCAGTATGCAACTATGTTTCTATAAGAAATAAATTATAAATGTGCAAAGGAAAAGGATACAAAGAGATACAATGAGAACACATTACTCATAATAAAGTTGGTATAACTACATTCATGTAAGTAAAAGTAGACCCCAATACAAAAGCTATGACAATAATCAATAAAGGACTTTTCATGACAAGAAAATGCAAAGTTTGTGAAGAAAACGAAACCACCATAAATACTTGTGCATATAATGGCAGAGCATCAAAATCCACGAAGTCTGGATGATACAAGCAAAGGGGAAATAGACAGAGTTTCCATTTTAAGTGGGATGTTTTCATATCCCTGTCTCAGTAATGGATCAAGTAAGTAGACAACACTTCAGGAGGTTTGCCACACTGGGTAGAGGTTGAGCAGATGTCAGAAGAGAATGTGAAAGTGAACTAAGCAATTTATATGAGAATGCAGGAAAGAAGCGGAGGTATAGAAAGAATTGCTGAAAAGGAGGACCCAGGAGCAGGGTCTAAAAGGGCAAAAATACCAGTAGGGTACAAAAGAAATCCTTTTAGCAGGGTCCATGTATCCCATAAAGACTGGAGTGTCAGAGGGAGGAGAGCTGAATTGTAAATGAGAAGTGAACTTATAACTTATTTTCAATCTCTGATCTCACCATGTCCCAGGGAAGTGCAATTTATTCTCATGTGAAATTGGTAAAAGTTCTCTGAGATATGACTGAAGGAGAGGAAGACCGTCAGTAGAGCTATGGATAGGCTTTACTTATGACCTAGAAATGAAGAGGGAGGGAAGTTAAGCCTACAGGATCAGCACTCACATTGTGATGTCCAACTCACCTAAGTTCATTCCCCCAAAGTCTTTTTATCTTTCTAATCCCCTTCCTTTTTTCCTCTTACATTAAGGACATCTTGATTCCTTGCAGCTACAACATGCTGGTCCTGTGACACTGGAATCCTAAGTCTCACTCAACAAAGGTCATCTTTTCTTGATTCCACTAGTTAATGGAACTGACCCAAAACCTTGCGCTTCACTAATGCTAGCAACTGGATGGAACCTGCCATTGAAACAAACCCCTGAAGTAAAAAAAAAAAAATTCTTTTCTGTATCAGTCCTGAGAACAGAAAGAAATCTGATATCAAAAAGATGCCTATTTCATATAAGGAGATAATTAAGATTCAGCATCTAATTGATGTATTAACTTCAGAAAGTTTCCTTTTCCTATAGTGTCTGAGGGCAGGGAAGATGTTAAACACAGTTTTTATTGGCTCCCAGAAGATGGCCATGTCAGTGGCTGGCACTATATATTCCCCTTCCTGTGGTAGGAGCCCCATCAAAAGCTGGGAGGGCTCCCTAGTTCATCTGGGGAAGCCGATGCTGTGACCAGAGGACAAAAGGAGCAGAAGGACCATGCAGGCACACTACCTTCTCCAGGGACTTGGTTTTCTCCTTTTTACTGTCATAGTGGATGCTAAAGGTAAGCATAGCCCCACTTTTTAAGACCAGGAAGATGCTGGATTAGCTCCAAGACTCTGGGAAATGGTCCTTGGGATCCTAAAGACAATGTCTATTTATCATCATTGGGTTTTCACCTAATATGATCTGAAGTGATAGTAAATGTTGATTTTTCTTCTGTGGGGTCTGTTATTGAAGAACAACAATTGTATTTTGCAAAGATATACAATTTATTCCCAGAACAAATTATGAGACTATATTTTGGATTTCTACAATAACATCTAAAAACTCACTTCACAGTTGAAAGCTGAGGGATGACCTCAGGCTGGAACTGTTATCTGTTCCTCCTGTACTCTATAATATGCTAACTTACTTTATTGGTATTTCTTCCCTTCTGGCCACTGAACTTGTGCATTTGTGTGTATGAAAGAGAGACAGAGACAGAGAAGGAAGGAGAGAGAAAGAAGGGCTACAAAGAGGGTGATGTACTTAAAGAGAGAAGGGGGAGAGATAAACAGAAAGAAAAACACAGGGGGAGAGGACAAAGAGGAGAAAGATGAGAGAGAAGGGAGGAAAGATTGAAAATTAGAAACAGAGACAGATACAGGGTAGGGGGACAGAGAGGTGGAGGGATAGAGGGAGAGAGGGAAAGAGAGAGAGAAAGTGATGGGTGAAGGAACTTTGAAGTAAAAGTGTGAGCAGGAGCATGCCTGCCTACTGGAAGTCAGCTGTTTAGACAGGAGTCCATAGAAATCACTCTGAGCCAATGTGCTGGATTTGATAGTGAGGACAGTTTTGGTGATGATATATGTGTATTTGCACATGACAAGGGCAGATGTAAACCTTGGTGCCTATAAAGAACCCCACCTCCAAGATAGACTGCAATTATACCACAGATAACCCTGCACCTGCACTCTGAGCCTAACATGAGATTCTTTTTCTTCCTCACAAACCCACAGCTCAGGCATTTTCTGATTTACTATCGTGTTTCCCCTGCCCAGCATACTTGGCAAAACTTTATCTTTCTGCAGATTTTTTTTTCTCTTCCTATCACTTGGATTGATGGTCTTCTGATCCCATTGTGCAGAAAAAAAAATCTACACCAGTTGTAGAAGGTCATGGATGAATTGATGTTAGCACTCTAGGCAGAGCAGGGATCCAGCCTTAGAGACTTCAGCATGAGCCTCTTGTGATCCAATTTTCCCTTCCCTGTGGGTACTTGAACTTGTTCTCTCACATGCCAAGAATCTGCTGCTTAGAAGAACCCTGTGCTTGTGAAAATATTCTGGTGAATTTTTTCCCTTGTGGTTTCCTCTGACCTTGCCTGAAATCTGGTCAACACTGGGCCTGTGGCCCAGTGAAGTTAGGTTACCAGCATTTGAGCTCCTGAAATGGGAATAATCTAACCATATCCCTGGAGAATCAGCTATTCTAGTTATAGGTGTTGGTCCTGCCTGCTTCAACAATGTCCCTCATGTATCTGTCTCTACTCAATTTTTCTTCCCTTTTCCAACCCCTCTGTTCAGAAGTCTCTGTCCTTCTTTGAGAAACTCTACCCCTACCAACAAAAACAAGAGGTTCTACTCCTCATTCCCTTACTAAATGTCTAGTAACATCCAGTTCCTTGAGTTCTAGCCAAAGGCCCATGATGGTTTCCTGTCTGCAAAGATGTCTGGGTCTGCAAAGATGTCTGGCTCTTAGGGGTGGGGATGGACTCTCAAAATGAAATGTAAAATTAATGTTCTGATTCCATTTTGGTCTCTATCAGCAATATCAGTGAATGAATTTCTCATCAGGCTGAGAATAAATTATACCTCTTTCAAATAAACATAGTTTTTCTCAGAGAGAAAATTATCCTAAAAGGATGAAAACATCAAAACATATGTTCACATATTGAAGCACTTGCTTCAGATGAATTTGCCCCATCTTCTTGCAAAATTTGAACATTGGAATAATGCTGCGAGTGCATTAAAAATTCCTCAATCCTAGAAAATGTTATAAGACCCTTTACTGCCAGTAGTCCAGGTGACCACAACAGCCTGCCAGATCACTTGACCCTTTCTGTGGCACAGATTTAATACCTCCCACATTGCTCCTCAATACAGTTCCAAGGTATAGCACACTCACAATGGCTCCCCTCAGAATTCATCTGAGAACTACCCAATTTCTTCTGCTGGCTTATATCTTACATATCAAGGCCATACTGGTGTCAAGACCTGTTCCCTAGTTGTTCTGTGGAGTATTTTCTCTGTATACTGGAGGGTTTCCTAGACTACCTAGTACACTGCATTGCTAGATGTAATCATCCTTCATTATACATTAACAGGCACCAGTGCTTCAACAGTGAGCACACTTCTCAGTGACACAGCACAGTAGAGGAGGTGGACAACTAAACCAGTAGCAATGATAAACTATGATATATACAATAATTAAGAAAGTGAAGGCTGCTGTGGGAACACAATAGGGAGTCAGCTAACCTACTCAGAAGTGGTCAGGGAAGGCTTCCTGAAAGAAACAGAAATACAAAGGTACATAGCATATTTTGGAATTGAAATTGTTTTTTGATATAAAACTGTATATACACACCCACAACGTCTACATAATGCTATAACAGAAGTCCCTACATTTGTGTGTGCACACACATTTATTAATATAATCATAATTTCCATATTATTATTAATTTTCCATTTTGGGCGAATGCTAACCAATAAGTAGGTAAAGAAATATATATGTTCCACTGTTCTTAGAATTCTGTTAAGTTTATAATTTTCATCTTAAAACAACATTTGTGACTAATAAAGTCTCATGAAAATTATATTACTGATATAGTTTAGCATAATCATAGACGGTTTGATCTCTGAAATCTGATGGCCTGGCTTTGAATCTTCATTTTAAATTTTCATTGAAGTATTAAAATATAGAAGAGTTCCAAGTCTCAAGCTCTAGGAATTTTTGCGAAGTGAATACATGTAAACAATACAGAAATCAAGCAATAAAATATTAACAACTAAAAGAAAACGTCATGCCTACTTTCAGGCAAAGTTACCAGTTCCCTGACTTTTAACACCACACATTAATTGGCTTACATGGATGCATTCATACAGTATGTGACACTTTGTTCCTTATTTTGTTTGTTAAACATTATAGAGTTGGGTGAGAGGATACAAAGTGGCAGATAAGTAACATGAACAAGCCTAGAGCTCTAACACCCAACAGGAGGACTATAGATAATAAAACTGTGCTCTTTCAGGGATTCATGCTAAATGACTAGATTTTAGCTGCTCTTGCCAAAGGAAAAAAAAGCAAAACAAAATTTGGGTAAGTATGTGGTTTGTTCGCTATGGTATTTTGCTTCACTATAGTAAACATATATGTGGAGATATATATATATATATATATATATATATATATATATATATATATATATATATATATATATATATAAATTTACCATGACATCATGTAATATACATTAAATATACCCAATAACATTTATTTTACAATACTTTATTCATTTTACTAAATAATAACTTTTATTGTGTGGATATATCTCAATTTCTTTATCCATTCACCTGTTATGGAACAGCTGAGTGACATCCTAGTTTCGTTACTATAAATAAAAATGTTAGGAACATTCATTGCTTTGGAATATTATTGAAGTTGTCACATCATATTGCCAGTATCTTTCTTTTAATGTAACAGCTAGAGATTTCTAAAGTTAATACGACTATTCCCATGACTACAAATCCTCTCTAACACTTGCTATTTGCTCTTTTAGAAGTTCTTGTGAAGAAGTTTAATTCTCTGTGGATCTAACCTTAGTTACTAATGATTTTCAGTACCTTTTGTGTCTTCATTTGGTCATTCTTATATTTTACTCAGGAAGGGAGGCATAACATGAGAATTTGATTCTAGGCTCCTATTAGGTTCCAGTGACCTATATGATTATCCTTATGCCAGTACCATACTGTTTCAATATGGTAGATTTATAGCAGATCTTGAAGTAAATGGTCTGATGTACTTCTTTCAAAAAACCTTTCTGATTTTTGTTGCTACAATAAGATGATTTAATTTTTATATTGTGTTCATGTCTGGTAGCTTTATAAGTACTGGCAGATATTTACAGATTGCTTATTTCACATACACACTCATATTGTCTGAGAATAAACTGAATTTTACTTCATATTTAATAAGCTTCATACCTGTTCCTTATTTTTCTTGCCTTTTCTGGGGACTCCAATACAAAGTATGGAATTTTTAAGAGAGAATGTTGTTGTAGCTTAATGAGATTCTCTTTTATTCCTATTTTCCTGAGATTTTTTTTATAAAGGGATATTAAATTTTACCAAATGTTTTCCATCCATCTATTGAAACAATCTTGCATTTTCTCATTTACTCTATTAATATGGTAAATTACTTTCATTTACTTAAAAAAAAAACAAAAAAAAAACATTGCATTCCTGGGTAAACCTCATTTGGTCCTGGTACATTATGCTGTTTGTGTATTGTTGAATATAACTTGCTGTGTTTTGCTGAAGATTCTTTTGTCTATATTTGTGAAGAATATTGCTTTGCAGTTAACTTGTTTTCTTCTAATGCCTTGATTTTGACATTATGTTTTAATGACATCATAAAATAAATTAGAAAGTGCTTATTTTTCTTTTCTGAAAAGTAAAACAAAACATGGAAATCCTTTAATTTTCCTATGAGGTATAATTCACCACTGAAGTCTTCTGGTCCTATGGGTTTTTTTTTTGTGTGGGGAGGTTTTAAATAATAATTCAACTTGATTATAAACTTGGTATTTTAGTGATTTTTAACAAATATATAAAAACATAAAATGTACAAAAATAATTATGGGATACCAGGTGATTTATTCTACACATATATTATGTAATATTTAAATCAGGTTAAACATATCTACTTCTCAAATATTTGTAATTTCTTTGTGGTGAAACCTTTCAAAATCCATAGTTGGAGCTTTTGAAACATGGAGGATAATAACATTATCGATAGTCACCCTGCTGTTCAAGAGCACAAAAGAACTTTTTTCTCCTATCTAGCTACATAACCTGGAGCCCCTCACCAGCCTTTTCCCATCAGCCCCTCTCCCCAGGCCTCCAGTCTCATCAGCTGCTTCCATCCCACTCTTCATTTTAGTGAGATTGACTTTTTTTATAGTGCTCATCTCAGACATCTCACTTGGCACTTATCCTTCTGTACTCTGCCTTTTTCACTAAACCATGATGTCTACTTGCATCCGCACCTTTGAAAATAGCAGAATTTCATGCCTTTTGGTGCTAAATAATATCCTGTTGTGCATATACACCACATTGTCCACATTCTGACACTTGTTAGTATTTTTATTTTTTATGATAGCCTTTCTTATTAGAGTAAGAAAATATTCCATTGTCCTTTGGTTTGCTATTCCTTGAAGAGCATATTTATATATACCTGGTGATACACACACACACACACACACACACACACACACACACACACACATATATATATATATATATATATGTTGGTGGTGGTTCTGGATATTGAACTCAGAGCCTTGTGCATGCGAGGCAAGCACCCTACAAACTGAGCTATACACCAGCCCCCTTTGTATATATTTTGAGAAGTAACTGTTTTGATCTACATCACATACTTTATCAGGTCATTTTTTTATATATCTGTTTTAAAAATATGTTCTGGACATTAATCCATTTTCATATGTATATTTTATACATATTTTCTCCTGTTATGTAGACTGTCTCTTCACTCTGTTGAGTGTTTCCTTTACTATGTTGAAGACTTTAGCTTTTTTTGTAAATCTCATGTGCCTATTTTTTACTTTTTTTCCTGTTCTTTTGATGTTGTGTCCAAAAATTTTTTGCCCATTTTCTGAATCCTGAAGAATGTCTCCTATTTTTTGTAGTAGTTTCACAGTTTGCATTGAAGTCTTTAATCCACTTTAAGACGATTTTTGTATCTGGTGAGAGATAAGGATCTAGGTTTTTTTTTCCTTTTCTTTTTTTTTTAATATTTATTTATTTCTTAGTTACAACATCCCCGTTTGTATGTGGTGCTGAGGATCAAACCCGGGCCGCAGGCATGCCAGGCGAGCTTGCTACCGCTTGAGCCACATCCCCAGCCCCGGGTTTTTTTCTTTTGAATGAGGTTATCCATTATTTTCGCCAGTGTTTATTGAAAAGACTGTCCTTCCTCCAATGCATGTTCTTAGCACATGTATCCAAAGTCAGTTGACTATGGATGTATAAATTTACTTCTGGGATACATATTATATCCTGTTGTTCTGTGTTTCTGTTTTTATGCCAATAACCTTCTTTATTGATTACTGCAGCTTAATAGTACATTTAGAAATTGAGTACTGTAATGAGTCCTGTTTTAGTCTTTGGCTCAAAATGGCTTTGCATATTCAAGGTTTTTTCATTATTCTGTATAATATTTTGAGATTGGGTTTTTCTAGATATGTGAAGAATACCATTGGTATTTTGACAGGAATTGGCTTGAATCTGTAGATTGATTCACATAGAAATGTTGACTCTTGATCTATAAATATAGCATGACTTTCCACTTTGTTTTTTTGTATATGTCCTCTTCAAAATCTTTTATTAATGTTTTATACTTTTTATTATAGAAATCTTCTCCTTCTTTAGTTAATTTTTTAAAGTATTATTTATAGATATTATGAATGAAATTGATTATTGATTATGTTACAGATATTTTATTAATGGAAAACCACAAAATTATAAATTTTCATATATTGATTGTGTATCCTACAAATTTACTGAATTTATTTTCTCGTTTCAATAGTTGTTGTCGTTTGATGGAGTCTTTGAGGTTTTCTGTATTAAGAACTTGTGATCTGCAAACAAAAATTTGACATCCTCTTTTGCAATTTGAATTCCCTTTATTGTTTTCTCTTACCTGGCTGCTCCAGCTAGGATTTCAGTACTAAGTTGAACAAAATTCATTGAAGTGGATATTATCATTTTGTTCTAGATTTTAGGAAGAAAGATTTTGAGTTCTCCCATTCAGTAACATTTTACCTGTTGGCATATTAATAATAGCCTTTTCTATGTTGAAGAATGCTTTTCTATTTCTAATTTATTCAGATTTTTATTGTAAAGGAATGCTGAATTTTATTCGAGGCCTTTATTGCATTTGTTATTATATAATTTTATATAATTTTAGTATCATATGATTTTTGTCCTTTTTTCTGTTGATGTGTTGAATCATGTTTAAAGTCTTGAGTTTGTTAAACCACGTTTGTATCCAAGATAAATCCCAATTGATTATACTACTAATCTGTTTAATGAGCTGTTAGATTTGCTAGTATTTTGTTGAGGTTTTTGACATTTATAATCATCAAAGGTGTTGGGTCTATAGCTTTTCTCTTTTTTGTGTGTCCTTCTCTAATGTTGATATGAGAGAATTCAGGCCGCTGAGAATGAGCTGGAAGAATTCTCTCATCTATTTTTTTAAATGATTTAACATATTGATATTAGTTCTTCTTTAAACCTTTCTGGGTAACTCAGTATTGAAGTCATATGCCCTTGGAATTTACATTTTTTTAAATCTTTTTTAAATTTATTTTTTTAAAATACATGACAGCAGATGCATTACGAGTCTTATTATACATATAGAGCACCATTTTTCATATTGTTATATATAAAGTATGTTCATGCTAATTCATGCCTTTATTCATGTACTTTGGATTTTTTTTTGCATTTACAATTGTTAATACACATATATACCACAATGTTTCATATCTCTGTTTGTATACAAAGTATGTTGACACCCAATTCAGGTCTTCATACATGTACTTTGTATAATCATGTCCATCACATTCCACAATCCTTGCTAATCCCCTGCCCCCTTCCTTTCCCTCCCACCTCTCTTCCCAATCTAGAATTCACCTAATCCTCCCATGTACCCCCTCCCTACCCCACTATGAGTCAGCCTCCTTATATCAGAAAAAACGTTCAGCATTTGTTTTTTGGTGATTGGCTGACTTCACTTAGCATTATCTTCTCCAACGCCATCCATTTACCTGCAAATACCATGATTTTATTTGCTTTTAATGCTGAGTAAAATTCCACTGTGTATATATACCACGTTTTTTTTTTTTTTACCCATTCATCCACTGAAAGACTTCTAGGTTGGTTCCACAGTTTAGCTATTGTGAATGTGCTGCTATAAACATTGATGTGGCTGTGTCCCTGTAATATGCTGTTTTTAAGTACTTTGGGTATAGTCCAAGGAGAGGAATAGCTGGGTCAAATGGTAGTTTCATTCCCAGATTTCCAAGGAATGTCCATACTGCTTTCCATATTGGCTGTACCAATTTGCAGTCCCACCAGCAATGTATGAGTGTACCTTTTTTCCTACATTCTTGCCAACACTTATTGTTGTTTGTCTTCATAAAAAGCAATCATGAAAATCATCTGGAAAAATAAGAGACCCAGAATACCTAAAGAAATCCTTATCAGGAATAATGAAACAGGTGGCATTGCTATACCAGACCTTATACTATACTACAAAGCAATAGTAACAAAGACAGCATGGTATTGGCACCAAAACAGACTGGTAGACAAATGGTACAGAATAGAGGACACAGAGACTAATCCACAAAATTACAGTTATCTTATATTAGGCAAAGGTGCTAAAACCAGGCCCTGGATAAAAGATAGCATCTTCCACAAATGGTGCTTGGAAAACTGGAAATCCATATGCAACAAAAATGAAATTATAACCCTTATTTCACACCATGCACAAACTTATTTCAAAATGGATCAAGGACCTAGGAATTAAACCAGAGACTCTGAATCTAATAGAACAAAAAGTAGACCCTAATCTTCATCATGTGGGATTAGGCCTCAAATTCCTTAATAAGACTCCTATCATGCAAGAATTAAAACCAAGAAAAATAAATGAGATAGAATCAAACTAAAAATTTCTTCTCAACAAAAAAATCAATCTGTGAGGTGAACAGAGAGCCTACATCTTGGGAGCAAAATTTTTCCCCTCACACATCAGATAGAGCACTAATCTCTAGGGCATATAAAGAACTCAAAAAGCTAAGCACCGAAAAAACATATAATTTAATCAATAAATGGACCAAGGACCTAAACAGACACTTCTCTGAAGAAGATATACAATCAATGAACAAATATATAAAAAAATGTATACCATCTCTAGCTTTTAGAGAACTGCAAATCAAAACTACTCTAAGATATCATCTCCAGCAAGAATTTTCTTTAGTGGGATGTTTTTTATTAATAACTCTTTACTCATTATTGGGTTTCTTCATTTATTGTCTTTCTTCATGATTTTCTTCATGATGTGTTGAAGAATTTGTCCATTTCTTCTAGGTTATCAAATTTGTTAGCATACAATATTCATAATAATCTCTAATGATCCTTTGTATTTCTTTGGTGTGAGTTGTAATGTCTACCTTTTAGTCTCTGAATTTATTTGAGTTTCTCTCTCTCTCTCTCTCTCTCTCTCTCTCTCTCTCTGTTAGTATGGCTGTTAATTTTTTGAGTATTTATAAAGAACAAGTTCCTAGTTATGCTAATATTTTACTCTCTACTTCATTCATTTCAGCTTTGGACTTTGTTCTTTCTTTCTGCTAATATTGAATTAGTTTCTTCTTGTTTTCCTCTAATTCTTGGAGACACAATTACAATACACATAATATCGTTCTGTTTTTGTTTTTATTTTTGATGTAAGAAAATATTCAAGTTTCTTTTTGATTTCTTCCTTGATCCATTAGTTGTTCAAAGTAAGTTATTTTCTTTCCATGTATTTGAATAGTTTCCACCCAAAAAATACCACTATGTATTATTTATTTTCTTTTGATGCCTTGAAAAACTTATCTTTAATTTTTTAATCGTGTTCCAAATATGTTTAAGCTTCCTTGCTTCCTGTTCATTATCTTTTCTTTCTCTCCTCGAACTGTGTGATTTCAAATAATCTGTATTTAAGCTCACTATTTTTTTTTCTTTCTTGTATATATTCTGCCATCTCTCATAGTTTAAAATTCACTTAGTTTATTTTTCATCTCAAGGATTTCTGCTTGCTTTTAAAAAAATTACTTCCATCTCTATAAATTTCTGTTAGAATATTAAATTATTTCTCTGTTTTTGTGAAAGCTCATTGAATTTCATTAAAACAGTTGTTTACATTTTCATCCAAGAGTAAATGGATAGTATATGGTCGCTTTCTGACACTTATTTTGACCATTAGGTGAAGTCATACTTCTTAGAAATTTTCCATACCTTGGTGATGTGTCACATCACCTGCATAATGAAGGATCAGGTTTTTATTTCAGTCTTTCTAACCTTAATTTAAAACAATTTCATATATATATATATATATATATATATACACACACACATATATTTGTATTATATATATTAATGCAGATAATGTGACATTACCATACACACATGTAATGTATACAAATGCTAACTAAGCAAACTTCATATTTTCTCTGAGCCTGTTGACACTAATGTTATTTTAGTATTAGGTAGTAACTTAGCCTATGCTTTCTTTGTTCAGTAGAGAACAATGCCTGGTTTTCCCCACATCCATAGCAGGTGTGTTTTTCAAAATGAACTGGGGGAATGGGGGAGAACCTCAAAGGGTAGTTGATACAAACTCTCCCTGAGACTGGGGTAGGTCAAGATGCCTCAACCAGGATCACTAGCCTGCATTCAGGTACTCTGATATTCCAATGGGCCCTGGAAAGAATCACTTTGGAGTGACCACCTCCAGACTCTTAATCATAGAAGGTGCTCATCTCCCTTTTACTTCTCAAGGAGGAAGTTTTTCTCTTCATGTTGTTCTGCCTGAAGCTGGCAGAGGAATGTGGTGGGAAGGTCTTTGACCATTAACACTGCAATGCTATTTCACATGCCGAGGCCACAGTCAACACTGAAGAAGGACCTAGACCAATGCTGCTATGAGTTGTGTACTGCCAAGGTGAATTCATGGCCTATGACTGCTGCAACCAGCCATAGGACATGCTGGCTGGAATACAAGTCCAATTGACTGGGCCATGTGTCTCTTCTCCATTCAGGGGCATTGGCCTGGGAACAAGTACCACCAGGATCTGTCCAGTATTAGGTTTTACCTATCTGGCACTGATATACAAGGCCATCCTAGCTCTTTGGTTTACCTGGACAAAATTGAGACCTAAAGCTGTAATTATGAGGGGAGTAAGAGGAGAAATTTCCTATGGTCAATAAAGCCCTGAAAAGAGCAGAAATGTGGAGAATTGAGGATCTTCTAGGCTCAAGAATAGGTAAGGAGAAACAACTTTCTACTGTGGACCCTGAGATTCTCCTATCACTCAGGTTGGTGTCTTTCTTGATAGTCAGTTAATTATGAGATATGGAGGACACTTGTCTGAGAGTAAGTAGAATGGATGTAGGGAGACTGACACACCATATATATATATATATATATATATATATATATATATATATATATATATATATATATATATAATAAAACATTGAGCCAAGGGAAAAGGAAATGTGCAGTCACCTGATATGTGAAGCTGTCTTTGGGAAGAATAAAACAAGGACATGAGAGGATAGGTAAGGATGTCAGCCATATTCTCCAAATTTATAACTTTGTACAAATCACCATCCCTACTCCAGTCTACCATCTCTGCCAAAATAAAAGGAAATGGTGCATTAAAATTCTCAATTTAATTTACAGTTTAATGATCTTCAATCTTAGCACTGAAATAAATCACTATCAGAAGATACTTCAGATATTGGATATGTAAGCCATGAAAAGATAATTTTAGGAAACAAAACTAAAACTGAGAGTAGTTTTATGCTACAAAATTAAAGGGATAGTACTTTCTTTGCTTAGAAATAAAACAAACCCCAAATCTGAACTGTGCAACAACCACATTTCTGTCGTTCCAAGAGTAACCATCAAAGATGTCTTTTGCTGTCTTGTGCCAAACAATCAGTGCTTCAGAAGCACTGATGTGTCTCTTTCTTCTAATTAATGATTTTTAAAAAAACTGAGTATAGTTCTCTAAATGCAAGACATATTTTAAAAATTATGGTTTTCTTTACTTTTAATTTTTGCCCTCTTGGTCCTATGGTATTTCTATAGAAGTGCATTCAATACATTAATTTTAAACACAGTGACCTTTGGTAAAATTGTTCCTCTTTGGTTAGACTTTCAAAAACCCCAATGACTGCTAAAGTTTGGATCTTAAAATTGTCCCCAAAGGCCCATGGTAAATGCCTAATCTCCAACCTAGTTCTTTTGAGAGTTGAGAGACTCCTCAGGCATTTGAGAATAGTGGGAATCACTGAGTCATTAAGGCCTGTTCTTGATGGAGATATAGAACCCTGGCCTCTTCTTACCTCTCTTTCCAGACACAAGGTGAGCATTTGCTGTACCTTGTTTTTATTATAATGAGGGGCGATGCTACCACTCAAAATTACGCCAACCAAATACTAAGTATAACTTCTAAAATTGTGATTGAAATTAATCTTTTCTCATTTTAAGCTGATTATCTAATGTGTGTCTTAAACTTTTCTCTTTATAAGCTGATTATCTAATGTGTGTTTCATAAAAAAGCATTTGCTAACACACTAACCTGGCTGATAGTTTTAGTTACAACATTCATCCTTCATGTAAGACATAAAATTCCATTTTTAAGTCAATTTTTTAAAAAATGCTCTTACCAAATCAATGGTTAATAAAAAAAAATTGCTACATCCTAGAAATGAAGGATTTTAGCAAATATGAAAATATGGAGCCATTTTCATGAGAGGCTCAAATTTGGGTGTTAGTAGGAAAGTGCTCAAATATGTCTTTTTTACAATAAACTTGGATATTATTGGATGTGTGTGTGTGTGTGTGTGTTGTTTGTGCATTATGAATGACTTTCACAGGTGCTTATTTAACCACTGAAAATTTTATTTTAGGGCACAATGAAAAGTAGTGGTCAAATACTATTTTTAAAAAAAAATATTTAAATTTTCAATGATGTAAAAAAAAAAAAAAATATATATATATATATATATATATATATATATATATATATATATGCTAGTGATTTAAGTTGTTACTTTTTAAATACTAACTTCCAAAACATACAATTATCTTTTGTCTACATTAAAAATTCTGTTACATTGCACTCATAAGAACTTAGTTCTTTTTAATATTATTAAATCTCACGAATATTTTTATAGCAGCCTTCTATTTCACAAATTTCTTCCCCATATTCACATTTATTTTTACTTATGAACTTCAAAAATTCTATAGAAAACATCAAATTAGTAATAATTTAGATGCTGATGGGCTGGGGATGTGGCTCAAGTGGTAACATGCTCACCTGGCATGAGCGGGGCACTGGGTTTGATCCTCAGCACCACATAAAAATAAAATAAAGATCTTGTGTCCACCAAAAATCTGAAAAATAAATATTAAAAATTCTTTCTCTTCTCTTTCTCTCTCTTCAAAAAATTAGATGCTGAACTGTATTCTATCAAAAATTTTCATTCACTAAAGAAGAGAGTATAATGACACCACAAATAACTAATCCATAATTCTGTAGTTCTAAATTTCCATTGGTAGAATTTCCCTTTGGCCTGAAGAACTCCTTTAACTTTTATTATGGGATGAATTTGCTGGCAGCAAATTAGCTTTACTTTTGCTAACCTGAATTTTCTTCATTTTGTCTTCATTTTTGAACGATAGTTTTACTCGATGTAGAATTCTAAGCTTACAAGGTTTTTTGTTTGTTTGTTTTTTTAAGTTTCGGTGCTTGGTACATGTCATTCTATTCCTTTCCAGTCTTTGATTCTGAAAATGAGTCTAATGTTTCTTTTCATTGTTCTTCTCTGTGTATATGCCTTTCCCCAACTTTGGCTGCTTTTAAGACTTTATCCTTGTTTTCTATTGAATGCACCTTTGTATATAATCTGTTATATTTAGAGTTTGGTGTGTCCTTTGATCTGTGTGTTGTTATTTTTCATCAAATTTGGAAAAATTCCTTCAGATATTTTTTTCTTTCCTTATTTCTCTCTTTTTTTCTAATGGGACTTTTGAAAAGTGCATATATTTTTGACTATTTGATACTGTCATATAATATATTAAAGTTTTGCTCAGATTTTTTGGAATCATTTTGCTCTTTTCAGTTTTAATAATTTCTATTGGCCTGTCTTCAAGCATACTGGCCCTCAGTTTGCATTGTTTGATCTGATCTCAAAATGCTTTTATTTTTATATATTCATTTTTTTGTAGTGTTAGGAATCCAAGATGCCTTTTTAACTTTAGATACTGTATTTATTTTATTATTCTGGATGTACCTTTTTATTTTTCCTTTTTAGCATTTCCATGTCTCTCCTGAAATTACCCATCTCTTCCTCCATTTTTGTGGAGATTTTTCTTTTTTCTTTTTTTTAATTTGAAAAGTATTTTTATTAGTGTATTATAGCTATACATAAAATTGGGGTTCATTTTGACATAATCATACATGCATGTAATATAATTTAGTGTCCTATACAGGAATGAAATGAGTAAACTATGCCTATACAGAATAGCATAGATGAATCTTATAAGGGTAATTTTGAGTAAAGGAAAACACATATACACATATACACACACATAATCATACTGTATTTTTTAATGTAAATCCAAAATGTAGCAGAATTAAGCTGAAATATTTAGAATGCTTAGGTGGTAAATTTATTTTTTTTCAGAAAGGGTGTAAAAATGGAATGAAGGATTCATGGAATATAAATAACATGGATAAATAAAAAATATATCATTTTCCTTAATAAAAAGAAGACAGTATAATAATTATTTATGTTTCTACTTCAAATGTAAGATCTTTAAAACCTTCAAAAATAATTTGGAGTCTTATTAAGGAAATCAGGGACTAATATGACATGATGAAGATTTGGGCCTCCTCCTTCTTCTAATAGGTGGAGTGTCTCTGGTTTAATTCCCTAGGATCTTGATCCACTTTTAGTTGAGTTATGTGCATGGTGAGAGATAGGGGTTTAATTTTATTTTGTTGCATATGGATTTCAGTTTTCCCAGCACCATTTGTTGAAGAGGCTATCTTTTCTTTAATGTATGTTTTTGGTGCCTTTGTCTAATATAAGATAACTGTAGTTAGGGGGGTTTGTCTCTGTGTCCTCTATTCTGTACCATCAGTCTACAAGTCTATTTTGGTGCCAATTTCAGGCTCTTTTTGTTACTGTTGCTGTGTAGTATAGTTTAAGTTCTGGTATAGTGATGCCACCTGCTTCACTCTTCTTGCTAAAGATTGCTTTAGCTATTCTGGGTCTCTTATTTTTCCAGATGAATTTCATGACTACTTCTTCTATTTGTATAAAAAATGTCATTGGGATTTTGATTGGAATTACATTAAATCTGTATAGTCTTTTGGTAATATGGTCATTTTTGGTAAAATTAATTCTCCTATCCAAGAACAAGATTTATCTTTGTATCTTCTAAATCTTCTTTAATTTCTTTCTTTAGCATTCTGTAATTTTTGTAGTAGAGGTCTTTCCCTCTTTTGTTAAGTTGATTCCCAAGGGTTTTTTCTGATGCTATTGTAAATGGAGTAGTTTTCCTTGTTTCTCTTTCAGAGGATTTATCACTGGTATACAGAAATATCTTTGAATTATGGGTGTTGATTTTACATCTTGGTATTTTGCTGAATACATTTATTAGTTCTAGAAGTTTTCTGGTGGAATTTTTCTGGGTCTCTAGGTATAGAATCATATCATTGGCCAACAGTGCTTTTTTGAGTTCTTCTTTTTCTATCTGTATCCCTTTAATTTCTTTAGTTTGTCTAATGGAATACTATTCAGCATTAAGAGAGAATAAAATCATGACATTTGCAGGTAAATGGATGGAGTTGGAGAATATAATGCTCAGTGAAGTTAGTCAAACCCCAAAAGCCAAATGCCAAGTGTTTCCTCTGTTATGAGGATGCTGTTCCATAATGGGGTTGGGGTAGGAGCATAGGAGGATTGGACAAACTCTATATAGAGGAAAGAAGAGGGAGGATGAGGGAGGAGACATGGGGTAGGAAAGACAGTGAAATGAGATGAACGTCCTTACCCTAAGTTCATGTATGAAGACACATATGGTGTGACTCAACTTTGTATACAGCCAGAGATATGAAAAATTGTGCTCTATGTGTATAATATGAATTGTAATGCATTCTGCTGTCATAGATAACAAATTTGAATTTAAAAAATAAAAAAAAATAGTTTGGTTGCTTTTACAAGGGTACTACATATTCCCTGTTAGATTTATTTTCTTAAATTTAGTAGCTGTATTCCAATTTGCTGCTAAATATCTCTTCTTTTGGTGCACCATTACTCTTGATCAACACAGTGCTGATGGTGCACTACTAATTCACTAATCCTGATGGATTAGTAACTATCCCCTCACAAAACATAGGAGATCAGTAGGAGTCACTGCCCTGGGTTTATCATATTCTTGTGGATCAAATATACATTCTGGGGTCCACAGTCTCAGCTGTGTGGGAAGCACATGTCTAAAGAGCAAAGGTAAATGAAAAATATCAGGAATTGGGAAGGAAATGTTCTAGAAGCATCATGTGCCTGTTCCTCATGTTTTCTCTTTAGAAGCTCATCTTTTCTGTGATCTCTACAGTTTTATGTGTGAAACCACTTTTGGTTAGTGCCTATCATTTGTAGTGAAAATAACATTAAGAGACCCAGTATCAGATATTTTGTTTAATGTCATTGTCTAAACAAAGGCCTCAGGCTGTAGGCTTACTATGTTTAAAAACTGCAAGCAGTACTTACACTATAAGTGCTTTTTATAAATCAGAGGGGTAAGATGCCTGCCAATTGCTTCAGTAAGCCATGAAAGATTGCCATTACAGGTAAAAGCCAGCACTGTAGGCCTTTAAACCATGCTCAAGTTATGACATATTCCACTCCCCAGTGTTCAAGGTGGGCTACTCTGAACATATATTTGGCCATTTTGTATCTATATTATAGAGGTATAGATGAGCCAATCATAACATTATGAAACATGCTTATTAATGATTGTAGAGTGTACAGACACTAGACTATGACACATTACTTCTATTGCATAAAAAACACAGGTGTGAGGAGGACAGCTCACTAAATTGATGGTATTTTTACCTCAGCCATCTGGAAATGGAAAAGAAGATGGAAAATTTTCATCTTCAGATTCTTATCAACCAGTGAAATATTACAAAAGAATGTGTACTTTTGAAATTAAAATCAAGTACTGTGTTTAAACCATTGTAATAAAACGAACACCTTTCTAATTGAAGGCTTGGTAGACCAGAGAAATACTCATCTTTTAGAATCAGGTGATGTTGATTTGTAGAGCAGTGCACACCTGCATCTGAGCGACACCCCTGACTGTGCACTGTTTACACCTCATCATTTGCAAGAATCTGTCTATTCCTGAGAACTACAGGTGAGGATCATCTGTCTGTACAGTTGATAGCAGACTGAGATTTCTAAGTCATATATTATTCAAAGAATATATTATCCAAAAAAAACTTTTCCATGGCTTCTGGGTGAATAAATTTCTTAACATAAAACTAGAACATGATAAATGATTCATAAGTACTTGAGAATTTGTTTAAAGACAAGAAAAGAATGTTCAGTTTTCACTGATTCTGCTGCTTGGGTCACTTCAGGATCTCTTTCCACAGCAGTCTTATACTTAACCAAAGCTCTAAGAATGTTCAGTGAATGAATTTTACTGTTTTCATGACATAATCAGACTACAGGATGATTAGGTTTCATTGATCTGTGAAGAGTAGAACTCTGAAGCTGAGTGCTGCACTGCAAATGAAGATGATGTGTATTCTGCAGCTGTTGGGTGGAACACTCTGTAGGTGTTATGTTCACTTGACATATAATGTACTCTAGTCCTATGTTTGCTTGTTGATATCTTGTTTAAATGACCAATTTATTAGTGAAATATTAAGACATCATTAGCATTGTATTCAAGTTTATTTTCCATTTATATCCTATAAGATTTGTTTTATAAAATTGTGTGTTCTGTTCCATATCAATTTATAATCATTATATCTTTTTGATGGTTTGTTCAACTTACCACAATGTAGTTACCATCTTTGTCTCTTCTAACATATTTTGAAGTGTGCTTTTCATATATGATCATATATGATCACGATCATGACTCAGAAAGAAGAAAACAAACAGCAGCAGTAACAACAACATAAAATAAACAAGTTACATAGATACAGTAATAATCAATTACACTCAACAACTAAAACAGCAGTAAACATAGATAAGGGGAAAAATAAATTAACAAGAAAGTCAAAAGTTAATAAAAATTAACTCAAGAAGGAATAAATATGGAGGAAATTTGGGAATTAAAAAAAGAAAAATATATGCAAAGAAATGGAAAAAATGAGAAAAAAAGAAAATTCCTTTTAAGAATTTTAAAAATAAATTAATTAAATAGTAAGAAAATATAAGAAGATATAAATAATTTAAAATAGGTTAAAATTCTTCCCATGTAAAATATTTACACTGGAGACACCTCATTGCAGGTGATCTAACATTTCAATTCACCATGTATGTGGGGTTAGTAGCTTATGAAAAACAAACAAACAAAAAAAACAATTGTTAATTCATCTCTCTTCCCACCAAATATTCTGGGATTTAGTGTGATATGATGGCTGCCCTGTGCTCCTCATTTCCTGCCATGGAGGGTAAGGGAAGGTTGATGGGGCTGGCCATCACACTACAGGGATTTTGTTAGCAAATCTGAGAAGCATTGCAAAACAAAAGTCAAAGTCACTACAAGCCCTTCTTTAAGTACTTTGTGAATCCAACTGGTGGGCACAAACTTGTTCCAGAGGCCTCTAGTCATTGCCCATGGAAGTGTACTAGTCATGGTGGATTCTTAGAATGCCTGTGAAAAGTGGTGTAAGCAATCAAATCATTGAGCTCCACCCTGGAGAGGGGATATGGGAATGCAGTGAACTGTCAAATGTATCATCTGAGCTTTCTCCCTATGTGCAAGCACATGTGAATGGAATCACTATTCTTCACAGAGGGAAGGACCACTTACTAATGAGGTTGCCGGCCCTTCCCTGCCATTCAATCCTCTCAGTATGTTTGCAACATATGATGCAAACACATTACATGAATCTTAAAGATGGTTCACAAAAAGATACTTTCAACTACTCAAGGTAGGAATCCTGATATTTCTAGAAATGTTTTATCACACCTTATGAATAGCTCTACCAATAACATGTTTAACTATGATAGGACCTACTGAACTTCTACTTGAGACTACTTATTAGATTTCAATGAGTTTAATTATTTTTTTACACGATTAATTTACCTACTCATTTTCATAGAAACTGAGACTTAGTGCTCCTTTGGTGTAACAACTCCATATCTTACCCAGAAAACTCTGCATTCTGAAAGCTTAGTTTGTGGGAGGGACTAGAACACTTCTCATTCTCTTTGTTTTTTTTAATATTAATTTGTTTAATATATGACAGCGAAATGCATTACAATTCATATTACACATATAGAGTACAATTTGTCATATCTCTGGTTGTACACAAAGTATATTCACACCAATTCATGTCTTCATACATGTTCTTTGGAATATGATGTCCATCCCAACCACCATCATTTCTAACCCTATGCCCCCTCCCACCCCTCTGACCTATCTAGAGTTCAACTATTCCTCCCATGCTCCCCCTCTCTATCCCACTATGAATAAGCCTATTTATATCAGAGAAAACATGTGGCATTTGGCTTTCTGGGATTGACTAATTCACTTAGCATTATATTCTCCAATTCCATCCATTTACCTGTAAATGCCATGATTTTATTCTTTTTTATTGCATAACATTCCACATTTTTTCATCCATTCATCTACTGACGGGCATCTAGGTTGATTCCACAGTTTAGCTATTGTGAATTGTGCTGCTATAAACATTGATGTGGCTGT
This sequence comes from Marmota flaviventris, assembly GCF_047511675.1. Classification (NCBI taxonomy): domain Eukaryota; kingdom Metazoa; phylum Chordata; class Mammalia; order Rodentia; family Sciuridae; genus Marmota; species Marmota flaviventris. The sequence continues at coordinate 125,916,264 of NC_092500.1, read as the reverse complement.
GTTACTATAGTATGCTGTTTAGAAGTCCTTTGGGTATGGACCAAGGAGAGGGATTGCTGGGTCAAATGGTTGTTCCATTCCCAGTTTTCCAAGGAATCCCCATACTGCTTTCCATATCAGCTGCACAAATTTGCTGTCCCACCAGCAGTGTATGAGTGTTCCTTTTTCCCCACATCCTTACCAACACTTATTGTTGTTTGTATTCATAATAGCTGCCATTTTGACTGGAGTGGGATGAAATCTTAGAGTACTTTTGATTTGCATTTCTCTAATTGCTACAGATGATGAATATTTTTTTCATATATTTGTTGATTGATTGTGTATCCTCTTCTGAGAATTTCAGGTCTTTGGCCCATTTACTGATTGGGTTATTTGTTTTGTTTGGTATTTAGCTTTTTGGATTTTTATATATCCTAGAGATTAGTGTTCTATCTGATATGTGTGAGAAGCAAAACTTTGCTTCCAAGATGCAGGCTTTCTATTCACCTCACAGATTGTTTCTTTTGCTAAGAAGAAAATTCTTAGTTTAAATCCATCCCATTTATTGAGTCTTGATTTTATTTCTTGCACTATAGGAGTCATATTAAGGAAATTGGAGCCTAATCTGACATGATGGACATTAGGGCCTAAATTTTCTTGCATTAGTCACAGGATTTCTGGTTTAATTCCTACGTCCATGATCTAATTTGAGTTGAATTTGTGCATGGTGAGAGATAGGGGTTAATTTCATTTTGTTACATATGGATATCAGTTTTCCCAGCACCATTTTTTTTTCAGTATTCTTTTTTTTTTCTTTTTTTTATTGGTTGTTCAAAACATTACAAAGCTCTTGACATATCATATTCCCAGCACCATTTTTTGAAGAGCCTATCTTTTCTCCAATGTGTGTTTCTGTTGCCTTTGTCTAATATAAGATAACTGGAGTTAGGTGGATTTGTCCCTGTGTCCTCTATTCTGTACCATTGGTCTATCAGTCTATTTTGGTGCCAATATCATGCTGTTTTTGTTACTATTGCTCTCTAGTGTAAAGTCTGTTACAGTGATGCCACCTGCTTCACTCTTCCTGCTAAGGATTGCTTTAGCTATTCTGGGTCTCTTATTTTTCCATATGATTTTTATGACTGCTTTTTCTATTTCTATGAGGAATGCCATTGGGATTTTGATCAGAATTGCATTAAATCTGTATAGCGCTTTTGGTAATATGGCAATTTTGGTAATATTAATTCTGGCTATCCAAGAGCAAGGTAGACCTTTTCATTTTCTAAGGTCTTCTTTGATTTTTTTTTCTTTAGGTTTCTGTACTTTTCATTGTTAGATCTTTCACCTCCTTCATTAAGTTGATTTCCAAGTGGTTTTTTTTTTTTTGAGGCTATTGTAAATGTCCATGGGCTCTCTCTCTTCCAGTGAGGAGGTCCACAGAAAAGGGTAGAGGAGAGTGTGGCTGAGGATTCACCATTCAAGATCTCTGGAGACTAAGCAGGAAGCAGGTCGGATTTTATTGAGCAGCTAATGAATATATATTCAGACAGTAGCCAAGCAGATTACAGACACCAATACAATTTCTGGACAACTGTCCTTGTAGCAACCAATCGAGGAACAGGCCATGGAGCAGGCACAGGGACTGTAATGTATGGCCTTACACCCAGGGCTGTGCCTGTGGGATAAGCAGTTTGCCGCTCATACACCTAGCAGGGGGAAGTGGTTTGCCACTTAGATGCCCCTAATATGTGCCATGTATGCAGTGCATTCTGCACTTGTCCACACATAAATGGGGCAGTTTTCCTCATTTCCCTTTTAGAGTATTTGTTATTGTTATACAAAAATTCCTTTGATATATGGGTGTTGATTTTATATCCTGCTATTTTTCTGAATTCATTTACTAATTCTAGAAGTTTTCAGGTGGAACTTTTTGAGGTTTCTAGGTATACAATCATATAATCAGCAAATAGTACTAATTTGAGTTCTTCTTTTTGAATGCATACCCATTTAATTTCATTCATCTGTCTAACTTCTCTGACAAGTGTTTCAAGAACTATGTTAAATAGAAGTGGTTAAAGAGGGCATCCCTGTCTTGTCCCAGTTTTCAGAGGGAATGTCTTCACGTTTTTCTCCATTTAGAATTATGTTGGTCTGAGGCTTAGTGTAGATTGCCTTTATGGTGTTGAGATGTGTTTATGTTATCCCTAATTTTTCTACTGTTTTGAACATGAAGGGGTGTTGTATTTTGTCAGATGCTGCTTCTGCATCTATTGAGATGATGATATGATTCTTATCTTTAAGTCTATTGGTATGATGAATTACACATTAATTTTTGTATGTTGAACCAAACTTGCATCCCTGGGAAGAATCCCACTTCATTGTGGTGCACTATCTTTTTGATATGTTTTTTTATTCAATTTGCCAGAATTTTATTGAGAATTTTTGCACATATGTTCATTAGAGATATTAGTCTGAAGTTTTCTTTCTTTGATGTGTCTTTGTCTAGTTTGGGAATCATAGAATGAGTTTGGAAGTGCTCCCTGTTTTTCTATTTTCTGAAATAAATTGAAGAGTATTGTTATTAGTTCTTCTTTAAAGGTCTTATGGAACTCAGCTCTGAATCCATTTGGTCCTGGGCTTTTTGTTGGTAGTCTTCTGATGGTGTCTTCTATTTCATTGCTTGATATTGGTCTGTTTAAATTGTGCATATCATCTTGATTCAATTCAGTCAAATCATATGACTTAAGAAATTTGTCAATGTCTTCAATATTTTCTATTTTATTGGAGTACAAGTATTCAAAATAATTTCCAATTATGTTCTGTATTTCTGTAGTATCTGTTGTGATATTGCCTTTTTTATCACATATGTTAGTAAATTGTGTTTTCCCTTGGGGAAATGATAGGAAATACCTCCGGTATATTCAGCCAACGCTATTTGTAGCATTTCAGTCATTTGTACCAAGTAAGTCCATTGGTCTTTAGGTAATGGGGTAATTATGTAGAAATGTCATTGCCTGTCAAAGTTATACTTCTCTGTCTTCCTTGTTCAATTAATAATGCGATCTGGTCAGCATATGGCATAATATTTTTGGAGAATCTATGTTTTGTATGTAGAAAAGTGTTAGAGTCAAACATTTAACTCAACAAAAATAAGAAACATTTTTGATTCCTCTGTTAGATGTAGATTGTTTCTCCTTTTGCTAATGAATGTTTTTTAGTTGTAATATCACTGAGCTGAACAAATAAATCACCTTGAGTACATAAGGAAAAATAAACACATGCTAAATGGATAAACTACATCTTTATTAGATCATCTTTACTTTTAATACTTCAGAAGCTTAGAGATTTAGAGTATTCTTACATTAACTGCAAGAAAAATTAAAGGAGAAATTCCTTTTGAGATCACAACTATGAAGTCATGTGGTTATAAAATTCTGCATTTGTGTGCAAAACATGAATCACATTTACCTTTATTTTTCCTACTTAGTCTTGTCAATCACCTAGCAGGACTTAATAGATACATTTCAAAGAAACAGAGATTGAGATGTGTTTATATAACTTCAATAACCTCATCACTATAATAATGAGAGATGTAGTATCCTTTTGTTATGGTTCAAGACAACAGGGAAGGAGAGATCACAAGAAAGAGAAATCAAAATTATTACAACTGAGAAATTACTTCTCATTAAGTTTTACCATGGTGCCACCTTCATTTTTACATAAGCATGGTGGCATAATTCAAGCTCAATAAATCGGAAATCTTAACATTTAAAATTTACCTTGACTTAAATGCCATTAACTTCAGAAAAAAAAAAAAATTGGTGGAGAGAAGAATGTTATTTCATTTAGGAAAAATAACCATTATCTTTTTTCCTAATCTTCAACACACACAATTTAAATGTATATAGTTGCTTTAACACTTTACATAATTCCTATGTACTGGAGCAATAATAAGGTCTAATTTTGTCCCAAGCTTCTAAAGTTATTTCCTTCAATTGCTCATGAATCTCAGGAGGAATATTAATTTGATGTTGAATGTCATCATACATACCAGTGCCAGATAACATAGGGTATCCTATGGCACGAGTAACAGGGTTTTGACTGTTACCATTTTCTCTAGCCTTAGTGGCACATCCTTCTAAAAACCACATGTGCCATTGAAGATATTCAGGTTCCTGTAAAAGAGCACGGCTCACAATCTTCCAATCCTCAGGAGCAAAATTATTGTAATGAGTAGCAAAAGCATTAAGCAATGCTTTTACATAATGGGATTGAGGTCCGTACATTGTCACTGCCTTTTTTAATCTGCTAATATGATCAATATCAATCCCCTCATACCAAGGTGGATGTGCCATTCCATTAACTGGATCAGGCCTGATTATAGGAAAAGCAAAGAAAGGAGTTTCGTCCTCATCGTCAGAAGGTTCTGAGTCCATTTCCTGGACAGCCTTTAAAGAAGCTGCCAAAAAAGGATTGGTGGCCGGAGGGGCAGAGGGCCTGGTTCCCGATAAAGGCTTAGGGTCCATTTTAGCTTCTAATTTATTAAGACGTCCCCAAACCTCCTCCATAACAAGTTTGAATTGCTCCGAAATGGAGCGATCATCAATCATCGTTTTTACTTTCGTTTTCTTTTCCGTAGCAGTACCAATTAAATCAGCAGAATTTTGTGAAGAATTATGAGTCAATTGTTGCGTATTTTTACTACCTCTTCTTTTTCACTAACATCCAGAGGGAGATCTAGAATAGAGGGAGCTAACTCCTTTTGTAAGTTGCCAATTAACCTTTCTTCCTCCATAGCTTTAAACATTGTATATAAAATAGACCAGATAGACCAAAACCGAATTGGAATTTTTTCACCTTGCCTCATGGCCTTTTCAACATTGTGACGGACCCGTTTCCAATTATCTACATCCATAGATCCTTCCTCAGGGAACCAGGGATTCCATTCCCTGACCACCTTAAGACACATCTCTATATCAGAATGGGAAATGTTAATACCATAGACAGCAAGTGAATGCCTAAGAATACGTAAAAAAGGAGAAGATGAAGATTGTCCCATCACCCTGTAATATAAAGAAAAATAACTTACCCTTCCTGACAATCCAACAGGGTCCCTATTCTGGCGCCAGTTGTGAACGTCTAGAGCGTTCGGGTCCCTGGGTAAGGGTCACGAAATAACCGGGACACAGGGGATGCAGAGCCAAGGCAGCAATCGCAACTGCATGCTGAAGTTTATTTGCAAGTTCCTTTTATACACTTCTTCTAACAAAGCAAGCAATTCTTTAATATCACGTTGCCCACATTGTCCAAATATCATGCCTCAGCGGATACACAGAGCTAGATTCAAATTGTTCCTGTTTGTTTGATAAGTACCCTCCTAAAGTTCTTTGTAGACATTATCTAGTCCCCTGAGGATGCATTTGTTTCTTTAGAATGTACTGTTCCCAGGATAAGTATGCAGGAAGCTTCTTCCTCTTGGCCAAACCATGCAGAACTTGTGCCTTGCGATAAGGGGAAGAAAACGTTTCCTCCTCCTAGCTGAGGTTTGCCTCAGCTGACCTAAATCACAGCCACAGCTCTTGCAAAATGTCAGGCCTGAGGGAGCTAAACTCTGCACACTTAAACCCCAACAGGGGGGTAGAAAAAGTACAGTCCATAGAGGACAGAGAGGTTCTTTCATAGACCCTGAGTGTTTGAAATAGCTGTACACTATGAGCTTCATTGGTTTCTCTTCTTGTAAACTTCAAATATTCTGCTTTTCTTCCTCAATTCTCTTTCTTGATAAGATAGGCTTGTTGTAGGATGATTCCACTTAAAATCAATCTTCATAATTTTGTTTCTCTAGTTTACTATTTTTAGAATTACACATAATTACCACACATTCTCTGTTTGCAGTACTTTTCAAAAGACACACAAGAATGGGTTTTTACTTTTCTCTGTTGAAATGAGTATATATATATATATATATATATATATATATATATATATATATAGAGAGAGAGAGAGAGAGAGAGAGAGATAGATAATTTTGCACTGGGTCAGTAGATGTATGGGCACAGGTATGGGATTAAAAACCTCACAGAAGAATTTTGAATTTCTGGAAAGTTGCAATTCTTCTTTCCATATTTAGACATGAGAATTCTTAGCACATTGACAGGAAGAACTAGAGAACTGTGAATTAAATGCCCTGAGTCACAGGCTTTCCTTCCATCATTACTACAGTAGATTCTCATTAGGTTTCCTTTTCAAAGCAACATCTGTATAAACTCATATTTGGGAAGTTTAATGTAACCCAGTCCTGGATAATGTTGAATTCCATAAAATACTAGTGCATATTAATTATGGTAAGAGAACATATAGTTTAGAACCAGGATATTTATTCAGTGATCTCCACAAATACACTTAGTTAACTGCTATTCAGACACCAAACTAGCTTGATAAGAGACAATAAACAAGGTGAGTGCCTGCTTTTAGTATATTAAAAAGAAATGACATATTTAAAAGGGAGGAAGTTTAGAAGTTTCCAGCCTTAAGCAGCCCAGCATGAAGACAGATGCATCCTTCCTGGGGAATGGAAAAGAAATAAACTATAGGCTTCAGACTTAAAACCCAGGACAAGAACTGCCAGAATGAAACCTGGTGTCCTGTAGAGTCTGACAACACCGATTTCTATACCAGTGTCTTCAGACTGAGAATCTAGAACTGTGTTTAGTCAGCAGCAAAGAGACTATCTCCACCACCACTCCACCAAGCTGCCTTGGCAGAGAAGGAAGTAAGACTCCACCTGTTAAGGAGCAGGGCACAGGGCTCGCATAGAACTTTGTGCTGTAGCTCAGTGCCAGGCCCACCATGGGGGAGTGATACTCAGCACTCAGTGGGAATTAGAGGCCTCAACTGTAGGACAGAGACCATAGGGTGAGAAAGAACTGAGTGCTGGTGGGACATATTCAAGTAGAGCCTGTGGTTGGTTGCAGGAGTCCTAGTCTTTGACTCTACCTCATCAGTAGGCAGCTCATAGCATTGAGGGCCTTGGTGAATTCCCAGTTCTGTGTTGTCCTAGTTGTTTCCTAGGGTTGTGAAATAGCATCGAAGCATTGGTGGCCACAGAAACACCCTCCTCATTCCTCCCCAAAGCCCAGACAGCACACTATGGAGAAAGTAGAGAGTTAAGTCTCTGCTTGGGGTGAAAATTTAATTGGCCACCCAGATTTGACCTGGAGCCTTGGGCTCTTTACATGTTATAACACACCTCTCAAAGATGAAAGATAAAGAGTTTCAAGAAATTAAGAGAAAAGAAACAAACAACACATAAGGGTGGCCTAAATCACCTGATCCAGGCTTCTCAGCAGCAAACATATAGACCAAAAGTGAGTGAGTGTCATGAGATTTTCATAGAGTGAAAGAAAACCCTGCCAATCAAAAATACAGAACACATTGACAATAGCTAAATTGCTGAACCAACCTAGATATCCTTCAGTAGATGAATGGATAAAATTGTGATATATATATATATATATATATATATATATATATATATATATATATATATATATATATATATAAAATATTCCATTGTGTGTGTATATATATATATATATATATATATATATAAAATATTCCATTGTGTGTGTATATATATATATATATATATATATATATATATACATACATACACACACACACACACACATATATATATACATACATACACACATGCATACATACACACACATACACACACAATGGAATATTACTCAGCATTAAAAGAGAATGAAACATGGCATTTGCAAGTAAATGAATGGAGTTGGAGAATCTTATGCTAAAGGAAGAAAGCCAATCCCAAAAAACCAAAGGCCAAATGTTTTCTCTGATATGTGGATGCTGTTTTCTCTGGGGATGGGTACAGAGAGAGCATGGAAGTAATAGAGGAACTTTATAGAGCAAAGGGGAGGGAGAGGAAGGAAAGGGGAAGGTAAATAGGAAAGATGGTAGAATGAGATGGAGATCATTACCATAAGTACACGTATGAATACATGTTGTGACTCTACCTTGTGAGCAACCAGAGACAGGAGAAATCATGAGCTATATGTGTACTATGAATTGAAATGCATTCTGCTGTCATGTGTAACAAATTAGAATAAATAAATATTTTTTTTAAAAATACACAAAGCAAAACTATCCTTTACAAACACAGGAAATATGAAGACATACACCAGACAGTCCCCAGAAAAAATTACCATATAATATATTAATCCACTGCTGAGCATATATCCAAAGATAATAAAATAAATAAAATCAGGTGTTAAAGAGACAGGAGTACTGTCATTATCTAAGAAATGGAATTGATGTAAGTTTCCATCAACTGATAAATGGATAAATAAAATAAAATGAATTTGTGCAATGTAACACTCTAGGGAAAAAGGAATTAAAACCTTTCATTTACTATGTGAAATAACTCAGACAAAAAAAGAAAAGTGCTTTATAACCTTACTATATGTCAAATCTGAAAGAGTTGATCATTTGGAATTTGAGACTGGAATTGTGATTGCTATAGGCTGGAGAGTGTAGGGTATGGAGATGGAAGGCTACAGATGGTAAATGAATAAGAGGTTTTGCTTAGATAAAAGCAAAAATTTCTGGTGCAACACCAGAAATTTAGGGTGACTATAGAAAACAATAGGGTGACTATAGAAAACAATAATAAACTATGTTTCAAAAAGTCATAAGAAAGCATTTGGAAATTTTCAACAAAAAGAAATAAAGTGTGTGAGGAGACAGAGATAACACAATGTATACATACACCAGCACATCTCTTTACCCTTTAAAATGTACACTATTTCTGTTTTTAGGGATCAGTTGAAATAAATTTAAAGAGAAAAATGAGAAGATCTGGGGGAAAGATTATATAGTTTACATTGATGGATTCAATGATACAAGAAAAGTGCATTGGAAGATAAATTTTATAACAATGGGAACAAGGAGACAAATAGAATTTTTTGAAGACAGAAAAAGCTTACAGTATATGGAAGATGGCAACAGAAGGGTGACAAAGAGCACCATGAATTATCTGAGCATCACTTAACACCCTAGGTGTACAATGAGGAAATCTGTGTACATTTGTGTGAATCCTGTACACCTTAGCTGTAGAAAAGGAGAAGAATTATTAACAAAAGTGACTCAAACTTATGTCATTGAGGTCAGAATGGGAGAAGAAGAGATCCCATGGATGACACGTTTTTCAGAAACTTGAAACATTCCCAAGGAAGCAATGTGTCTATGTAGCAAAAGATCAGACAAGGATATATCTGACTGCAAATTTTAATTTACTCCAGTGAGAATGATTCATTTGGTTCAATATACTTTTGCAGGCAGGTTTTTCTTTCTTTTTCCATCCATGTCTCATAAATTTTTCCAATTGCTTGAAACTTTTAGTCCCACTACTTATGCAGCTCCACAAAGATAACAATATTATTTCCTTGAAATATACGTATTCAGAACAACAACAAAAAAACCCAAACACACACTTCTATAACTTGGACAGTTTGGGTATATGTTTTGAATAAGAAAACATGGAAGGAGATTCTCAAAATTGCCTTTATACACGTTTCCTACAATAGGACTGGGCAGAAAGTTTAGGTGTCTACTTTGAATACCTCTCTGCCCCATTTTTACCCTTTGCCAGTGAGAGGCATTTTAAACCATACTGGGCCTCTAATGACCACTCGCCTTGTCCCCTGCTGTGCATTGATGGACAGGTCATGCTGACACCTCTGGCTTTCAAAGGTAACTTGGAAGACCAATGGTAAAGTTTGCTCTTTGAGGCAGACACTTGACCTTTGTGGACCACTGCCTGGGCAAATACAACACATGATGGAGGCAATCCCATGTACTCAGGTGACACAGTTCTGAGACCTAAACAGAATAGTAAGATTGTACAGTAGTGGACAAGAAGACAGGTGGACACAGAAATGAGGTTGCTGGACCCAGCATTGAATATTATATTTAATTTTTATGTTTCAATAAAGCCTCAGGTAGGTTTGCTTCATTTTATGCCTCAAAACTGAAAGAAGAAACTTCCAACACAACTCAGAGGGAGCAATGCATATCAATACTTTGAAGACTTGAAAAATTATCATTCTGGGTAAATCTTTCCAATTTAGGTCTCTTCAGTAATGTTGAAGCCTTCATAATATTTCCTCTTGATTCAAGAAGAAGAACTACTCTGATAATATATTTGATAATTAGTGTTCATACACTAGAGGTCCAGATGAACCAACTTCAACATTCAGACCTCTGGGATTTGGTGACTGTCGATTGGTCAAACTGAGTGAATAGGTTCAAAATACCTTAGTTTGTTTTTGTTTTTGTTTTGTTGTTGTTGTTGTTGTTGTTGTTACTGGAGATGGAACTCAAGGATGCTTAAACACTGAGCCACATCCTAACCCTTTTCTTATATTTTATTTAGAGACAGGGTCTCACTGAGTTGCTTAGCATCTGGCTGTTTCTTAAGGCTGGTTTTGAACTCACAATCCTCCTGCCTCAGCCTCCTGAGAGCCACTGGGATTACAGACATGTGCCAGAGCACCTGTTGCACCTTAGTTTTTTTGAGAATGTATTTTGTATAAACAAAATAGGTGTACAGGATGGTAAACAATAAAATGGTTGAATTATTTACCTCAACCATCTGGCAATGCAGATAAGTAAGGAAAATAATTTTTATCTCCAAATCCATTTATACCATATTTTAGCAAAACTGATATGTATTTTTGCCAATAGTACTAATGAGGATTTCTAAATCACTAAGATATAAGAAATACCTACTTAGCTGAAGAACTATGTAGACCGTAGTAATACCTACCTCTGGAGTCAGGGGAATCTGGGTTTATAGAGCAATGTATACCTACTTCTGAACCATACTTTGACTGTTCTATTTATATTTGATTAAATACAACAGAGCAATTCAACCCCTGAGAATAACAAGTGGGGATCATCTCTGTGTAGATGGTAGCTGACTCTAATTTGTACATCAAGTATTTAAAAAAATGTTTTGAGTTTTCTGAATGTATGTTATTTCATTAAAAATGCCTAAAAACAACAAATAATATAGTTTTAAAGATGAATAAAAATATTGTTTAGTTTGCAAAACCACTGTCCTCTGAACACCTCAGGATCTCTGTTCAGCACAATAATAGACACTCAATTGATGGTCTGAGTATGTGTTCTGTATAAATTTTACTCTTCACTCTCTCAGGCTTATAACTGGATTAGGTCTCTCTTATCTGTGAATAGTAGAGGAGCAAAGATGAAACCTACATTGGATAATCTGTAATTTTTTATCTGAAATGTTTCCAATTTTCATTAGTGTAATTTATTAAAAAGTTCTTTGTGAAGGTATGATACTGCAATACAATGTTTTTCTTAGTCCAGTGCCAAAGAAAATGTGCCACATAACATTTCAATTGGAGAACACTACAATCAGATATTCTACTGAATTGTCTCAGAACTCAAAATAATGTTATTCTAACTCACTTGAGGCATTCTATATTGGGATCTAGTAATATACAATATACAATTAAATGAAAAAGAAGTAGTGCTTCTGCAGACAACTTTGTGTATCTAATAGAGCCAGAACTTTAATCAGTCATGCACAACTCATTATGGTGGTGGTGCTAGGCCCATAGTGTGTAGATGTCCTGAATAGAAACCAGAATCCACAGAGAAAAAGAGCTGGCTTCATCCACATGGAGAGCCTACAGTGATGGTTTCTGTTCTGGAGGCTGATCTTAACTGTTCCTGTCACTGGACACCAATATTGATAGCTGAGTTTTATGATGCCCGGCAGGTCTCATACTCTGTAAAACATACCATGTGAAAGTATAATGATTTCAATTTGAAATTTTGTATTTTCATTGTGACTTCCCAAGTAAGGTACATTATCATCACTCTTCTTTAAAAATTATATAAATTAAAAAGTCCTTGTAGTCACAAATCCAAACTAAATATTAATATATCAGTTTCAGAGAGAAATTATAGTATTCTAACTATAATGCTTTAAATAAAAATTTTGATAATGTAGATTAATACTTTTGATGTTAATTCCATTTTGAAGGCTTACTTTGGAAAAATAATCAATGATCATATTATTCTCTTCAGCAAGAATTCTCTGCTGAACTTCTTCATGACATAAACTTGCTTACTTTCTTTTCCATACCTGTGGCCAAATGCCTGTTCAAAGGTCTGAACCCATACTTGAAATATCTTCCTGATGAGATTCAATAGATAGCTAATGGCTTCTTCCAACTCCACTTATTAGTAAGAAAATAATCTCTCAAAATAAAATAAAACAAAAATGCAAAAAACTTGCTCAAATCTCTTGATGACTTCTTGAGTGTGTGTGTGTGTGTGTGTGTGTGTGTGTGTGTGTACTTCTGATCCTACTTCTAAATTCTCTTGCTGTATTAGGAAGTTTGATATAAAACCCTGATTATTTTAGTCAAAATAACCTGGTTTCATCTCAGGCTCACACTATTTAATGGACTGTTCCCTCATCTCTAAATGGAAAATATAAATTGTCAGTTTTTGATGCATATTGATATTATTAATTCATTAACAAATGTTAAGTTAGTTGGAATTTCTTTAGTGAAGAAAAAGTTCTTGAGGATAAAATTGTGAAAATTAAGCCCAGTTATTTTCTACTGGAGTTCAAATGCAGTGGATTGATATAGGTGCTATAAGAAAGGAAGTAGACTGATAGAGACAGATATACAGACACACACACAGGTATCTTTTTAATATAAAGTATAGTATGTTCATATAGAAAAAAAGCAAAAACACATATTACACACACAAACACAAACACAAGGAGTTATATAAATATCCATTAATTTCTTAAATCAATCATTCAGAATTGATCTTTTAAATTCCTCCTTGTACATTATTCTTCACACACTTGCTCCAGAAATTTCCATTCTGATACCAACTGTTTAATACACTCCCAACACACTGGGAAAAGAAAAACTCTCAAGCATTGCCTGAGACATGTGGCTATGAATTCCAAGCCAAGATACTCATTTTGATAGTTAATTTCTTCCATAGGATTTGTGCGTTTGGAAGGAGGAGTTGGACATTGCTCTGGGCGAGTGGAAGTGAATTCTGGAGGAGAGTGGGTTCCAGTATCTGATGGGAATTTCACCTTCCCTATGGCCCAGATCATTTGTGTAGAGCTGGGGTGTGGCCAGGCTGCATCTATCCTGGTGAACCTGCCAGCCAGAGAGCCTGGTGAACTGTTCTGGGCTGAAGAGTTCCAGTGTGAGGGGCAGGAGCCTGAGCTCTGGTTCTGCCCCAGAGTGCCTTGTCATGGAGGAAGCTGCCCACACAGAGGGGCTGTGCAAGTTGTCTGCACAGGTGAGAATCCAAGCAGGATGTTAACCACCCTATAACTCTGAGGGAGGTAAGAAAAATGTGAGATGTAGCTAAAACCATGTCTTCTACCAGGATATACAGATATTCGGCTCATGAAAAATGGCAGCTCTAGGTGTAAGGGTCAAGTGGAGATTAAGACTTCTGAAGGCTGGAGAACACTCTGTGCCTCCAACTGGAATATGGCCAATGCCAATGTTGTCTGCTGTCAATGTCAATGTTGTCTGCAATCTCCGCCCCAAAAGGAGAATACTTTGTGGAAAGAGAAGATGAGATCTGGAGACAATGATTCCACTGCTCAGGGTCTGAGTCCTTCTTGTGGAATTGTCCTGTGACTGCCCTGGGTGTTCCTTCCTGTGCCCATGGAAACACAGCCTCTGTGGTCTGCTCAGGTAAGAGAGGGAAGGGCTGACTGGTACTTGAGTGACATGTCTCTAAAAGCAGACAGCATGGAGAGCTGATGTTCCATAGTGAACTATGATTCTTCTCAATGATCATTTATCTTTTAGGCCCTGTCAAGTGGTTTTAAGAGGAATAGTTCTAATTAAGCATTATTATTTGTTGCAATTCATAGAGAACACTGTATAAAAATGAATGAATGAAAACTCTGGGAAGTTTCTCTCCCTGGATCATCAGAGAGCATTAGCAGCTCCCAGAAGTCACCTGCTGCACATTCCTCCAGTCACTGTGCCCTCCTCCCTTCTGAAGATGTGCACTCTGACTTTAGCTGCCAAAGAAAAATTTTGTAGATTTGACCATTATGTAAAATCATGCGGTATCTTCTCTTGTTGTACCTACTGTGACTCCACATTGTGCTTAGAGTTTATCCATTTTGCTGTTTGTAGCAGAGCTTTCTTTATTTTTATTGCTGTTGAGTTTTCTGTTGAATGACCACATGACCATGTATGGATACATTCAAGTGATATTGAGATTTGATTCTTGTTGACTTCCCAAATAATGATCCTACATATTTTCATGGTAATACCTTCTGGTGTAGATATGTGTGTATTTGTATCAGATTTTTAACCCTTGCTTTTTACTTTCACTCTCTTAATATAGTATTCTTTCAGGTGTCAAATGTAATTCTTAATGAAGCACAGATTGTCAACATTTTTTGTGCCCTAAATAGAAACTTTCTATCATAAGAGCATAAAAATATTCTATCAGAGTATGTTATACATGTTTAATCCCTTTTCTTTTGCATATATTGTACAATCTTTCTGAGGTTCATATTGTAAGGGTGTGTATGATGTAAATAAAAATTACACATTACTGTTTGGGCAGGAATTTGACTCAGCATTATTGCTGAAAAGGCTTTTCCCCACCACAGGGTGACCTTTGAAATAAAAAGGGTGCAGATTTTCTTACTCATTCTATAGTCTGTTCCATTCAATTCTGTTGTGTATCCTTCCACCAGTCCTTATGTCCTTAATTATTATAATTTTATAGCATGTGTGATTAAGTTTCCTTTAAAGATTGCTTTACAGCACCTCCTCTAATTGTGTAGTTTTTCTTGCCTAAAGCTTTGGTCATACTTGGTCATATGTGTTTCACATACATTTTAGAAGCAACTTTATATGTTTACTACAAATAAAAGCATGACATTATTTAGGTTGACATTGGATTTGGACTACACATGAATATGGAGATAATTGATTTATGAGGAATATCTCTAATATATCTCAAAAATCATACATAACCTTTATGGTGTTTGGTCCTAGCTTTGTTTGTGTTTAAGGCTGTTAATGTTTCTTTTGGTGAAATATTATAGGAATGGCTTTAAATTGTTTTCAATTTTATTTTTTGTTTGGGGGTTTGTTTTTTCTTTTTGTCTTTCTTTCATTTAATTTATTCATTAATGTTAAATTGATAATTCTGAAAAAGTGTTAAGGATAGTATAAAATTGCCAGGTAATCTTATCAGATTTCCAAATGCCACTATTTTATAATATTACCTCCTTTGATCCATTTATGCCTAAATTTATCAAATCTTTCTTCATGAGTAATTAAGAGGAAGTGGATAATGTAATGTGTCCCATTACTCCTAAAATATTTTCAAGAATTTCATATGTAACCACACTGCTGTTGCAAAATTCCATAAATTCACCTTCATGTAACATAATTATATAGTGTATTAGTCTTGTTCAGATTTTTACTAATTTTACTAAATATGTCATTCACAGTAAAAAATGTAGGGTAATGTGCTGAATTCAGTTCAACATAACATTTTGTTTCTTACTATGATACTCTTTTAATTTTTCTTTGTATCCCATGATATTTTTGAAGAATATAAGCCAATAATTTTATGAAAAGTTCTCATTTTGAGCTATGGCAATAAGCAAAATAAGTAATAAAAGAATTTGTAAATCAATGTTTGAGTCTGTTCTACTTAAATGAAAATTGGCTTTGGCTTTTTTCCAAAGTAGAAATTTAAACTATATATGTTAGAGAAATTAATCACAAAATACACATCTTCTTCACTTCATGCACAAGAATTTTTATACCAGATTGGACATATCTATTGCTGTAAATATGTCCTACACCCTGTAGCAATCTCCTGTCTATTTTCCGATGGACTCTTTTTGGCTTCCACATATGATAGAGGACATGGGTTCTTGTCTTTCTGTATCTGGCTTATTAAACAAAACACAATGTCTTTCAGTTCCATCCACTTTGATGTAAATGACAGGATTTCATTCTTCTTCTTGGCTATATATATATAGCACTTATACTTTATGAGTTTGTCTTTCAGTGAGCAGCTGGGGTGATTCCATACCATGACTATTCTAAATAGTGCCACAACACACATGGGAATGTAGGATTACTGAGTTTCATAGTGTAATCTTGGCTGCTATTGCTGCTTAATAAATTTTATCCCCAAGATACCAATTCAAATAAAAATACATTTAATTTTTCTCATGATTTCCAGACTCTTGAATTTGGCAAAGGCTCTTGAGAGTTGCCTCTTGGGGTCTCTCGTGAGGTTGAGCTTGCATATGTTCTGGAACTGAGGTCATTTGAAGGCATGGCCAAAATGGGAATCCAGGATAGTTCATTCACATGGCTGGTAGCTTCATGTTCAACTGAGGCTGCTGACAGAACCATGTGCAAATGCTCTTTCACACAATAATCTACAGAGTATATTTCCCATAAAGCAAACATCCTGCTAAGTCAAGAGGAGGACGCATGACTTTCTTAGCTAGGTTCCTGAGTCAAGCCATTCTGGCTCCACCACTTTCTATTGCTTATAGACAACTAACTCACCACTGTCAGCCCAGATTGGTGCTAAGAGAAATGGACTGCACAGGTCAATGGATAGAGTGTTACAGATTTTATGGATATTATTAAACACTGCAGGTGTATTAAATATCTCACTTTATGTATTTTCTAATTTCTACCTAGCATTATTAAACCAAATGTTTTCTCTGATTTGTGGAATGTTTTTTTTCTGATTTGTGGAAGCTAACACACAGAAAGGGGTTAGTTAGGTGGCAGTGAGGGGAAGAATAGAAATGCAGTAGATTAGAGACAGAGGGAAGGAGAGGGATAGGAAAAGAAAAGACAGTGGAATGAATCTGACATAATTTTCCCACAGCACATATGAAAACCTCACAGTGAATCCCACCATCATGTGCATCAATAAGAATGTAACTCTAACTGCAATAAGATATATTCCATGCTTGTATAATTATACTAAAATGGGTTCTTCTGTTACATATAACTAAAAAGAGCCATGAATTTTTAACAAAAATAGTAGCTTTAAGTACCTAAAACTTGTTAGTTTCTCTCACCATGTCTTTTAGTTCCCTATCATATTTCCTATCATTTTTTTCTTTCTGTGCTTCACTCTGTATTTTCCCATGTTCTTCCACTTGCTATTTTTATTTTGTACTAATCTACCATGTTCTTAGACTCATCCACAGGTTTCTTATTTTTAGCTTCTGACATTAAAATTACACATAACTTTTAAACATTTATTGGATTTTTTAAAATAATTTCTCTGCCAAGATGCACATCCTATGAAACATTCAGAAAGGTATTTTGCTTCCTCTATGCAGTTAATTTAGGGTAGATCACCTTAATTAAAAGTGATTGAGGTGGTTAGATATCGGGCATCATTAAAAGAAAAACTCTACTTTCAATTCATTAACTATGATAACAGTTTTCAAGATGTTTAACAGGATTTTACTTCTTTGGCCCAAACTAAATTATACTTATGTATTCCCAGGGAAATCAGATAAACATGCTGATATTGTCTCATTCACCTACTACCTTTGAATGAGAAATGCCTATAGGAGAAAATAGCTGATGCTAGATTTTCCTTTCTCTGAACTTGACTCCAAAAGTCTTACTGCCCTGGGAGCTGTGTAATGCTCTCCAGCAACATTGATATATTCTACTTTCCAACACCTGATGTAGACATTCCCATGTACTCAGGTAACACAGTACTATACCCTATAGAGAATAGTAGAATTTTGGAGTGATGGATAAGAAGACATGTGGATACAGAAATGGAAATTTAGTTCTCAACAATAAAGTTGAAGTCTTCATACAGTTTTTCCCTCATGATTCAAGAATAAGATCTACTCTGAATAAATAATAGATAACTATGTTTTCATATACTAGAGGCTCAGATGATGCAACCTCAACATTCAGAACTCTGGGATTTGGAGACTATAGATTGTTCAGACTGAGTGAACAGGTTCAATATGGCACCTTTGTTTTGAATTTTGTTTTTTGAGGAGATACCAGATATTGAATTCAGGGGTTCTTAAACACTGAATCACATCCTAAGTCCTTTTTTTATATATTATTTAGAGACAGGCTCTCACCGAGTTGCTTAGTGTCTTGCTGTTGCTGAGGCTAGCTTTGAACTCACAATCCTCTTGCCTCAGATTCCTGAGACTTGTGATTACAGGTGTGTGCCACTGCTCCCAAATCACCTTAGTTTCATTTGAGAATATATTTTGTATAAGTAAGTCAGGTGTAAAGAAGGGTAGATAATAAAATAGTGGTACCATTTACCTCAACTATCTAGTAATAACAGTGAGCAGGAAAATCATTGTTTTCCAAATCCCTTTATACTATTGATGTTTTACCAAAACTGATATGTATTTTTGCCAATGGTACTAATGAGGATTTCTAAACCACTACGATATAAGAAATGCCTACTTAGCTGAAAAACTATGTTGACCATATTAATACCTACCTATGAATGAGGGGATCTGGGTTTACAGAACAACATATACTTGCACCTGAACCATACTTTGACTGTTCTATTTATATTTCATTAAATACCACAGATTAATTCAACCCCTGAGAATAACAAGTGGGGATCATCTCTGTGTAGATGGTAGCTGATTCTAAACTCTAAATCAAGTAGTGTCAAAAAAATGTTTGAGTTTTCTGGATGTATGTTATTTCATTAATAATGCCTAGAAAACAACAAAAATTAATATAGTTTGGCGAATCGGATACAAAGGCACATCAAAAAAATTGTGCACCATGATCAAGTAGGATTCATCCCTGGGATGCAAGGATGGTTCAATATACGGAAATCAATAAATGTTATTCACCACATCAATAGACTTAAAAATAAGAACCATATGATCATCTCAATAGACGCAGAAAAAGCATTCGACAAAGTACAGCATCCCTTTATGTTCAAAACATTAGAAAAAATAGGGATAACAGGAACTTACCTCGACATTGTAAAAGCTATCTATGCTAAGCCTCAGGCTAGCATCATTCTCAATGGAGAAAAATTGAAGGCATTCCCCCTAAAATCTGGAACAAGACAGGGATGCCCTCTCTCACCACTTCTATTCAATATAGTTCTCGAAACACTGGCCAGAGCAATTAGACAGACGAAAGAAATTAAAGGCATAAAAATAGGAAAGGAAGAACTTAAATTATCACTATTTGCAGATGACATGATTCTATACCTAGAAGACCCAAAAGGGTCTACAAAAAAACTACTAGAACTAATAAATGAATTCAGCAAAGTGGCAGGATATAAAATCAACACGCATAAATCAAAGGCATTTCTGTATATCAGCGACAAAACTTCTGAAACGGAAATGAGGAAAAACACTCCATTCACAATATCCTCAAAAAAAATAAAATACTTGGGAATCAACCTAACAAAAGAGGTGAAAGATTTATATAATGAAAACTACAAAACCCTAAAAAGAGAAGTAGAAGAAGATCTTAGAAGATGGAAAAATATACCCTGTTCATGGATAGGCAGAACTAACATCATCAAAATGGTGATATTACCAAAAGTTCTCTATAGGTTTAATGCAATGCCAATCAAAATCCCAACGGCATTTCTTGTAGAAATGGATAAAGCAATCATGAAATTCATATGGAAGAATAAAAGACCCAGAATAGCAAAAGCAATTCTAAGTAGGAAGTGCGAATCAGGCGGAATAGCGATACCAGACTTAAAACTATATTACAGAGCAATAGTAACAAAAACAGCATGGTACTGGTACCAAAACAGGAGGGTGGACCAATGGTACAGAATAGAGGACACAGAGACTAATCCACAAAGCTACAACTATCTTATATTTGATAAAGGAGCTAAAAGCATGCAATGGAGGGAGGATAGCATCTTCAACAAATGGTGCTGGGAAAACTGGAAATCCATATGCAACAAAATGAAACTGAATCCCCTCCTCTCGCCATGCACAAAAGTTAATTCAAAGTGGATCAAGGAGCTAGATATCAAATCAGAGACTCTGAGTCTGATAGAAGAAAAAGTTGGCTCCGATCTACATATTGTAGGGTCGGGCTCCAAATTCCTTAATAGGACACCCATAGCACAAAAGTTGATAACAAAAATCAACAAATGGGACTTACTTAAACTGAAAAGTTTTCTCTCAGCAAGAGAAACAATAAAAGAGGTAAATAGGGAGCCTACATCATGGGAACAAATTTTTACTCCTCACACTTCAGATAGAGCCCTAATATCCAGAGTATACAAAGAACTCAAAAAATTAAACAATAAGAAAACAAATAACCCAATCAACAAATGGGCCAAAGACCTGAACAGACACTTCGCAGAGGAGGACATACAATCAATCAACAAGTACATGAAAAAATGCTCACCATCTCTAGCAGTCAGAGAAATGCAAATCAAAACCACCCTAAGATACCATCTCACTCCAGTAAGATTGGCAGCCATTATGAAGTCAAACAACAACAAGTGCTGGAGAGGATGTGGGGAAAAGGGTACTCTTGTACATTGCTGGTGGGACTGCAAACTGGTGCGGCCAATCTGGAAATCAGTATGGAGATTCCTGGGAAAGCTGGGAATGGAACCACCATTTGACCCAGCTATTGCCCTTCTTGGGCTTTTCCCCGAAGACCTTAAAAGAGCGTACTACAGGGATACTGCTACATCGATGTTCATAGCAGCACAATTCACAATTGCTAGACTGTGGAACCAACCCAGATGCCCTTCAATAGATGAATGGATAAAAAAAATGTGGCATTTATACACCATGGAGTATTACGCAGCACTAAAAAATGACAAAATCATAGAATTTGCAGGGAAATGGATGGCACTAGAGCAGATTATGCTTAGTGAAGCTAGCCAATCCCTAAAAAACAAATACCAAATGTCTTCTTTGATATAATGAGAGCAACTAAGAGCAGAGCAGGGAGGAAGAGCAGGAAGAAAAGATTAACATTAAACAGATAGATGAGGTGGGATGGAAAGGGAGAGAAAAGGGAAATTGCATGGTAATGGAGGGAGACCCTCATTGTTATACAAAATTACATATAAGAGGTTGTGAGGGGAATGGGAAAATAAACAAGGAGAGATATGAATTACAGTGGATGGGGTAGAGAGAGAAGATGGGAGGGGAGGGAGGGGGGATGGTAGAGGATAGGAAAGGTAGCAGAATACAACAGTTACTAATAGGGTATTATGTAAAAATGTGGATGTGTAACCGATGTGATTCTGCAATCTGTATTTGCGGTAAAATTGGGAGTTCATAACCAACTTGAATCTAATGTATGAAATATGATATGTCAAGAGCTTTATAATGTTTTTAACAACCAATAAAAAAAAATTAAAAAAAAATAAAAAAAATAAATAATAAATAAAAAAATAAAAAAAAATAAAATATGAATAAAAATATTGTTGAGTTTCCAACAACACTGCCCTCTGAACACCTAAGCATCTCTGTTCAGAACGATGACAGATACTCAGCTGACTGTCTGAGTACATGTTCTGTAGAAATTTTACTCTTCACCTTCCCAGGCTTGTAGCTGAATTAGGTCTCTCTGATCTGTTAAGAGTAGAAGAGCAAAGATGAAACCTGCATTTGTGATCTATTTCTTTATCTGAAATGCTTACAATTTTCATTAGTGAAAATTACAAAATTCCCTGTGAAGATTTGACATTGCAACAGAATTCAGTGCCTAAGAAAAACATACCCACATAACATTTCAACTGGATGAAACTACAATCAGATATTCCACTAAATTTTCTCAGAACTCAAAAGTAATGTATTCTACCTTAATTGAGACATTTTATATTAGGAACTAGAAATATACCTTGTACAATTAAGTGAAAAAGAAGTAATGCTTCTGAAGACAACTTTGTAGTATCTAATTGAGCCAGAACTTTAATCAGTCATGCACAACTCATGGTGGTGGTGGTGGTGGTGGTGTTAACCCCTAGTGTGTAGATGTCCTGAATGGAAACCAGAATCCACAGAGAAAAAGACCTGACTGCATCCACAGGGAGAGCCTACAGTGATGGTTCCTGTTCTGGAGGCTGATATTTATTGTTTTTCACACTGGACACAAATATTGATAGCTGATTTTTATGACACCTTACATGTCTCATACTGTGTAAAACATAGCATCTGAAAGTAGATTGATTTTAGTTTGAAATTTTGTACTTTCATTGTGACTTTCCAAATAAGGTACATTGTCATCACTCCTCTGTAATAATGATATAAATTAAAAAGTCCTTGTAGTCACAAGGTCACAAATCTATACTTGATGTTCATATATCAATTCCAGAGAGAAAAGAGAATATTTTAATTATAATGCTTTAAGTAAAAAAAATTACTAAAATAAATTAATTCTTTTGATATTTATTCCATTTTGAAAGTTTAAATATTCTTTTTCATCAAGAATGCCCTGCTGAACTTCTTCATCACATAAACATTACTTTTCTATACCTGTGGCCAAAATCCTGCCCAAAAGTCTGAACCCATACTTGAAATTTCTTCCTGATGAGCTTCAACAGATACCTAATGGCTTCTTCCAACTCCACTTATTAGTAACAAAATAATCCCTTGAAACAAAATAAAACAAAAAGTCAAAAAATCCTTAAAACTCTTGATAACCTCTTTTTTAATTTCTGGTCTTTTATCTAAACTCTACATTTATCCTCTATAATAGGAGATATGATGTAAAGAACCCTAATTATTTTAGAAAAAATAATCTGGTTTCATCTCAGCCTCACAAGATTTAGCAGACTCTTTCTTCATCCATAAATAGCCATAAATGAGAAAGAGATATTAATTGTTTTTGATAAATTTTGATATTTTTTCATTCATTAACAAATGTCAACTTAGTTGGAGTTTTTTAGTGAAGTAAAAGTTTTTGAGGATAAAATGTTGAATATTAAGCCTAGTCTTTTAAACTTGGCTCCAAATTCAGAGATTGATGTAGATCCTATTTTTAAAAAAGGAGATAGAAATAGACGTAAGCCAATAATTCAAAACTCAATCTTTTAAATTCCTCCTCCTAAATTTGTCTTCAAATATTTGCTCCTGAAATGCCCATTCTGATAACAACTGTTGAATCCATTCCCCAAACCTTGAGTAAAGAAAAGCTCTCAAGCATTGCCTGAGACATGTAGCTCCTAATTCCAAGCCAAGATACTATTTTGTTAGTTAATTTCTTCCATAGGATTTGTGCATTTGGAAGGAGGAGCTGGACATTGCTCTGGGCAAGTGGAAGCGAATTCTGGAGGAGAGTGGATTCCAGTATCTGATGGAAATTTCACATCACCCACAGCCCAGGTCATCTGTGCAGAGCTAGGGTGTGGCAAGGCTGCATCTGTCCTAGGGAACCTCCCATTCAGAGAGCCGGATGAACCAGTCTGGGCTGAAGAGTTCCAATGTGAGGGGCAGGAACCTGAGCTCTGGTTCTGCCCCAGAGTACCCTGTCCTAGAGGAGGCTGCCCACACAGAGGGGCTGTGCAAGTTGTCTGCTCAGGTGAGACTCACAGCAGGACGTTAACTGCCATATACACTCTGTGAGGGTAAGAAAAACATGGGATGTTGCTAAAACTCTGTCTTCTACCAGGAAATACAGATGTTCGGCTCATGAAAAATGGCAGCTCTCAGTGTGAGGGTCAAGTGGAGATGAATACCTCTGGAGGCTGGAGAACACTCTGTGCCTCCAACTGGAATATGGCCAATGCCAATGTTGTCTGCCGTCAACTGAGCTGTGGGGTTGCCATCTCCATTCCAAAGGGAGCATACTTTGTGGAAGGAGGAGATGAGATCTGGAGAGACCAATTCCACTGCTCAGGGTCTGAGTCCTTCCTGTGGAATTGTCCTGTAACTGCTCTGGGTGTTCCTGCCTGTGCCCATGGAAACACAGCCTCTGTGGTCTGCTCAGGTAAGAGAGGTCAGGGCTGACTGGTACTTGAGTGGCATGGCTCTAAGAGCAGACAGCGTGGAGAGCACATGTTCCAAAATGAACTATGATTCTTCTCAATGATCATTTATCTTTTAGACCCTGTCAAGTGGTTTTAAGAGGAATAGTTCTAATTAAGCATTATTATTTGTTGCAATTCATAGAGAACACTGTATAAAAATGAATGACAGAACACTCTGGGAAATTTCTTACCTTGCACCATCAGAGAATATTAGCAGTTCCCAGAAACCACCTGCTGCTCATTCCTCCAGTCACTGTGCCCTCCTTCCCTCTGAAGATGAGCACTCTGACTTCAGCTGCCAAAGAAAAAATTTGTCAGATTTGACCATTATGTAAAATCTTGCAGTATCTTCTCTTGTGGTATCTACTTTGACTCCACATTGTGCTTAGAGTTTACCCATTTTGCTGTTTGTAGCAGAGCTTTCTTTATTTTTATTGCTGTTGAGTTTTCTGCTGAATGACCACATGACCATGTATGGATACATTCAAGTGATATTGAGATTTGATGCTTATTGACTTCCCAAATAATGATCCTACATATTTTCATGGCAATACCTTCTGGTGTAGATATGTATGTATTTGTATTAGACTTTTAACCCTTTTCCTTTTATTTTCACTCTCTTAATAAAGTATTCTTTCAGGTGTCAAATGTAGTTCTTAATGAAGTACAGCTTGTTAACATTTTTTGTACCCTAAATAGAAACTCTCTACCATGAGAGCATAAAAATATTCTATCAGAGTATGTTATACATGTTTAATTCCTTTTATTTTGCATATATTGTACAATATTTCTGGGGTTGATATTGTAAGGGTGTGTATGAGGGCCAACTGGTACTTGAGTGGCATGGCTCTAAGAGCAGACAGCATGGAGAGCACATGTTCCAAAATGAACTATGATTCACACATTACTGTTTGGGCAGCAATTTGACTCAGCAATTTGACCCCCATCATTACTGAAAAGGCTTTCCCCACCACAAGGTCACCTTTGAAATAAAGAGGGTGAAGATTTTCTTACTCATTCTATAGTCTGTTCCATTCAGTTCTGTTGTTTGTGTGTCCTTATAGCAGTCCTTATGCCCTTAATTGTTATAACTTTATAGCATGTCTGAGTGTCATGTCCTTATAGCAGTCCTCATGCCCTTAATTGTTATAACTTTATAGCATGTCTAAGTTTCCTTTAAAGATGACTTTACAGTACCTCCTTTAATTGTGTAGTTTTTCTTGCCTAATATGTTAGTCATATGCATTTCACATACATTTTAGAAACAACTTTATATATTTACTACAAATAGAAAGCATGATGTTATTTAGGTTGACAATGGATTTGGACTACACATGAATATGGAGATAATTGATTTACAAGGAATATCTCTAATATCTCTCAATGATCATACATAGCCTTTATGATGTTTAATCCTAGGTGTTTTTGTTTTTGAGGCTATTCATATTTCTTTTGGTGAAATATTATAGGAATGACTTTACATTGTTTTCACTTTTATTTTTGTATTTGTATGGGGGTGGTTATTCTTTTTTCTTTCTTTCACTTTTTAAAATATTCTTAAATATATTTTCTAATTTGTTCTACATGACAGAGGAATGTATTTAAATTCATAGTACACATATAGAGCACAATTTTTTATTTCTTTGGTTGAACACAAAGTAGAATCACATCATTTGTGTCTTCATACAGGTACTTAGGGTAGTGATGTCCATTGCATTCCACCATCTTTCCCACACCCATGCTGCCTCCCTTCTGCTCTCTCACATTTTGCCCTATTCAGAGTCCTCCCATTCCTCCCATGCCTCCCCAACCCCCATTCTGAATCAGCATCCACACATCAGAGAAGACATTTGGCCTTTGAATTGAGGGGATTGGGTTACTTCACTTAGTAGGATATTCTACAACTCCATTCATTTACTTGCATATGCCCTGAATTTATGGATGCCAACAAAGAATAATTGTGCCAGGTAACCCTAAACCAGATTTTCAAATGCAACTCTTTTACTATATTCCCTCCTTCGGAACCATTTGTGCCTAAATTTATCAAGTCTTTCTGAATGAATAGTTAAGAGTAAGTGGATAATGTAATGTGTCCCATTACTCCTAAAATACTTTCAGGAATTTCATATGCAACTAGAGTGTTATTGCCAAATTCCATAAATCCACCTTAATGTAATATGATTATATACTGTATTATCTGTATATTATCAAATTATTACCATTTTTACTAAATATGCAATTCATGTTAACCACATCACAAAGCAAATACCATTGACTACAAATTTAAATCAAATTAAAGCAAATTTATATTGTTTAAACAAAGAAAGCTGGCCAGTGGCTGTCTCTCCCTAAGCCAGGCTAGAGATCAGTACCCCAGCCCTACAGGAACAAGGTTTTATAGAACAAAAAGTTGCAAAGGAGGTGTAAAGAAAATTTACAGCTAACAGGGTTTGACAAGCATAATACAAAGGCATATAGTAGGTTAATGATCTACATGGCTTAACATTTCAAGGGTAGATAATAAATTCAGATCCAAACATCATAATTTATGAGGCACCACTGTGGTTTCAGAAAGGGTTGTTTTCTGGTCAGGGGGAGCCAGGATTTATGAGGCACCGCTAAGGATTTAGAGAGGGTTGTTATCTGGTCAGGGAAATCCAGGCATGGGTGAGTTCAAGGCATGAGCAGAAATTCCAAACAAGTTTGGAAATCTCAGTAATATATAGTAAAACAGAAATTAACTTTTCATGACTTTGTGATGAGATGGTTCCCAATCTTAAGATGGATTTAGGCTGGGTTCATCAATTCACACTAAAAAAAATGTATGGTAATGTGCTGTGTTCAGTTCTCATGTTTATTTATGTTTCTTACTATGAAACTCTTTCAATTTTCCTTTGTATTCCATGATAAAGATATTTTTGAAGAATACATGGCAATCATTTTATGAAAAGTTCTCATTTTGAGGTATGGCAATAAGCAAAATAAGTAATAAGAGAACTTGTAAATCAATGTTTGAGTCTGTTCTACATAAATTAAAATTGGCTTTGACTTTTTTCCAAAGTAGAAATTTAACATATACATTATAGAAATTAATCATGAAATAAGCATCTTTCTTAACTTCCTGCACAAGAATTTTTATACCATATTGGACATATCTAGTGCTATAAATATGACCTACAGCCTATAGCAATCTCCTATTTTTTGATGGATTCCTTTTGGCTTGCACATATGATAGAGGACATAGATTCTTGTCATTCTGTATCTGGCTTAGTAGACAAAACACAATGTCTTCCAGTTCCATGCATTTTGATGCAAACAGGATTTTGTTCTTCTTTATGGCTATATATATATATATATATATATATATATAGCACTTATACTTTATGAATTTGTCTTTCAGTGAGCAGCTGGTGTGATTCCATACCATAGCTATTCTAAATAGTGCCACAACAAACATGGGAATGTAGGATTACTGAGTTTCATAGTCAGTGTAATCTTGGCTGCTATTGCTGCTTAATAAAATTTCCCCCAAGATACCAATTCAAATAAAAATACATTTAATGGGAGATAGAGGGAAGAAGAGGGATAGGAAAATTAAAGACAGTGGAATTAATCTGACATAATTTTCCCATGGGCACATATGAAAACATCACAGTGAATCCCACCATCATGTACATCAATAAGAATGTAACTCTAACTACAATTTTATATTATCCTTGAAACTTTTTCAGAGTTATCAAATTAACATTAATAAATAAAATGAAATAAAAAGGGAGATCCAAGGTGGTGGTATAGAGAAAGTCTGCATTCTGTGTAGCTATGTGACCTGGGATTCAAGCGGTGGGACTATTATTTCTATGTGACTTATTGAAACCAGAATTAGACAGAATTAGACAGGCCATTGGTATAGATAGGTAAATCAAGTCAGGACAGATCAAGGAGGTCAATTTGAGTGAGTCCCAGAAGTTGGAGACTGCCCCCTTAAGTAAAAATTATTGAGGTAGTTAGATATTGGGCACCATCTAAAAGAAAAACTCTACTTGCAATTCACAAAATAAGATACCAATTTTCAAGATGTTTAACAGAATTCCACCTCTTTGGCTTAAACTAAATTATACTTGTGTATTCCCAGGGAAATCAGGCAAACATGCTGAGATTTTCAGAGTTTCTCCTACTACCTTTGAATAAAAAATTTCAATAGGGGAAAATAGCTGATTTTAGGTTTTCTTTTTTTATATATTTTTTATTATTAGTTGTTCAAAACATTACAAAGCTCTTGGCATATCATATTTCATACATTTGATTCAGGTTTTCTTTTCTCTGAACTTGACAACAAAAATCTTGCTGCCCCAAGAGCTGTGCAATGCTCTCCAGCAGCACTGATATATTCCAAAGGATAGGCTTAAAACAAAAAACTTTAGCATAATAAAAAGTAGAAATCTCCATTAGCATATCAACTGTGAAGAAAGAAAATTGATGCTTCTTTGTTGTTGCTTTCACCTCAGATGCCACCAGTAGATTATTATGTACTTTAATTCAGTTTCCTGTTCTCTAATCCCTTCTGTAGGAAACCAGACGCAGCTGCTGCCCCAGTGCAAGAAATCCTGGTCTGGCCCAGGAGGCTCTGAAGCCTCAGAGGGCCACATTGCCAACTGCTCAGGTGAGCAAGGCTCCCAGCACCTGAGCCTTCCCATTCCTTGTGTGAATGCCAACTGACATGATCCTGTCTCTCCTCAGACAGCAGACAGCTCCGCCTGGTGGACGGGGGCAGTCCCTGTGCAGGGAGAGTGGAGATCCTGCAACAGAGCTCCTGGGGCTCCATCTGTGATGACAGCTGGGACCTGAGTGATGCCCATGTGGTGTGCAGACAGCTGGGCTGTGGAGTGGCCCTGGAGGCCACCATCTCTGCTCACTTTGGAGAGGGATCAGGGCCCATCTGGCTGGATGAGCTGAACTGCACAGGAGAGGAGACCCATGTGTGGCAGTGCCCTTCCCAGAGCTGGGGGCAACACAACTGCAGTCACAAGGAAGATGCTGGGGTCATCTGCTCAGGTTTGCAGTACACAATGTACACAGGTGGGAGAGGGCAGGAGAGAGTCAGCAGGATGGTGTTTCAGTCCCAAGGCAGCAGTCAGGACAGGGCAGAGCAAAAGAACAGTCCCTGTCCTTCCAGCTGAGAAGATGAGGTGCTTCCATTTCCTGCTGCAGCAGCTGAGCTTCTGCTCCTCCCTTCTTAGTCCTGTCTCCTGACACAGTCATTCTCTACAGTGCCCATTTAATGCAGTCATCTATGACCTGTTGGTTTGACATCCTGACACACTGAATTAGTTTTTTTTTTTTTTTTTATTTCTGCTGTAACAAGGTAGTATAGACTGAGTGATTCAAAACAGCATATATGTGTCATCTTACAGTGTGTGGGTTAGAAGACTGACTAGGGTCTGTCTGAGCTATAAACAAGGTATCATCAAGCTGGAACAGTTGAAGCTCTCAGAAGACTCTTTTCTTGCCATTTTCATTTTCTAGAAGTTGCCTGAATTCCATGTCTCATGACACCTTCCTTCTTCAAACCAACAGTTTCACAATACACTGAGCAACATCTTGCTCTGATGAGGGCCAGAAGGAATTATCTTCTTTGGAGGACACAGGTCTAAGGATATGATTATGTTGCACTCCCTTATTAATCCAGGATGATCCAGGATAATCCATAAAAGGATCTATTTTTAATCATGTCTGTGAAGCCCTTGTGCAAAGAGGTAAAATACTCACAGGCTCCCAGGATCAGTGAGAGGATATATTTGGAGCTCCACTATTCTGCCACCCCTCTGTCCATGCTTTATTTCTAGGATCTGTCAAGTAGTTCCTCAGATAGTAGATAAAGAGTTCACTTCCAGCAGAGCCCCAGGTCAGTGTTTCTGCCTATTGATTTGCTAAGATTACATTGTTGTAAAAACAGAGAGGTACAAGTTAGAAAAATGATTAGAAGGACATAACTTCCAGTCTTCCACCTGATGGGCACTTCTTTAGCAGAGTTAGCAATGAACATTCAGTACTTAGGAATAAAGAAAAAAATCAATAAGACTTCAATGCTCACTGAGTCCTAATGTTTCCCCTTCCATTTCAGAGTTCCTGGCCCTCAGGTTGGTGAGCGAGGACCAGGAGTATGCTGGGTGCCTGGAGGTTTTCTACAACAACACCTGGGGCAGTGTCTGCCACAGCCCCATGGATGCTATGACTTTGTCCATGATCTGCAGACAGCTTGGCTGTGGGGACACTGGGACTCTGGATTTCTTGGTTCCTTCCAGGGAAGGTTCTAGACCACGCTGGGTGGATGGAATCCACTGTCGGGAAACTGATACCTCTTTCTGGCAGTGTACTTCTGACCCCTGGAAACACCAATCTTGCTCTTCAAAGGAGGAAGCTCATATCACGTGTACAGGTGACCTACTGTCTATTTCTATGTGTTTGTCCTATGCCTATAGGTTGTTATTAGGAAAGGTTCACATATTCAAACTAATGGATGAGTTGAAATAAATCTACAAAATGAATACTGGATGGAGATTACTTGATCCAACTGTTGCAGTCCCATTTCAAAGGCAGATATAAGGAAACCGTTGATCATAGCAATTAATGTGAAAAGAAACAGAGACGGAAATGAGAATATGGGAGCATGAAGTTATACTCTGATGTACATTCTTAGCAATTAGCTAATGTAGACTTAAGTTATATTAGTTAATCTGTATTTCCTTAGTGAGAGGTTGAATGATTGTACTTCAGTTATACACATTGCTTGCTATGTGCTATCCCTTTATTCTCACAGACACAATCTGGTAGGTACTATGATGATCAGTTATTTCAGATGAGGAAACTGAGGTTAGGAGTAAACATTTCATCTTTCTCACAATTTCAATTGAGTGAGTGGCAACTTGGGGTATCTAATACAGTAGGATGTTTACTCTGGAATCCACCACCAGAAAACTTCTCATATTAGTTTGTTGATGGTAAGTAATTGAGTGATTTATAGGTAGAAACTTAATTCCAGGCAGGAGGAGAGATGCAAGGAGGAAATACCACCCCTCCTATCATGCAGTTTTGCACTCCAGCCTAATGAAACACACCCTGCATAAATCTAAGTGTCATGAAGGTATTGTAGGTGCTGTGGAAATATGTACATTGAGGAAGAGAGAAATCATATTTAAGTTGAAACCTAAAGGAGGAATAGAAGTCCAATGAAGAAAGAAAGCAGAACAATGGGTCAGTGTAAATATTGAGGTATGAAGAACATGGTGACCTTGAGGTACTGATAAAATCCCATCATGAGCAAAGCAGGAAGAGGGTGGGGAGAGAGATATATGATTACCTGGTTGCATAATAAAAGCTAGAGTCCTCTCCAAGGCATGGGTTAGATAACAATCCTGTTGAAAAGCTGTTTATTTATCTTCTCATCTGTATATCATGGGGAATTTCTGTGAGGTGAGAAGCCTAATGTCCCCTTATTTTTCTCTTGCATTGACCTCCTCACAGTCCAAGTGGTCTTGATTGATACTACCACCTCTAAGCCTTTATCCATATCCTACTGCAAATAAGTATGCCCATTTCATTCCTGTCCCAGAAAACATTCCATGGGGCCTGTTGGAAATTGGAGCCTATCATCTTCTAATTTTTTAAGACTTATTATGTACCATTCAGTTTCATGTTCTGATAAAAACCTGGCTTTCATCTGAAAATAATGATGTCCTTATCATTGGGAGGCTCTGTGCTTCCCTTTCAATGGGATATTTCTGACACAAATTTTAGAATAAGTATATTCTTGCTTTACTTTGTCATTTTCAACAATTTCTTTTTTTCTATGTCCAAGTACTTGAAATTTGCCCCCTGTAGTGGCAACAGCTACCATTACTGTTGGTGTCATTCTCCTGACTGATCACTCCCCGTCCTCCAGGAAGGTTGCAGTACCAGTCTCCCTAGGCTCCTCTTTATCTTGTTCTGCTGCCAACATACTTGAATACAACTGAAATAACATCATGGCCTCTCCATCCCTAACTTTCCCCTTTTGAAGCATCCCTCACACCCCATCTGCTTTTCGGCCACACTATTGACCATCACTAACTGTCCAGCTTGAGATCTTGATTGCATTGTTCCTTCTCTGACTATTGCTACTTCTCCTTGTGGCACATATTCTTGATGCTCCTTTCCCAGATATTTCATCCTCATGCAGTTTCCAAATGTTTTCCCCTATCAGTTTTTCAGTTTTCCTTTCTCCTCATGATTGCACATGCTTTTCTCACCCTGATTATTCAATATGATGCCCCTTATAATTCCCCACCTTCAAGTACACTCAACTCCCTGGTTTCCTCTGTCAGTCAAAGACAAAAATAATATTAACTCTCAGTTAATCCCACTAGGGATTAATTCACTTATTTGATTAAGACTCATAACCCAATCATTTCTCTTCTAAAACTTATTGCATTGTCCCAACAGGAGCTTTCAGGGGACACCTCTCATCCAAACCAAAACATCCACAAAGACTTGTGCAGGGCTAGGTCATGGCTACAATACGGTACATCCTCATTCTAGTGTCTGCTGGTGTAGCTCAGTGGAAAAGCACATCCAATCTGTTCAAGTGTCTTGCCTTGATAAACATCATAACTCAGAAAGAAGAATGTGAATAACAGCAGTATCTACCACGTAAACATAAATCAGCTGTATAAATTCAGTAATAATTAAACTCAATAACAACTTAAAAATAGTAACAATAGATTAGGCAAAGAATAAACAGAATGAATAAGAAAGTAAATTAATAAAAGGAAATTAATTATAAAAATAAGAAAAAGAAGAAAAGAGAAAAAAATCCATTTGAAGAATTTACAAATGCATTAAATACAGAGTAGTAAGGAAAAAATATATATATATATATGGTTAAATGCATAAAAAATTCCTCCCAGACAAATTACTTTCATGAAGACAATCCTTTTTTGGTCATTTAACATTTGAATCCACCAGGAATACCGAATTAGTAGCCTAAAAATGAGACCAATCATAGTTCCTTTGAGTTCCCATCAAAATGAACTAGGATATGGTGTGATATGTTGGCTGCACCAAGCTCCTCATTTTCTGCCATGAAGGCTAAGGGAATATTGATGGGGCAGGCCCTATTCATTCTGGATAAATTCTGTTTGCAAACCTGGGTGCATGGCAAAAGTCAAAGTCACCCAAGCCCTTCTGTCAGTAGTTTCTGGACCCAACTGATGGCACACACTATTCCAAAGACTCATGCCCATGGGGGCATGCTGAGTGTCCTAGCAATGATGAATCTCTGGAATGCCTGTGAAAAGTGGTATAAGCTATCCAACCACTGACCTCCACTCTGGAGATGGGAGACCAGAGCCATCTGGGGAGCTCCACTCTGGAGATGGTTGAATCATCAGATATGGTCTCTAAGCTCTCAGACATGGCTTCCATGTGCAACCACATGAGACTGGAATCACTCCTCCTCACATAGAGAAGGACCACATGTCAGTAAGTCCTGTAGTTCCTTGTGTGCCACTATGACAGTGTGTTTGTGGAAGTCAGTCTTCCTATTTGAGATTGTGGGTGCTCACTTCCTTCACAAAATCACTGTGGAGGGTGACCCAGGGACCTGGAATTATGATTAATCCATATTTTACAATCCCAGCACAATTTATCCTCTGCAATAGGACCCTTGTCAAGATAACCCCAGGTTATAGCACTCCGAAAGCTTGCTGAGCAATGTAATGAATTCCTTCTCTACAGCTCTCTTGTTGTGCATGAGGAGTCCCTCTTGGAACATCTCCCCAAACTTGTTCTGAAGCTTGTAAGAACCATGTGTTTGTCCCATGGTTATCCATTACATGGTTACAGCTGGAGTTGAAGTTGTAAATTGCTTTATACTTTTCTCTGCACTGCCTTAATGATCCTCTGTATCATTGACATTTCTCATAAATTCTTTATTGGTTCCCAGTGTTCTTCCTCTTTCTCTAGTCAGAATACAGTTTTTCCTGTGTTCTCTGACTCTTTTCACTCACATAGTCATAAAAAGTGTACTTTTGTTCTCATCAAGAACTCCTGGCAGGAAGTCCAAGCACAGATTAGATATATTTGGAGGAACAAGTAGCATTCTATCATTTCCAGTGTCATTTGGGCAATGTCAATATCTTACATCATCTATTTAGGAAGGTTGCCCAATCTACCTAAAGTGAATGCAAAATTTAAAATTGCATATCTATATTTTAACTATGAAGGCTAGAACCATTACTGAAATGTATTGTATTAAACATGGTTTGTCTTATGATCCATTCATTTTTCAGTCTTAATTACATTTTTTTTTACTGGATTCATGACTATCAACTAAGACTTCTGATGATCTCATTCCATTTCTTACTCCATCTCCTGTGCTCTGACCCTGCCAATCTAAGGTCATGGGTCCTGAAGCTTATGTCCTCAAGAAGCCAATTCAGATACTGGCCCATTATAGCAACTCTTAGAAATCATTCAGAAAAGACACATCCGGCTACTCAAAGTAGGAAATCTGGCATTTCTCAAAATGGTTTGGCACATAATATGCAGAACTCTACCAGTAACATGTCTTATTCTGATCAGATCTACATAATAACTTCTACTGAGACTACTCACTTGATTACATTGTAGTTAATTTCCTTTCTTATTTTTTCACAATTAATTCTCCTACATGTGATGGTAGAAACTAAGACTTACCTACTGCCCTAGTATAATGAATGACTCCACATGAACTGCATTCTGAAAGTAAAATCTCCAACTGCTTTGTAAAGGGAGGGAGTACCACATAACCCTTCTCATTACAACAATTGACATGATTCTTTCTCCTCAGAGAGCCCACAACTCCGCCTGGTGAATGGGGGCAGTCGGTGTGAAGGCAGAGTGGAGATCCTTCACCAGCATTCCTGGGGCACTGTCTGTCATAACAACTGGGACCTGAAAGATGCAGATGTGGTGTGCAGACAAATGGGCTGTGGAGTGGCCTTCAATGCCTTGCCCTATGCACAATTTGGACTGGGATCTGGGCCCATCTGGCTGACGGACCTGGCGTGCACAGGAAAGGAGGACTACTTATGGAAGTGCCCTGTCCTGGGCCAGGGAGAGAACAACTGCAGGCACTCTAAAGATGCAGGAGTCATCTGCTCAGGTATGGTCAGTGCATTCTCCAATACCTAAGAGAATGGAAAGTTCCAGGAAGTAATGTCTGATCCCTGGGAGAAGGAAGGATGAATTGTTCAGAGAGAAGTAGGATGCCCTTCCCTGAATCAGTAGCTTCAGGTATGGCAGTGGATGATGATCTACATTTATTACAGTCTTGTAAATCTCAAATATTGTCTTTTCCACTCTTACTTGACAAGATTTTTTGTAGAGTATTTCAATTTAAAATCAATCTTCATAATTTTGATTCTCTAATTTACTATTTTCAGGATTATATTCAAAATTACCACACACACTCTGTTTACACCATTTTTTCAAAGGACAGACAAGAATGAGGCCCTACTTTCCTCAAATGAATTCAGCGTTTGTATATGTATAGTCAGAAATATTTTTTGCACTGGGTTAGTAGGTATTTGGGCACAGGGATGGGATTAAACACATCACAGGGGAATTTATGGATTAAGGGAAAGTTGAAATTCTCCTTTCCAGATTTAGACATCAGAATTATCAGCTCATTGGCATGAAGGGCCAGAAAACTGTGAGCATTTTGCTCTGAGTCACAATTTCTCCTTTCTTTACTATAGTAGATTCTCTCTACATTTCTTTTTCAAGCAATTTGTGTATAAACTCATTTTGGGAAGTGAATTGAACACTGTGCTTCCAGATCAATATAGGAAGCAATAAAATATTAATGCATATTTATTATGGTAATAGATTATATAATTTAAGTCTAAGATCAAGGTGTTCATTCAGTGATCTACCACAAATATACCACATAAACAGTTTTCACACAAAAATGGCTTGATATGAAAAAATAAACCAGGTGTATGAAAAGAAAAGGACCCAGGTAAGTGCTTGCCTTTTAAAAATATTTTTTTTAGTTCTAGATGGACACAATACCTTTATTTTATTTATTTACTTTTATGTGGTGCTGGGGATGGAACCCAGTGCCTCACATGTGAGAGGTAAGTGCTCCACCACTGAACTACAACCCCAGCCCAAGGGCCAGCCCAAGTGCCTACTTTTTTGATAATAAAAAGAAAAGACACTGTGAAGGAGAAAGGAAAATAAGAGTTGCCCTTTCCCTTAATCCAAGCAGCCCAGCATGAAGGAAGAT
The DNA here is from genome assembly GCF_047511675.1 of Marmota flaviventris. Lineage (NCBI taxonomy): Eukaryota > Metazoa > Chordata > Mammalia > Rodentia > Sciuridae > Marmota > Marmota flaviventris. The sequence goes on along the minus strand of NC_092500.1, from coordinate 125,879,864 downwards.
GCACCCTCGTTGGGAAATGGACAGGTAATTACATCCAGGCCTCAGACTTGAAACTCAGAACTAAGCTGGTGCCCAGTAGAGCCCAACAATCCTTGTTCCATGCCAGTAACCTCAGATGGAGACTCTGGAACTGTGTTTAGTTGGGCAGCAAAGAGACTGTCTCCACCCCACTCCTCCAAGCTATCTTGACAGAAGGAAAATCAAGACTTTACTTGCTAAGGAGCAGGACACAAGAGCAGAAACAGGATTTTGTTTTAGAGCACAATGCCTGGCCTACCATGGTGATACTCAGTACTCACTAGGGATTACAGTCCTCAAAGGAGGGACAGAGCTCATAGAGAGAGCAAGACCTGTGTGCTGGTGAGATAGACTGAAGAAGAGCCTGTGGCTGGCTGCAGGAGTCTTGGGCCATAAGTCCACTTCACCAGGAGGCAGCTCATAACATTGAAGGCCTTGGTCCCTCCCCAGTTCTGTGTTGCCTTGGCAGGCTGTGGTCTCAGAGTGTGACATAGCATTGCAGCATTTGTGGCCACAGGACCACCCTCCTCATTGCTTCCCAAAGCACCAGGCAGCACACTATGGAGAGATTTAAGTCTCTGTTTAGGGGTGAAAATTCCAGATTTGATCTGGACCCTTTGAGCTCTTGTCATTACATATTATAATACAGTTCTCAGGGATGAAAGATAAAGAGTCTTAAGGAATTAAGACAAAAGAAACAAACAACATATAAGGGTGTCCTAACTCATCTGACAGTGAACTTCCCAACAAGAAACATGTACACCAGAAGTGAGCACCATGAGATTTTCATAGAATTGAAGAAAAAAAATCTGCCAATCAAAAATACAGAACAAGACAAAGCTGTACTTTACAAAGGAAATACAAAGACATTATCAGATAGCCTCCCCAAAATTATCATACAATACAGCAATCCACTGCTGAGCATACATTCAAAGGAAATGAAATCAAGATATTAAAAAGACATCTGTACTCCCATGTTTATGGCAGCACTACTGACAGTAGCTAATAAGTGGACATAATCTGTGTCCATCAACTAACAAATGGATACAATGAAGTACATTTGCATAATGGAATACTCTTCAGCCCCCCCCAACAAAAGAGAGAGAAAAGAAAAGAAAATAGGGATGAAAACCTTGACCTGAAAATCATTAGGTTGAGTGAAATAAATAAGGCAAATAAGTACAAGAGTCTTCTAATCTCACTATATCTCAAGTCTGAAAGAGTTGATCTAATAAAAGTTTAGAAGTTTAGACTAGAATTGTGATTACCATAGGATAGAAAGTGTAGGGATTAGAAATGTAAAGCTACAGACTGATCAATCAGTTATAGGTTTTACTTAGATAGGAACAAGAAATTCTTGTGCACCATTGCACAGTTGGGTGACTGTAGATAACAATAAGAAACTTATTTCAAAAAGCAAGAAGAGAGTGTATTGAAACTTTTCACAAAAGGAAATGAACAGTGTTTGAGCAAATAAGATAACACAATGTACACATGCATCAAGAGATCTATTTACTCCATTAATAGGTATACTATTTATGTTTGGGGCATCAGTTTAAAGAAATTTAATTTAAATGAAAAAAGGAGGAAAATGCTACAGGTGACAAGATATGGGGGAAGGTTATGTAGTTTATATGTGATGGATGCAGTAATACAAGAGAGGTGCACTGAGAGGTAAATTTGATAAGAATGAGAAGGTATCAAATAGAACATTCTGAGAAAGACAGAGGAAGCTTACATTGCCTGGGCTTAAGACCCTGGTTTAGGGTGCTGACTCCGTGTACATTTGTGTGAATTCTGTACACCCTCACTATATAAAAGAAGAAGAATTAATTGTAAGAGTGACTCAAAGATGAAGTATTGAGGACATAATGGGGGGAGAAAAGGCCCCATGGATGACACCTTTTTAAAACATGAAATTTGCCCAAGGAAGCAATGTGTCCTTGAAGCAAAGAATCAGACAAGGATATATCTAACTCCAACTTTTTAATTTACTCTAGTGAGAATGATTCATGTGAATCAGTGGACCTCTGCAGAAGCAATTTTTCTTTCTTTTCCCAACCAGATCTCTCATAAAGTTCAAATGGCTTGAAATGGTTGGGTTTTGCCTGCATTAATTCCTTGAAATATTCACACCCAGCACCTAAAAATATTTCTGGAACATAGCAAATTCTGAAAAGAAATTAATATTTTGAATTAGAAAACAGGGAGGCAGATTCTCAATACTCTCCTCAAATACCTGTCTCCTCTATCAGGCAGAAAGTTTAGGTTATGTCTCCTTTGACGATCCCTTTGCCCCATTTTCCCTTTCCTGATTACACACATTTTTGCCAATTTCTGGTCCTCCAATGAGCACTCTCATTATCCTCTTCCTGTGCTTCAAAGGGAAGTTCATGCTGCCACCTCTGGCTTTCAGAGATGACTGGGATACAGAGCAAGTTTGGTTTTCAAAGAAGATACTGGGATCTATGTGGACCTCTGCCTGGCTAATGTCTCCACATCTGACAGAGACATTCCCATCCACTCAGATGACACAGTTCTGTGCCCTAAAGAGTATAGTAAGATTTTGAAGTCATGGATGAAGACATAGATGGATATAGAAACAAGGCTTATGATCAAAACCCTAGAGAACTGGTTGTATGCACGTGAGTCCCAGCTACAGGCAGGGTGGAGCAGGCAGTCTTGGTCTTAGTGAAAAAAACAAAAGTGTGATCTTGATGAAAGGTGTTATAGATCAACCTGGCCACCCTGCCGCTTTTGTTTACCTGGATAAATTTGAGCCCAAAAGTTCTAATAGTGATGGGAAGTGAGAGAGGCCATTTCCACAAGATTAAAGAGCACTCGTTTTCTAAAAGATGGAATGTGGAGAATTGGGAATCTCCCAGGAGCTGATACAGGTACATAAAGAGCAACAAGTACATGAAAAAATGCTCACCATCTCTAGCAGTCAGAGAAATGAAAATCAAAACCACCCTAAGATACCATCTCACTCCAGTAAGATTGGCAGCCATTATGAAGTCAAACAACAACAAGTGCTGGCGAGGATGTGGGGAAAAGGGTACACTTGTACATTGCTGGTGGGACTGCAAATTGGTGCAGCCAATTTGGAAAGCAGTATGGAGATTTCTTGGAAAGCTGGGAATGGAACCACCATTTGACCCAGCTATTCCCCTTCTTGGTCTATTACCTAAAGACCTAAAAAGAGCATGCTACAGGGACACTGCTACATCGATGTTCATAGCAGCACAATTCACAATAGCCAGACTGTGGAATCAATCTAGATGTCCTTCAATAAACGAATGGATAAAAAATGTGGCATTTATACACAATGGAGTATTACTCTGCATTAAAAAATGACAAAATCATAGAATTTGCAGGGAAATGGATGGCATTAGAGCAGATTATGCTAAGTGAAGCTAGCCAATCCCTAAAAAACAAATGCCAAATATCTTCTTTGATATAAGGAGAGTAACTAAGAACAGAGTAGGGAGGAAGAGCATGAGAAGAAGATTAACATTAAACAGGGATGAGAGGTGGGAGAAAAGGGAGAGAGATGGGAAATTGCATGGAAATGGAAGGAGACCCTCAGGTTTATACAAAATTACATACAAGAGGAAGTGAGGGGTAAGGGAAAAAAACAAGGGGGAGAAATGAATTACAGTAGATGGGGTAGAGAGAGAAGAGGGGAGGGGAGGGGAGGGGAGGGGAAGGGGTATAGCAGAGGATAGGAAAGGCAGCAGAATACAACAGACACTAGTATGGCAATATGTATATCTGTGGATGTGTAACTGATGTGATTCTGCAACCTGTATACCGGGTAAAAATGGGAGTTCATAACCCACTTGAATCAAAGTGTGAAATATGATATATCAAGAACTATGTAATGTTTTGAACAACAACAACAAAAATTAAAAAAAAAAAAAGAGAGTAGTGATCAGGTCCCTAAAAGCCCTCCTGGAAATTGACTGAAATGTTTTTGCAAATGAACTGAGTTTGTAAAAATGGAGGCCACTTCTGTGAAATAAGAGTAGAGATGAGGCACCAAGGAGCAAAGAACATGATATATCCTCAATGATGGGCTGGAGGATGGAGTAGGGGGCAGCTGGGATGTGGGGAAATTGAAGCCAGAAGAACTGTCGCTCAGAGGCAGAAATGATGTCATGGTGGAAAGATCTGGATGGCACAACGTCTCCAACCTCTAACAAGTCACTTACTCTTACCAGGTTCTGTCTTCTCTGTCAAGACCTAAGGATGTAGCATATGAGCATCTTCAACAATATATCATTTTTATTAACTTTTTACGCATTTAACACTGTCAACAGCATTTATCACTGTGGAGCTTTAAGTAGCCCTGAAAAGGGACATTATGTCAAGGAATTTAGGTTACTGGAGTGCCGCAGTCTGGCTGGGCACAATTCAGGAGCCACTTGTCAAAAGAAACGAACTTTATTTTTAGAACACACACACTACACCACACAGCTCCTCAGGAAAAACCTTCAGAGCCCGACTGCCACCACCGGCTTCCCACAAGCCTCTCAACCTCCCCAACTCCTCCTGCTCTTGAGGCCGATTGGCTGGGTGGCGTGGGCAGAGCCAAAAAAAAGTCCCCCAATGAGCAGCTCCGTGATCTGAAAGGGCGGGGAAACATCCCAATGAACATCACAGCGGAGGAGCCAATCAGTTGGCAGCTAGAAGTTGCTGGGGCCGCTGTGAGCCAATCATCAACTGGCAGCTGGAAGTTTGCTGGCAGCTGGAAGTTTGCTGGGGCCCCTTCCGCTGTGGCTCTCAACATCAGAAAATTCAGATAGAGTTTATGAAAGGAAATTGAGACTGAGAATGAATTTAGTATAAACATCACAGTACCTTATTTATTTATATAGGAACCAACCAACACCCAGACCCTGCCTGTGAACTTCCCATCTGTTTGTCCCTATTAGAGAAGCCACCAAGAGTCCATTTGCTGCCATGTGCCAAACACACACTCTGTACCTTCAGTTTTTTTAGTGCAATTTCCTTAGGCCACAGAGCAGGACCATATTCCTTGGTTTGTTGCTATGGGCTTTGATGCATCCTTCTTTTGGACTGAAGCATGAGTGTGTCTCTAACTCTTCTGATTTATGACACAATAAGCAGAAATTATTCTTTAGTGTTCAATATGTAGCTGTCAAACCTTAAGGTTTTGAAGTTACTTTTTTGCCGTGTTGGTCCTTTGGAGTTTTCATGGAATTTGGTTCCATGTATTAATTCTCCATTCATTGTTTCTTGGTAAAATTGCTCTTTCTCTGCTATCCCTCCTATATACATATAAATCCTAATAACTTTTAGCTGACATTAGAAAGAATGATTTCCTTTAAAAGGACAAGGAGCTGGAGAGTAGCCTTCAGTGTCAGCCCAGTCTTCACCCTGAAAATTCAACCCCTGTCTTCAGATGAGTCAGGCATGAGCTGAGTGAGGAGCTCAAGTCAGTCAGGTTCTGTCGTGGCCCTCATGTGGAGAAATGTTAGGCACAAGACACAGAAAAAAATGTTGATACTGTTTCAAACAAACATATAGATGGCTCTGGTGAACCCAAAATCTATGTACCTCACATGACAATATCTTTGGAATTAGTTCAACATTAAGACTTCCTATGTCATGAAAATACTAGTCTTGTGCAGATATTGAAATGTCCTTACCATACCTCATGTAATTTCAATTGGTGGTCATGATTGAAACAACATGCAACCATGGGGGAAAATAAAGAACTGCTTCCTTTTTCTTCTTTTTCTTTTTCTTTTCATGTCATTGTCACCAATCACTGTTTTGTCTCTAGGGACAAAGGCAAGCGTGCCTCCTTTTACCAGTCTTACTACTCCTGAAACAGTTGATTAGACTGGGATGTAGCTCTGTCCTCTAAGTGTGATGTGTCAGATGAGGAGATTCAAAAGTCTTCACTGAAGCATCACAGATTTAGAAGAAGAGACAGTTACTATAGCAGAAAGAATGTGAGGAATTTTCATCCTGCTGTTTTGCATTGAATTCTTCAGTCATATTCTAAAGTCTCTCACCCATACTCCTAATCCAACCTGACTCATGTCCTCAGAAGAGGGAACACAGAGACAGACACAGAGAAGAGGGACAGGTAAGCATAGAGGCAGCAACTAAAGTGATGCATCTGTAAGCCAAGGCACACCAAGGACTGTCATTGACCAGCGGAAGTGAGGGAGGGCAAGGAAGGATCCTCTCCTACAGTCTTGAGAGAAGGACCCAACCTTGCTGACATTCTCAGTCCCAATTTTGTCCCCCACAACTTTAAGGTAGTTAAATTGTGTTTTAAAGCAAAATAATCATCAGTAGTAATATTGATTCTTTACCCAATTCTAGACCAATGAAGGGATTTGTGTTATATCAGATAATTGAAAGACTTTAGTTAATATGGAAAAGTCATGTTAGAGGACACACTGAAAATGGTATGTTAAAAGGAAAGCCCTAGAATGGGTCTTCTTTCTAATCCATTCTGATATTTTCTAAAGAGCGGGTATCATTTGTACTCCATGAGTTATGACTTTTTTAATATTTATTTTTTAGTTGTAGTTGGACACAATACTTTTATTTCATTTATTTATTTTTATGTGGTGCTGAGGATCAAACCCAGGGTCTCACATGTGTGAGACAAGCACTCTACTGCTAAACCACCACCCCAGCCCCATGTTATGACTCTTTTTGACATTTACATATTTGACTATACAGGAAAATACCAGAGACTAATTTCTTTTATTTATTACCTATCCCTAAAATATCTAACTCTATAAGAATATGTAGTCTAAAAATTTAAAATATTATTATTTAAAATTAAATGTAGGTATGTGAATGATTTTGTAAGTACTAAATTCTACATACATATACACACGTATGTGTGGTGTTTTAATCTCTTTGTATTTAATTCCAATCCAATCTAAGCCTATTATTTAATAAAAATATAATTATTAATAATTTTAACATATTTCATACATAATATCTCCCTTCATGCCAGCCTTCTGTCATAAATGTCCTTGAATCATGGGCACAATTTTTCTCATGAAATTTCAAGTCCTATGGAAAACTTGGATATGGACCTGTGTTTCGGCAAATAAGTGCATTTTCTAAGGGAAACAAAATTAACCATTAAAAGTATAATATAGTTAATAAGCACCATCATAAAATTGCTGTAGTTGTGTTTACATAGATCCCACATATTTGCTCCTCCTAATATTCTGCTGAGCATCTCTTCCTTCGGGAAGACAGTCCTCATGATCATTACTGGGTGTATTTGATGTGCTCATTCATACCATTCCACTCTCCGTGGTCATAGTGATGGGCCAATAACACAGGTAGAGTCCGTTGAAGCCTTTGCCCTGAATTTACCCTCTTGTGGATCCAGCAGCACACCAGGCACATTCTCAGTTCTGTGTATAAGTTAGTCCTGAAGAGCTAAGACAAAGAAGCTGGGATTGGGAAGGAATATGGGGATTGGGGGTCCTGGAAGCATTATGTCCCCATTCATCACACTTTCCTTTTAGAAGTTCATGTGAGCTCTGCCAACCATGTGCATCAAATCTATTGGAATTGGTTTGCTACTTGTGGCTTTGTTTTATTTTTCTTTTATTTCATTTTATATTTATGAAATTTATCCATAGTTGACTGATCAAATCATTTTATTGCAATCCACCCTATGTATGTGTACACCATTTTTTAAAATTCAGTTTACGGCCTGGAAACAGGCAGCAGCCTCCTCTGCCTATCTTTCCCTGACCATGGACCCCCAGAAAGTGAGCGAGCTTTGGGCCTTTGGGCCATCATGAAAATGTGTAAGCAGGATCCAAGCGTCCTGCACACCAAGAAGATGCACTTCCTGAGAGAGTAGGTGGAGAGCATGGGGGGTAAAGTACCACCTGCTACTCATAAACCTAAATCAGAAGAAAATACCAAGGGGAAAAAAAAAACAGATAGCAAAAAGATGGAAGAAAACATTAAGAGAGATGAGCCATCAAATGAGGAAAGTGATCTAGAAATTGATAATGAAGGTGTAATTGAACCATACAGTGATGCCCCTCAAGAAATGGGAGATGAAAATTCAGAGATAACTGAGGAGATGTTGAATCAAGCAAATGAAAAGAAAGGGGCTACCATTGAAGCCCTGAATGATGGTGAACTACAGAAAGCTATTGACTTGTTCACAGATGCTATCAAGTTAAATCCTCGCTTGGCCATTCTATATGCCAAGAGAGCCATGTTTTCATCAAATTACAGAAGCCAAATGCTACAGAAGCCAAATTACAGAAGCCAAATGACTTGTTCACAGATGCTATCAAGTTAAATCTTCGCTTGGCCATTCTATATGCCAAGAAAGCCAGTGTCTTCAACAAATTAAAAAAGCCAAATGACTGTGACAGAGCCATTGAAATAAATCCTGATTCAGCTCAGCCTTACAAGTGTCAAGGGAAAGCCTACAAACTTTTGGGCCACTGGGAAGAAGCAGCCCATGATCTTGCTCTTGCCTGTAAACTGGATTATGATGATGATGCTAGTGCAATGATGAAAGAAGTTCAACCACGGGCACAGAAAATTGCTGAACATCGGAGAAAATATGAGCGAAAACGTAAAGAGTGAGAGATCAAAGAAAGAATAGAAAGAGTTAAGAAGGCTTGAGAAGAACATGAGAGAGCCCAGAGGCAGGAAGAAGTCAGATGACAAGCAGGAACTCAGTTTGGCTCTTTTCCAAGTGCCTTTCCTGGAGGAATGCCTGGTAATTTTCCTGGAGGAATGCCTGGAATGGGATGGGGCATGCCTGGAATGGCAGGAATGCCTGGGATCAATGAAATTCTTAGTGATCCAGAGGTTCTTGCAGCCATGCAGGATCCAGAAGTTATGGTGACCTTCCAGGATATGGCCCAGAACCCAGAAAATATGTCAAAATATCAAAGCAACCCAAAGGTTATGAATCTCATCAGTAAATTGTCAGCCAAATTTGGAGGTCAAGCATAATGCCCACCTGACAAAACCCTTACTGAAGGAAAAGCAACCTAGATCACTTAAAGGCTGTCGCAATAATACAAACCACCATACCTCTGACCTCATCAGGAGAGCTGGGGTGCTTTGAAGATAATCCCTATCCCTCTACAGCAAATTCAGTTGAAGCATTTTACAATGGTTTGCCATTAGGGTGTTCATTCAGATAATGTTTTCCTACTAAGAATTACAAACTTAAAACACTTTTTAAACCTTAAAAATATTTAAAATTCAAGGAGGTATTATTTCCTACATTTTTATTTACTGATCATTTTGGATTTTTTTCTTTGATATTGGGCAAGGCAGATACCAAATATGGAAAATACATAGCTGTAACCTGAGTGAAATGAAGACTTACTAGTGGGAAGTAAATAAATCTCATTTATATAGATAAAAGTTTCAGTTGAATATATGATTACTGAGACTGAGGCATTTTAATTTGCCTTTAAAATATTTTTAAATGATTTATTTCAATAAAACTATTGGACCACCAGTATTTCACACTAACCTGGGTAGTGGAAGTACTTGGTAAGGCAGCAGCAGTCTTACTATTTCATATGACATGCGCTCTTATGCAGGTTGCATTTAAAACTTACACTGTACTGAAGAGGTGATTTTTTTTTGTTATGCTGCAGTGGAGTTGGATTACTTAGCTCTGTTGTTTTTCAATATATCAAATAAATGTTTCATATTATTTCTACAAAAAAAAATTCAGTTTACATTCATTGTTGGGAGCTTGAGTTGAATGTGCATAACTTACACAGAAGATGAGAGCCTCCCAGGTGAAATAGAGAGCTGAGGCTGAATTGTTTGTAATGAGAATTTTCAGTAAGAGATTCAGCATTGGATATTATATTTAATGTTTTATTTTTCATAAAATCTTCACACATTATGTGTGCTTCATACTATGCCTCACAGTCAAATTAGAAGTTTCCATTATAAATGCTGTTTATGGCACAGCAGTTATCTCAAAAGACGATATAAATCAGACATTGTTGATAAATTCTACCAATTTAGGCCTCTTAAATAATCTTTAGGCCTTGAAATCTTCCATTCCCTAAGATTCAAGAGGAAGGGCTACTCTGAAGGAATAGTTGGCAATTATGTGTCCATACACTAGAGCCCCAGATGAAACAACCTCAATATTCAAACTGCTGAGATTTCAAGACTGTAGTTTGTGCAGACTGAGTGGTAGGTTCAATATGACACCTTAGTTTTATTTGAGAATATATTCTTTATTTATTTTTTATTTTTGGTTGTTCAAAACATTACATAGTTCTTGATATATCATATTTCACACTTTGATTCAAGTGGGTTATGAACTCCCATTTTTACCCCATATACAGATTGCAGAATCACATCAGTTACACATCCATTGATTTACATATTGCCATACTAGTGTCTGTTGTATTCTGCTGCCTTTCCTATCCACTACTATCCCTCCTCCCCTCCCCTCCCCTCCCCTCCCCTCTTCTCTCTCTACCCCCTCTACTGTCATTCATTTATCCCCCTTGTATTATTTTTCCCTTTCCCCTCACTTCCTCTTGTATGTACTTTTGTATAACCCTGAGGGTCTCCTTCCATTTCCATGCAATTTTCCTTCTCTCTCCCTTTCCCTCCCACCTCTCATGCCTGTTTAATGTTAATCTTCTTCTCATGCTCTTCATCCCTACTCTGTTCTTGGTTACTCTCCTTATATCAAACAAGACATTTGACATTTGTTTTTTGGGGATTGGCTAGCTTCACTTAGCATAATCTGCTCTAATGCCATCCATTTCCCTGCAAATTCTATGATTTTGTCATTTTTTAATGCAGAGTAATACTCCATTGTGTATAAATGCCACATTTTTTTTTTATCCATTCGTCTATTGAAGGGCATCTGGGTTGGTTCCACAGTCTTGCTATTGTGAATTGAGCTGCTATGAACATCGATGTAGCAGTGTCCCTGTAGCATGCTCTTTTTAGGTCTTTAGGGAATAGATCAAGAAGGGGAATAGCTGGGTCAAATGGTGGCTCCATTCCCAGCTTTCCAAGAAATCTCCATACTGCTTTCCAAATTGGCTGCACCAATTTGCAGTCCCACCAGCAATGTACAAGTGTACCCTTTTCCCCACATCCTCGCCAGCACTTGTTGTTGTTTGACTTCATAATGGCTGCCAATCTTACTGGAGTGAGATGGTATCTTAGGGTGGTTTTGATTTTCATTTCTCTGAGTGCTAGAGATGGTGAGCATTTTTTCATGTACTTGTTGATTGATTGTATGTCCTCCTCTGAGAAGTGTCTGTTCAGGTCCTTGGTCCGTTTGTTGATTGGGTTGTTTGTTATCTTATTGTCTAATTTTTGGAGTTCTTTGTATACTCTGGATATTAGGGCTCTATCTGAAGTGTGAGGAGTAAAGATTTGTTCCCAGGATGTAGGTTCTCTATTTACCTCTCTTATTGTTTCTTTAGCTGAGAAAAAAAAACTTTTTAGTTTGAGTAAGTCCCATTTGTTGATTCTAGTTATTAACTTTTGTGCTATGGGTGTCCTATTGAGGAATTTGGAGCCCGACCCCACAGTATGTAGATCATAGCCAACTTTTTCTTCTATCAGACGGCGTGTCTCTGATTTGATATCAAGCTCCTTGATCCATTTTGAATTAACTTTTGTGCATGGCGAGAGAAAGGGATTCAGTTTCATTTTGTTGCATATGGATTTCCAGTTTTCCCAGAACCATTTGTTGAAGATGCTATCCTTCCTCCATTGCATGCTTTTAGCCCCTTTATCAAATATAAGATAGTTGTAGTTTTGTGGATTGGTTTCTGTGTCCTCTATTCTGTACCATTGGTCCACCCGCCTGTTTTGGTACCAGTACCATGCTGTTTTTGTTACTATTGCTCTGTAGTATAGTTTGAAGTCTGGTATCGCTATACCGCCTGATTCACACTTCCTGCTTAGCATTGTTTTTGCTATTCTGGGTCTTTTATTTTTCCATATGAATTTCATGATTGCTTTATCCATTTCTACAAGAAATGCCGTTGGGATTTTGATTGGCATTGCATTAAACCTATAGAGAACTTTTGGTAATATCACCATTTTGATGATGTTAGTTCTGCCTATCCATGAACAGGGTATATTTTTCCATCTTCTAAGATCTTCTTCTATTTCTCTCTTTAGGGTTCTGTAGTTTTCATTGTATAAGTCTTTCACCTCTTTTGTTAGGTTGATTCCCAAGTATTTTATTTTTTTTGAAGATATTGTGAATGGAGTGGTTGTCCTCATTTCCATTTCAGAGGATTTGTCGCTGATATACAGGAATGCCTTTGATTTATGTGTGTTGATTTTATATCCTGCCACTTTGCTGAATTCATTTATTAGCTCTAGTAGTTTCTTTGTAGAGCCTTTTGGGTCTGCTAGGTATAGAATCATATCATCTGCAAATAGTGATAATTTAAGTTCTTCTTTTCCTATTTTGATGCCTTTAATTTCTTTTGTCTGTCTAATTGCTCTGGCCAGCGTTTTGAGAACTATGTTGAACAGAAGTGGTGAAAGAGGGCATCCCTGTCTTGTTCCAGATTTTAGAGGGAATCCCTTCAATTTTTCTCCATTCAGAATGATGCTAGCCTGAGGCTTAGCATAGATTGCTTTTACAATATTGAGGTATGTTCCTGTTATCCCTAGTTTTTCTAGAGTTTTGAACATAAAGGGATGCTATACTTTGTCGAATGCTTTTTCCGCATCTATCGAGATGATCATATGGTTCTTATTTTTAAGTCTATTGATGTGGTGAATAACATTTATTGATTTCCGTATATTGAACCAGCCTTGCATCCCAGGGATGAATCCTACTTGATCATGGTGCACAATTTTTTTGATATGTTTTTGTATCCGATTCGCCAGAATTTTATTGAGGATTTTTGCATCTAGGTTCATTAGAGATATTGGTATGAAGTTTTCTTTCTTTGAAGTGTCTTTGTCTGGTTTAGGTATCAGGGTGATGTTGGCCTCATAGAATGAATTTGGAAGTTCTCCCTCTTTTTCTATTTCCTGAAGTAGCTTGAAAAGTATTGGTATTAGTTCCTCTTTAAAGGTTTTGTAAAATTCTGCTGTATACCCATCCGGTCCTGGGCTTTTCTTAGTTGGTAGTCTTTTGATGTTTTCTTCTATTTCCTCAATTGATATTGGTCTGTTTAGGTTGTCTATATCCTCCTGACTCAATCTGGGCAGATCATATGACTTAAGAAATCTATCTATGCCTTCACTATCTTCTAATTTATTGGAGTATAAGGATTCAAAATAATTTTTGATTATCTTCTGTATTTCTGAAGTGTCTGTTGTGATATTGCCTTTTTCATCCCGTATGCTAGTAATTTGAGTTCTCTCTCTTCTTCTCTTCGCTAGCATGGCTAAGGGTCTGTCGATTTTGTTTATTTTTTCAAAGAACCAACTTTTAGTTTTGTCAATTTTTTTCAATTGTTTCTTTTGTTTCGACTTCATTAATTTCGGCTCTGATTTTCATTATTTCTTGCCTTCTACTTCTTTTGCTGTTGTTTTGCTCTTCTTTTTCTAGGATTTTGAGATGAAGTATGAGATCATTTATTTGTTGGTTTTTTCTTTTTTTAAGGAATGAACTCCAAGCAATGAATTTTCCTCTTAGAACTGCTTTCAATGTGTCCCAAAGATTCCGATATGTTGTGTCTGTGTTTTCATTAATCTCTAAGAATTTTTTAATTTCCTCCTTGATGTCTTCTATAACCCATTGATCATTCAGTAACCTATTGTTCATTCTCCAAGTGATGTATGCTTTTTCCTTCCTTCTTTTATCGTTGATTTTCAGTTCCATTCCATTATGATCAGACAGGATGCATGGTATTATCTCTACTCCTTTATATTGTCTAAGAGTTGCCCTGTGACATAATATATGATCTATTTTTGAGAAGGATCCATGTGCTGCTGAGAAAAAAGTGTAACTGCTTGATGTTGCGTGGTATATTCTATATATGTCAATTAAGTCTAGGTTATTAATTGTGTTATTGAGTTCTATAGTTTCCTTATTCAACTTTTGTTTGGAAGATCTGTCCAGTGGCGAGAGAGGTGTGTTGAAGTCTCCCATGATTATTGTATGGTGGTCTATTAGACTCTTGAACTTGAGAAGAGTTTGTTTGATGAACATAGCTGCACCATTGTTTGGGGCATATATATTTATGATTGTTATGTCTTGTTGGTGTATGGTTCCCTTGAGCAGTATGTAGTGTCCCTCTTTATCCCTTTTGATTAACTTTGGCTTAAAATCTATTTTATTTGATATGAGTATGGACACTCCTGCTTGTTTCCGAAGTCCATATGAGTGATATGATTTTTCCCAACCTTTCACCTTCAGCCTATGTATGTCTTTTCCTATCAAATGCGTCTCCTGTAGGCAGCATATTGTTGGGTCTTGTTTTGAGATCCATTCTACTAGCCTGTGTCTCTTAATTGGTGAGTTTAAGCCATTAACATTTAGGGTTATTATTGAGATATGGGTTGTTCTTCCAGCCATATTTTTTTATTTCTGTTACTAAACATGGTTTGTTTTCCTCTTTGATTATTCCCCCCCCCTTTACTGTCCTACCTCCCACTGTTGGTTTTCATTGTTATTTTCCATTTCCTCTTCCTGTAATGTTTTGCCAAGGATGTTTTGAAGAGATGGTTTTCTAGCTGCATATTCTTTTAACTTTTGTTTTTCGTGGAAGGTTTTAATTTCATCTTCCATCCTGAAGCTTAATTTCACTGGATACACAATTCTTGGTTGGAACCCATTTTCTTTCAGTGTTTGAAATATGTTATTCCAGGATCTTCTAGCTTTCAGAGTCTGTGTTGAAAGATCAGCTGTTATCCTGATTGGCTTGCCCCTAAATGTAATCTGCTTCCTTTCTCTTGTAGCTTTTAAAATTCTCTCCTTATTCTGTATGTTGGGCATCTTCATTATAATGTGTCTAGGTGTGGATCTCTTATAATTTTGCACATTCGGCATCCTGTAGGCTTCTAGAATTTGGGATTCTGTCTCATTCTTCAAGTCTGGGAAGTTTTCTCGTATTATTTCATTGAATAAATTGCTCATTCCTTTGGTATGGAGTTCTGTACCTTCCTGTATCCCAATGACTCTTAAGTTTGGTCTCTTAATGTTATCCCATATTTCTTGGATGTTCTGCTCATGGTTTATTAACAGTCTTGCTGAGCTGTCTATGTTCTTTTCCAGTTGAAATACTTTGTCTTCATTGTCTGATGTTCTATCTTCTAAGTGTTCTACTCTGCTGGTAGTATTCTCAATTGAGTTTTTAAGTTCGTTTATTGCTTCCTGCATTTCTAGGATTTCTGTTTGTTTGTTTTTTATAACCTCTATCTCCCTGTATAGTTGATCCTTTGCTTCCTGGATTTGTTTGTGTAATTCCTTGTCGAAGTGATCTTTCATTGTCTGATTTTGCTGTCTAATGTCCTCCTTGATACTCCAGATCATCTGGAGCATATATATCCTGAATTCTTTATCTGACATTCCATCTGCTGCAGCTGTTACCTCTTCTAAAGTTGAGTTGACCTGCATTGCTTGTGGTCCTTTCTTTCCTTGTCTTTTCATACTGCTTGCGTTTCTTTCTGCTTGGTGAAACTGTTGTGTTTTTGAAATTTTTTTCCCCCTATATATTTATATTGCTCTTGTATAGTTGAAAAGTCTCCCTTGCAGGGTCGGGCGGCGGTCTGCCTACCTTGCAGGCGCGGGCAGGGGTGGCAGCTCCGCTCCACCCCCACTCCAATTGGGGTCACACGACCACCATGCTGGCGAGCCGCTGGGCCTGCTCCGGGCGTGGGCAGCGGCCCCGCTCCTCCCCTCTGGCTCGACGACAAAGTGAGAAAGACTCGGGTGTCTGTGACTCACCCTCCCTACCAGGAGACCAACTGTTTCTGTCGCCGCTGGTATTGATGAAGTTCTCTCCTCCACCGCTTTCTGATGACATCAGATCTCTGCCATGTTGGTATCCCATGCGAATGGCAGCATTTCGTTCCCTTTGCCAGGTGACCAAAGCAACGGGTGAGTCCTAACCGGCCCTCACAAGCCCCGTCTCAGTCCTGTTGCCACTGCCCATGAAGGCTCGGTTGGTATCTACCTCCACAGTACTCAGCAGGACCCGGATTGAGAAGCAGTTTCCGCAGGCTCCTTAGCCCTGGGCCAGAGCAGTTCTGGGAGCCGGAACTTGGCCTCTCCATGCTCGGTGCATGCTCTGATAAGAGCAGGCTCCAAGAAGCAGTTTCCGCAGGCTATTTAGCACTGAGCCTGAGTAATTTGTCTGCAAGCCACAGGCGAATGGCAGCCTGAAATTACCCGTTCTATGGCTGAATGAGCTGCGATCAGTCGAAAACAGGGATGGTGACGTCAGCTCTCCAAGATGGTGGCCGCTGGCCTCCTCTGTGGTCTGACCGGTGTGGAGAACCGAATTGGACCGCTTCCTTCCCCCATCTCAAACCCAGAATTCAGCACTGAGTACGGTGCTTGCACAGCTGGCAGAAGCCCGCAGAAACTGCAGCGCTGTATCCCTGCGTCGCTATCTCATCGTTTCCTAGCACGTGCCGCAGACTCTAGCCACGGGGCGATTTGATGAACAAGCACTCCCCTCACCGCCATCTTCAAGTCCTCTGAGAATATATTCTTTATAAGCAATATAGATGAAAGGAAGAGTGGACAATAAAATAGTGAACAATAAATAGTGGTACTATTTATCTCAACCATCTGGTAATGCAAATGAGAAGGGGGAATTATTGTTTTTTTCTCCACATTTCTTTATAACATTGACATATTACCAAAACTGATATATGTAATTTTGCAAATAGAACTAATGAGAATTTCTAAACCACTATGATATAAGAATTGCCTGTTTATCTGAAGAACTGTGGACCATAATAATACCCACTTTCAATAGAAGGGTATTTGAGTTTATAGAACAATGTATACTTGCATCTGAACCACACTTTGACTGTTGTGGTTTATATTTCATTAAGTGTAACAGAGTAAATCATCTTTCAAGAATACTATCTGTATTGATGGTAGCTGGCTCTAATTTCTAAATCATGTATTTTTCAAAAAATTGTTTCAAGGATTTTGGATATATGTTACTTTATAATACAATGCTCAGAACATAATAAATCCTCAATATATTTTTAAAGTTAAATAAATATATTGCTGAGTTTGTAACAATACTGCCTGCTGAACATCTCAGTATCTCTGTTCTGCACAATGACAGATGCTCAATTGATCATCTCAGTATATGTAATGTATAAATTTTACTTTTTGCCCTCTCAGACTATGGCTAGATTAGGTCTCTATCATCAGTGAAGAATAGAAGAGTAAAGGTGAAACCTGCATTGGGTGATCTATTCGTTTTCTGAAATCCTTCCAATTTTTATTAATGGAAATTATACAAAAGTCTCTGCAAATGGTTTCATATTGCAATAGAATTTAGTGCCCAAGACAAAGATGACCTCTTAATATTTTATCTAGGGGGACACTGTACTCAGATATCACAGTGGATTATCTCAGATAGAATATATTATTCTATCTCAACTCAGACATTCTAACTCTTGGATGTTAGAAATGGGCCATACAGAATGAAAAAAAGGAAAATAAAAAGGAAATAATGCCGCCAAAGGCAAGATTTTGTTTCTATCTGAGCTGAAACTACAATTAGTCATGCAAACCACTCTCTGGTGGTACTTGTGTTGACCTTTAATGTGAAAGTAGAGCTGTGTGGAAACCAGAGTTCACAGTGAAGGAGACCTAGTGCATCCACAGGCAGAGCCTTCAGCCAGCCAGGTTTCTGTTCTGGAGGCTGATCTTTGTTGTTCCTGTCACTAGATAAATGGCTGATTTCTATGATCAACCTGAAGGTCTCATACTCTTTAAAACATAACTTCCTAAAGATTACTGAATTCAGTTTGGAATTTGATTCTGTAAGTAAGTATTTATCATTATTCCTCTATAATAATGATATAAATTAAAATTACCAATGTAGTAAGACTTCAGGAATCCACACTTCATGTTAATAATCAGCTTCAGAGATAAAAGAGAGTATTTCAATTATAGTGTTTTAAGTAACAATTTTAATAAGTTAGGTCAATGCTTTTGATGTTCTTTCAACTTTGATGGTTTAGTTACAGAAAAAAAAATATTGAACATACTATTCTCTTAAGAAAGAATTCCTTACTGAATTTCCTCACTACATAAAATTACTATTATATTACAATTTTACATTGGTAACTAAATGCCCTCCCAAATGTCTGAACCAATACTTAAAATTGATCATTTTCAATAGATGTATAATGGATTTGTCAAACTGTGTTTATTAGAAACAAAATAATAACTTAAAAAAATAAAACAAACAAAAAATGCTCAAATCTCTGTTTAACTTCCGTTTCTACTTCTAAATTGCCTTTCTGTCTTCTGTAATAGGAAATATGATGTAAAAAACCCTGATTATTTTAGACACAATGAGCTTGTTTCATCTCAGTCTCACAGTATTTAGTGAACTTTTTCTCATGCCCAAATGGGAAATAAATATGAATTGTTAGTTTTTGATACATATTGAATTTTTCATTCATTAACAAATGTTATCTTCACTGGAATTATTGTCTGAATTGAAAGTTTCAGGGTGTAAAATAGTGAAAAAGTAATCCTAATCTTTTTCTACATGAAGTTGACATTAAGTGGATAGATATGGATCCTATCAAAAAAATAAAGGAGGTAGACTGTCACAGAAAGTTATACAAACACACATACTTTAATAATATGAAGAATAATACATCCATGTAAAAGAAAAAATATATATATATTCATTTTTTGAACACACAGATATATATGTATGTGAGAGGGGCGTGCATACATTCATTTCATGAGTCAGCAATTTAGAACAGACTTTACAAATTCCTCCTCCTAAATTTGTCCTTAGA
Organism: Marmota flaviventris; assembly: GCF_047511675.1. NCBI lineage: Eukaryota > Metazoa > Chordata > Mammalia > Rodentia > Sciuridae > Marmota > Marmota flaviventris. The sequence goes on along the minus strand of NC_092500.1, from coordinate 125,860,868 downwards.
CACTTGTTCATTGGATTCACATTTTGGCACCATCAGTTAAATACACTCCCCAGAAACCAACCATGAAAAATGAAAGATTTCACAGTATTACCTGTGATTTTTAGCTTCCAATTCTATTCACGGACACTTCTTGTTGCTTTTTCTCCCACAGGATTTGTGCATCTGGTTGGAGGACAGGGATCTTGCTCTGGGTGAGTGGAAGTGAATTCTGGAGGAGAGTGGATTCTAGTATCTGATGGGAATTTCACCTTCCCCACAGCCCAGGTCATCTGTGCTGAGCTGGGGTGTGGCAAGGCTGCATTTGTCCTGGGGAACCTGCCCTTCAGGGACCCTGGTAAACAGATCTGGGCTGAAGAGTTCCAGTGTGAGGGACAAGAACCTGGGATATGGTTCTGCCCCAGAGTGCCCTGTCCTTCAGTCAGTTGCCCCCACAGAGGGGCTGTGCAAGTTGTCTGCTCAGGTGAGACTCACAGCAGGGCCTAACCTCCCTACGCATGCTGTGGGGGTAAGAAAAATGTGAGATGTTGCTAAAACCCTGTCTTCTACAAGGATACACAGATGTTCATCTCATGAAAAATGGCAGCTCTCAGTGTGAAGGTCAAGTGGAGATGAAGACCTCTGGAGGCTGGAGAACACTCTGTGCCTCCCACTGGAATATGGCCAATGCCAATGTAGTTTGCCGTCAGCTGGGCTGTGGAGTTGCCATCTCCACCCCAAAGGGAGCATACTTTGTGGAAAGAGGAAATGAGATCTGGAGAGATGGATTCCACTGCTCAGGGTCTGAGTCCTTCCTGTGGAATTGCCCTGTGACTGCCCTGGGGGTTCCTGCCTGTGCCCATGGCAATACAGCCTCTGTGGTCTGTTCAGGTAAGTTGTCTGCTCAGGTGAGACTCTCAGCAGGACCTTAACCTCCCTAAGCACTTTGTGGGGGTAAGAAAAATATGGGATGTTGCTAAAACCCTGTCTTCTATCAGGATATACAGATGTTTGGCTCATGAAAAAATGGTCAGTGCTGATTGGTACTTGAGTGACATGTCTCTAGGGGCAGACAGTGTGGAGAACTGACTTCAACATTCTGTGGTGAAATATGGTTATTCTCAATGATCATTCATCTTTCAGGCCCTGTCAAGGGGTATTATGAAGAATAGTTTTAAGTAAGCATTATTTTTTATTGTAATTCATAGAGAACACTGTATAATAATGAGTAGTAGTTCTGTCAAGTTTCTCAACCTGGACCATCAGAGATCATCATCTATTCCCAGGAGTCACCTACAGATGCCTCAGTCACTGTGCTCTCCTCCCCTCCAAGAATGACTACTATAAATTCTGATGTCAAAGAAAATTTTTGTCCAGATTTGAGCTTTATCTAAAGTCATAGCATGTTCTCTCTTTATGTCTACTTTGAATCAACATAATATTTAGAATTTACCTATCATTTTATTTTTAGCCTAATCTCATTTATTTTTATTGCTGTAGGGTTTTTCTGCCAAATAAAAAAGGATCATGTATTGATCCATTCAAAGTATATGGAGATTTGAGTAGTATGCACTTTTTGAGTACCCAAATAATGATCCTACAAATTACCATGTCAATAACTTTTGGTGCAAATACGGATATATTTGTGTATGGTTTTTAATCCAGGACCTTTTAAATGCCTTCTCCTATTATGGTATTCTTTCTGGAGTCAGATTCTTGTTCTTAATGAAGCATAGTGTATCAATATTTCCTGTACACTTAGTGTTCTAATGCCCTTTTAAATAGAACTTTACTACCTTAAGATCATAAAAATATTCTCCAAAAGTACCATATAGAAGTTTAGTTACATTTCTTTTACATATAATTGCACAATCTTTCTGGGGTTGGTATTGTGCATAGGGAATGTAGTGTAAACAAAAACTTTCACATTATTGTTTGTACATCCAGTTGACTCAGAATCATTATTGAAAAGCCTTTCCCCACTGCTGTGTCACCTTTGAAATACAGAGTGCAGATATTTCTAACTCATGCTCTATGCTCTGTTCTGTCCCATTCTGTCATTTTCTATGCTTGTAGCCATGCACACCTCCTTAATTATTATAAATTTATAGCATGTCTAACTTTTTTAAAGACTACTTTAAAGTAACTGCTCGAATCATGTTATTTTTCCTGCCCAGTGCATTGGTCATATTTGGTCTTATGTATTTCACATAAATTTTACAACAACTTGATGTATTTAATTCAATAATTCAACCTGATATAGTTAATACAATAATTGCATAATGGTATTTATATTGAGTTTGGATTTGATGTAAACATCAATATGGAGCTAACTGACTTTCAAGGTGTATCTCTAATTTCTCTCAGAGATTGTACATAACTCTTAATAGGCATACTCTTGGGGTTTTAGGTTTATGGTGCTATTTTGTATGTGTGGTTTTTATGTTTGGTTTTTGTATGTGTGTGTGTGTGTATGAAATGTCCTAGGAATTAATTCTATTAATGTTTTAGTCAGATTCTTTGTGCTGTGACAAAAGGGCCTGACAAGAACAAATTTAGGAGAAAAAGTTTATTTTGAAGCCCAACTTTTCAGAGGTCTCTGTCCATACATAGCCTACTCCATTTTTTGTGTTGAATGTAAGGCGGAATATCATGGTGGAAGAGTGAAGCAGGGGAAAGAGGTCAGCAGATGGCCACCAAGAAGCAAAAATAGAGAGAACTCTTCTCAACAAGGACAAAATATAAACCCCAAAGGCACACACGCAGGGACCCGTCTAATCCAGATATACCCTACCTGTCTACCTTCACCACCCAGTTAATACTTTCAGAGTATTAATGTGCTAATTGATTAAGGGTCTCATAACCCAATCATTTAACTTTTAAACTTTCTTTCATTGTCTCACACATGAGCTTTTGGGGGACATCCAATAACTAAAAACCATAACAACTAGGTTTCATCTTCACATTTTTGTGGCTTTTTCTTTTTTTTTCTTTAATTAATTAATTTATTTGATTATTTGAGAATTCTGACTGAACTTCAAAGATATTATAAAATCCCCAGATAACCATAATGCAGATTCCCCAATGCTATATTTTTTTCTATATTCTCCCCTTGTTCTGCCACATTTATCCTTGAATTATATAAAATATTTCTGAGTGAATAGTTAAGAGTAGGTGAATAAGATGATGTGTCCTTTACTCTTAAAATATTTTCAAGAATCTTTTTTTACATAACCACAGTATCATTGCCAAATTCCATAAATTAACCTGTTGGCTTCCACATATGATAAAGAACATGTTGTACTTTTCTTTCTATGTCTGGGTCATTTAACTTAATATAATGTCCTACAATTCCATCCATTTGATGTAAATGGCAGGATTCCCTGCTTCTTTATGCCTATATTTATACCACATCTTCTTTATGAATTTCTCAAGCAATGGGCATCTGATTCCATACTGTAACTTCTGATTTCATACTGTAGCTAATGTGAATAATGCCACAATAAATATGGGAACATAGGATTGCTATTTCACAGTAAATGTAATTGTCCTAGTTGCTACTGCTTATAATACATTCCTCCCCCTGAAAAAAATAGCAAAACAAATAAAAATGCATTGCATTTTGCCCATTATTTTCAGATTCATGAATTTGGCAAAGGCTATTGGCAGTTCCCTCTTGAAGTCTCTCATGAGGTTGCACTTAGATCTCATCTGGAGCTGAGGTCATTGAAGACAACCAAGATGGTAATCAAGGATAGTTCATTCACATGGCCAGAAGCTTGAAGTTCAACTGGGGCTGCTGACAGAGCCACCTACAAATGCTTTCTCTATAGAGTAGATTTCCCATAAAGTATACATCCTAAGTCAAGAGGAGGAGACATGACTTTCTTAGCTGGGTTCCTAAGTCAAGCTGTGCTGGCTTCACCACATTTTATTGCTTATAGACAACTCACCCCTGTCAGCCCAGATAGAACGGTAGGAGGAATGGACTGCAGAGGTCAATGGATAGAGTGTCACAGATTTTGTGGGCATTTTTCAAAATGATAGGTGTGTTAAATAACCCATTTTTTAATTTTCTAATTTATACTTTTACATTACCACTTATGGTCTTAATACCTAAAACTTGTAGAGTACATTGGAATGTGAGGTTCTCTCACTATGGCTCTTATCCTATTATATTTCCTATGTTTTTGTCTTTCTGTTTTTCACTCTACATATTCCCATGATCTTCTCTCACCCACATCCTGCACAGATAATGGGAATGGGGTTCCCCTCAGTGGAATGAGCTTGCTGAGAAACAAAAGATAGGAAAAATAGAAGGACAAAAATTTTCAGAAAGCAGGGGCAGGACGGACTAGACAATCATATGGATCAAGCTTCTATACTAAAAAGCAAAATGGAGCCTGCACCTGTTTTACTTATATTGGGGGACATCAAAGGCCTTCCATAGAATGTTCTCCATAAAAGGTTAAAAAGGTGGACTATCCAGTTCCCAATGTGTTATGCCCTTTTCTAGAGTGACCATGAGAGATCTTCCTAGCAATGCAAAGATAAAGTCCATGTGCCTTGGGCAATGTATTGCATGGGAGAGCCATGGATAGTTCCCAAGGTGAAACCTTAAATCTCCTTGGCTTCATGCCTAGAGAAGATCCTCATGTGTTTTTCACGGATGGCTCCCTACATTCTTCCACTTACTGTTTCTACTTTGTGCTAACCTGCATTGTTGTTAGACTCATCCTCTGGTTTCTTATTTTTAGCTACTCACTTTTTATTGGTTCTTTTTTATTACTTCTTTTTATACACAACTCTCAAAAAATCCAATATTTATTGGATTTGTATTATCATTTCTCTAACAAAATGCATATCATGTCACTTAATTTACAAAATTTAATCATGATTATTTCAATTACCTATGAGAAAACACTAATACCACTCTGTGAACATCTTTCTTTTATCTCCTTTGTGCACTTCATTTTCTATGGAAACTCTTTTATATATGTGTGGGGGGGGGGTTGATGAAAAGACATTCTATTTGAAAAAAATCAATCCTACAAACCTTCAGAAAACATTTTACTTTTTTCAATGCACTTTATTTAGTGTAGACCACCTTATACAAAGAGACCTGAAATGGTGAGAAACTGGGCACTCATTCCTTGTGACAAAAACTCTTTGAATTCAGAACTTTTCTGGATGTGTAAGAGGATTCTCTTCTTTGGTCTGACCTAAATTTTATTAGGGTACTCCCAGGGAAATGTGGCAAACATGCTGAGATTTTCAGTCTCAACTACTACCTTTGAATGGTTAAATGCCTTCATGGGAAAATAGTTGATTCTAGGTTTTACATTTCTCTGAACATGACTCCAAAAGTCTTCCTTCCCTGGGAGCTATGCAATGCTCTCAAACAGCACTGATATATTCACACTTTTCTAAAGGAACTCTTGGGTCTTGGTTTAAAAAATAAGAGTATGTCAAAAGCAGAAGCAGAAATCTTGAATAGACAATCAGCTTTGAGGACAGGAAATTACTAATTGTACACCTCTTTGGCTCAAACTAAATTATACTTGTGTATTCCCAGGGAAATCAGGCAAACATGCTTAGATTATGCCTATATTTATACCACATCTTCTTTGAATGAAAAATTTCAATAGGGGAAAATAGCTGATTCTAGTTTTTCTTTTCTCTGAACTTGCCTCCCCAAATCTTGCTGCCCCAAGAGCCATTCAATGCTCTCCAGCAGCACTGATATATTCCAAAGGATAGGCTTAAAACAACAACAACAAAAAACTTAACATAATGAAAAGCAGAAATCTCCATTAGAATATCAGCTCTGAAGAAAGGAAATCAATCTTTCTTTATTATAGCTTTCACCTCAGATTCCATCACTAGATTATTATGTACCTTAATTCAGTTTCCTGCTCTCCAATCTCTTCTGTAGGAAACCAAACCCAGCTGCTGCCCCAGTGCAATGACTCCTGGTCTGACCCAGCAGGCTCTGCAGCCTCAGAGGACTACTCTGCCAACTGCTCAGGTGAGCAAGGCCCCTAGAACAAGAGCCTTCCCATTCCCTGTGTAAATACCCACTGACATAACCCTGTCTCTCCTCAGACAGCAGACAGCTCCGCCTGGTGAATGGGAGCAGTCACTGTGCAGGAAGAGTAGAGATCCTGCAGCAGGGCTCCTGGGGCTCCATCTGTGATGACAGCTGGGACCTGAGTGATGCCCACGTGGTGTGCAGACAGCTGGGCTGTGGAGTGGTCACTATCTCTGCTCACTTTGGAGAGGGATCAGGACCCATCTGGCTGGATGAGGTGAACTGCACAGGAGAGGAGGCCCATGTGTGGCAGTGCCCTTCCCAGGGCTGGGGGCAGCACAACTGCAGTCATAAGGAGGATGCGGGGGTCATCTGCTCAGGTTTGTGTTTCACACTGTGCCCAAATTGGGGGGGAGCAGGAGAGGCTCTGCAGGATGGTGTTTGAGTCCTAGGGCAGGGATTTAGTAGTTGCTGACAGGGAAGAGGGGGAGACTCACAGTTTCTGTCTCTGCAGCAGAGGAAAAGATGAGGTATGTCTATTTCCTGCTGCAGCAGCTGAGCATCTGCTCCTTCCTTCTCAGCACTGTCCCCTGACACAGTCATTCTCTACAGTTTCCATTTAAGGCAGTCATCACTGTTCTGTGACACGTGGGTGAAACATCCTGACCCACTGAATTAATTTTCTATTTTCTGCTGTAACAAGTTACCATAGACTGAGTGACTCAAAACAACACAAATTTATCATCTTGTAGTGTGTAGGTGAGAACCTGACCTGGGTCTCCCTGAGATATAAATGAGGTTTCAGCAGGCTCCAACAGCTAAAACTCTGGGAAGACTCATTTTCTTGCCTTTTTCACCTTCTAGAAGTTGCCTGAATTCCTTGAGTGACTCCTTCCTCCTTCAAAACCAAAGTGTCTCAACCCTCTCACAATTCCACGTTCATCTCCCTCTGATGAGGGCCAGAAAGGTTTACCTGTTTTTGAGGAAACTGTGTAATGATGTCATTAGATTGGGCACATCCCATCAAGGATTATCTAGTATAATCTCACTGTGAAAACATTCTTTTTTTTTTTTTTTTTTTTGGTACTGGGAAACCCAGGGGGCTCAAAATCTGAGCCACAGCCACAGCCCTTTTATTTATATTTTACTTTGAGTCATGGTCACATTAAGTTGCATAGAGCCTCACTGAGTTGCTGAGGCTAGCTTTGAACATGGGATGCTCCTGCTTCAGCTTCCAAGCAACAGGGATTACAGGCATTTCCCACTGTGCCTAGAGAAGGGATCCTTGTCTCCATCTTGTCTGAAAATCCCTTTTGCAATGTGAGGTAAAATGTCCACAGGCTCTCAGGATCAGGAAGTGGACTTATTTGGAACTCCACTATTCTGCCACCCCTCTATCCATGCTCCTTTTCTAGGACATATCATATGATTAGTCAGATAGTAGATGCATATAGATAGATAGCAGATAGTAAATAAGAGTTTACTTTCTGCAAACACCCACATAAATGTTCCTGCCTATGCATTTGCTAATATTACATTGTTGTAAAGAGAGGTACAAGTTAGCAAAACGTATTAAAGGGACAAAACTTCCAGTCTTTCACCTAGTGGGTACTTCCTCAGCAGAGTCAGCAATGAGCACTCACTCCTTAAGAATAAAGAAAAAAATACCAGTAAGAGTTGAATGTTCACTGTGCACTATTTTCCTCCTCTTGCTTTTAGACTTCCTGGCCCTCAGGCTGGTGAGAGAGGACCAAGAGTGTGCTGGGTGGCTGGAGGTTTTCTACAACAACACCTGGGGCAGTGTCTGCCACAGCCCCATGGAACCCATGACCTTGTCTATGATCTGCAGACAGCTTGGCTGTGGGGACACTGGGACACTGGATTTCTTGGTTCCTTCCAGGGAAGGTTCTAGACTCCGCTGGGTGAATGGAATCCACTGTCGGGAAATTGATCTCTCTCTCTGGCAGTGTCCTTCTGACCCCTGGAAACACCAATCTTGCTCTGCAAAGGAGGAAGCTCATATCACATGTACAGGTGACCTACTTGCTGTCTATTTCTCTGTGTTTGTCCTATGCCTATAGATTGTTATTAGGAAAGTTTCACATATTCAAACATAATGGAAGAGTTGAAATGAGTCTACAAAATGAATACTAGATAAAGATTACTTGATCCACCTGTTGTAGTCCTCTTTCAAAAACAGATGTAAGGAAACCATTGATAATAGTAATTTATGTGAAAAGAACCAGAGACTGAACTGAGAATATGGGAGCATGAAGTTATACTCAGATGAGTATTCTTAGGAATTAGCTAATGCAGTCTTAAGTGATATTAATTAAACTCTCTTTGCTTAGTGAGAGGGTGAATGATTGGACCTCAGTTGTGCACATTGCTTGCTCTGTGCTATCACTTTGTTCCCACACTCCCACCCCACCACAGGTAATGTGGCTTAATCATCACTATCATCTGATGATATGTATCATTTATCTTAGATTAGGATTAACACTTCATCTCTCTCACACTTTCATGTGAGTGGGGGACAATTTGGGGAATCAAATATATTGGGCTGTTTACTCTGAAATTCATCTACACCAGACAGACAATCTCTCAGGTCATTTTGTTGATGGAAAGTAATCAAGTGATTTGGAAGTAGAAACTTAATTCCATACATTTTTTTCATGTATGTAAGAAATAAAAATTTTAAAAAATGTTAATGAAATTTAAAAAAAAAAACTTAATTCCAGGCAGAAGGACAGACACAGAAAGAAAATACCACCCCTGTCTTCATGGATTTTCCACTCCAGCCTGACAACACAACCATGCAAAAATTTGAGTGTCGTGAATGTGCTGTGGAAATGTGTGATTTGGGGAAAAGAGAAATCATTTTTAGTTTGATAACTAAAGGAGGAGTAGAGGTCTAATGAAAGAAGAAAGTAAACTATTTATCAGTATAAATACTGAGGTGGGAGGAGCATAGTGAAGTGACCTTGAGGTACTGATAAAATCTCATCATGAGTAGAGCAAGAAGAGGGTAAGGGGAAAGATTCATGATTACCTGGATGGGTAAGAAGAGCTAGAGGTCTCTCCAAGGCATGGCCCCAATAACAATTCTGTTGAAAAGCTGTTTGTTATTCTTCTCATCTCTACATTGTGGGGAATTGCTGTGAGGTGGGGGGTGGGTCTTCCCCGACTTTCTTCTTGGATTTATCTCCTCACAGTTCCAGTGCTCTTTGTTGATACCACTTCCTCACTATTATCCATATCCCACTGGAAACTAATATGGCACTTCATCCCTCCCCCAGAAAACATTCCATGGGGCCTCTTGGAAATTAGAGGCTATCATCTTCTAATTTCTTAAAATTTATAATGTCCTTTTAGTTTCTTGTTCTGATAAAATCCTGGCTGTCCTCTGAAAACAATAATGTCCTCAACATTTGGAGGTTCTATTCTTCCCTTTCAACATGCTTTTTTTCCCCAAGGTCAAATCTTAGATTGTATATCATTTTTAGAATATTTCTGGTTCTCCTTGAAATTTTCAATATTTTGTTTCTTTTTCTCCATGTCCAGCAGCTTAAAAATTGCCCCATGAGATGACACCAACAACCACTTCTGTTAGTGTCACTCTCCAGCCTGGTCATTCCCCCTCAACCCAGAAGGCTGCAGTACCAGGCTCACAAGACTCCTCTGTCTCCTGTTCCTGTTGCTGCCACCATCCTTGAATACAACAACTAAGATAACATCCTGGCCTCTCCATTCCTCACTTTCTCCCTTTGAGGCACTGTGCTCCCTCCCACCCCATCTCTGTGTATGGCCACACTATTGACCATTAACTGTCCAGCTTGAGATATTGATTACATTCTTCCTTCTCTGACTGCTGTCTCTTCTCCTTATGGCACATAGTCTTGACACTCCTTTTCCAGATATTTTATCTTCATGCAAATTCCAAATGTTTTCCTTTAACAGTTTCCAAGTTTTCCACTCTCCTCAGGATTGCACATGTTCTTCTTACCCTGATTAGACAACATGATTCCCCATTATAATTCTCCCCCTTAAAGTCCACTCAACTCCCTGCTCTCTTCTTTATTTGTAAATGGCAGGAGTGGTTGTGCAAATATCTAACTCTTCCCTTCCTGCAATAGACTAGGCAAGGACTGCTGAATCATGGACAAGTGCTGTGTCTTGTTATAATGTGAAATTATCTTGCTAGCTTCTTTGGATTTGTGATCAACCTCTGATGAACCATCCACAATAGCCCTGTATTCTAGTGTGCTTCTCTCACATGTGTTCTTGCCCTCTCTGTAACATGTTATTTTACAAATTCCCAGATCTCCTTCATGCTGATATTTTAACCCCACCATACACTTAAATGATGATCTTGGCTTAAATCCCTGGAAAATAGAAACCTTTAGCTTTCTACTTCATTTTTCCTTCATATAGTTACTCTACTTTATTGGTTGTTCTTATTCTGTCTTATAGGTTTGCTATTTCTCTGTTCACCTTTAAATTTTAGGCACATTCTTGGTTGAACCTCAGACTCTTTACTCTTACTTACCTATCCTATTTCCCCAGATGCGTATTCTAAAGATGTTGGATGGAATATTCTGTAGATATCTGCTAAGTCCAGTTGATTTATAATGTTAGTGTAACTATGATGTGTGCTTGTTGATAATTTTCTCTGCATTCCAAATCTATTAGGGAGATGGGATATTGAGATACCACTAGTATTGTACTAAAGTTTGTTTTCCCATTATGTCCTATGGGTATTTTTAAAATAAAGTTTTATGTTATTTTCTTTGATGCATATTTATTTGTAATTATTATATCTTCTTGATGGTTTACTCTACTTACTAATATGTAGTGACCTTCTTTGTCTCTTCTGACTGATTTTGGAGTGTGTTTTTCACACATGAATACAGATACTTCTGTTTGCTTTCAGGTTCCATCTGCTTGCAATTTCATTTTTAATAATTTTCTTCTCAGTCTACTTATGTTTTGCCTATATGGTGAGTTTCTTGCAGGTGGCAAGTTGTTGGCTCTTGATTTTTAATGCAGTTATCCAGTCTGCATCTTTTAATTTGAGAATCAGAACACTGATTCTCAGAGTTATATTTGAAAGGTTTTTACAAGTGCCTGTCATTTTTTTTTCTGGAGAGTTTGAATAATCTGTGGTCATGTCTTTCTCCTTTATTCATCTTGGAGCTTTGATGATTTACTGAATTGATAAAGTTTAATTCTTTCCTTTCTCACTTGTTTATCTGCTCTTCTAGTGAGATTTATTCTTTCCTATGATCTCATGGTTAGGTTGTTCTGCTTCCTATTCTGTGTGTAGGATTGCTTCATTACCTTCTACATTGCAGATTTAGTGGTTCAAAATTCCTTTCACTGATGCTTATCTTCAAAAGAATTATTTTTCTTTGATTCTGAAGGATAAATTTTCTGAACAAAGTCATGTAGGTGGCAACTATTTTCTCTCAAGGTTTCAAGTACATCATCTATGCCCCCCCTGGCTGCTAGCGTTTCTGCTTACAAATCTACTATGTGAGGGTCTTCTTAGTAAACACCAATCTCTTAATCATGTGCCTTGGAGTGTAGGTGTCCTAAGAGTTGAGATTAATTCCAAGTGGACATTGTAGGTTGTTTCTCTGTGGCTTCTTTGGCTGGTAATAATGGGTTTTGAAACTCCAGGTATTGTGTCAGAGCACAATATTTTTCTCTATATTTCTCATACAAATGGGGCCCTTCTGGTAGTTCAGGCATGTTGTTATAGACAGCACAATGTGTAGGGCATTCTTTCTGTAGTTATTTTTCCAGTATTATTTTTAGTATTTGGTCTGAGGGGATATGGCAACAATGTGTGCTGAGGTCCTTCAAGGCACTTTTCCCACATTTGGATTATTCCCCCCATGTTTTCCTAAGCTACAGATTGTCCAGAAGCAGAAGTTATGCCTACTTGTGGCTGGCTCATCAGCTGTGGATTTCTCTCTTCCCTATTCATTAGTTGAAATATCCACCAACCCTTCAGCAGGACTAGGTCACGGCTTCAGTAAGGTGCAACTTCTCTAGATTGGCTGGAGTTATATCTCAGTGGCAAAGCACACACCCAATATATTTGAGGTTCTTTGCTTGATCACCAACATAATTCAGAAAAAAAGAAAACAACAGCAATAACCACAACATAACAATAAACTGACTGGACATGCGAGTACATGTCAATAATCCCAGCCACTCAGGAGGCTGAGGCAGTGAGATCAAAGCCATCCTCAGCAACTTAGCAAGGCTCTAAGTAACTCAGTGAGACCTGTCTGAAAATACAAAAAGGAAGCCGGCTGGCACATGTCTGTAATCCCAATGGCTTGGGGGGCTGAGACAGGGATTGCAAATTCAAAGCCAGACTAAGCAATTTAATGAGTCACTAAGCAACTCAGTGAGACCCTGTCTCTAAATAAAATACAACATAGGGCTGGGGATGTAGCTCAGTGGTCCATGCCCCTGAGTTAAATCCTCAGTACCACCCAGCCCCTCCCCCCAAAAAAAATACAAAAAAAAAATGGCTGGGGATGTGTCTCAGTGGTTAACTCCCCTGAGTTCAATCCCTGGTACCAAATAAAATGAATAAACCAGCTATAGAAATACAGTAATAATCAATTACACTCAACAATGATTAAAACAGCAATAACAATAGATAAAGGAAAGAAGAAATATAGAATTAAAAAGACAGTCAAAAGTTAGTAAAAGGAAAATTAATTTAAAAAAATATTGAAAGTGGAAAATAAAAGGGAAAGAATAAGGGGAATTTAAAAAAGAGGAATAAAAATATTTGTAACAAAAAAAGGAAAACATTAACCAGGCAGGTAGCACTTGCCTGTGATCCTATGGGCTCTGGAGGCTGAGGCAGGAGGATTACAAGTACAGTACCAGCTTGAGCAACTTAGAGAGAATATGTCTCATAAATAAATAAGTAAATAAAATTTTAAAAGACTGGGGATGTAGCTCAGTAGTAAAGTGCCTCTGGGCTTAATATCCAGTACAATAAAGAGGAGGGGAGGGGTGAGAAAAAAGAAGAGAGAAAAAAATCCATTTGAAGAATTTAAAAAAATTAATTAAAATATATATATATATATATATATATATATATATATATATATATATATATATATAATAAAGCATAAAGAAAAATATTTCTCATATATTCTTCCCACCAAAGTATTTGTTTTGAAGACACCTTTTCCAGGTCATCTAACTCTTGAATCCACCAGATATGTGGGAGTCAACTGCAAAAGAAATCAGATTCAGTTCCTCTCTTTTCCACCAAACATGCTGGTATCAGAGGCAATAGATTGGCTATACTGTGCTCCTCATTTCCTGAGAAGGAGGTTAAAGGAGTGTTGACAAGACAGGGCATAATATCCCCGCAGGGGTTTTGTCTGGAAACCTGAAGGCGTGTCAAATGTCAAGTCAGCTCTTCCTTTGGTGATTTGCAGACCCAACAGGTAGGCACATATTTGCCCCCAGAGGCCTCTAGAAGGTGTCCATTGGGGTGTTCTAAGGGTCCTAGCCATGGTGAATCCCTGGAAAACATGTGGAAAATAGTGTAATCCTTGAATAGGTGATATGGCAATGCCAGACGCTGTCTCTGAGCTCCCAGACCTGGTCCCTGTGTGCAACCACATGTGCCTGGAATTGATCTTCTTCAAAGAGGGTGGGACCACAAACCAATGAGACCTCCATCCCTCCCCTACAATTCAATGCTCTCAGCATGTTTGTGACAGGCACTCTTCCTATCCGAGACTGTAGAACACTAACTTACACCCAATCACTGTGGCAGGATGGCCCAGGGACCTAAAATTGTGATTACCACATATTGTCTAAACCCCAGAGCACTTTATTTCCTAACAATGGCCACTTTTTAAGATAACTCCTGGTTATATCACTCTGAGAGCTTGCTGAGCAATGTGATGAACTTTTTCTCTAAAGCTTTCTTGTTGTACAAGAGTATTCTCTCTCAGAACAATTCCCTAAATTTGATCTAAAGCTTGTAAGAACCATGTGTTTCTCCCACAGGTAAGACACCATCTAGGCTGTCTACACTCCCAGCAGGTTGCCTCCCTCACTAGGCAGCTGGAAATGAAGTTGTAAATTACTCTGTACTTTTCTCTGGGCTGCCTTTCTCCTTCTCCCTTTCTTCTACAGGGAGAAGTTTTATAAATAGTTCTTTATAGTTCCTCTATTTGTCTTCTCAAAGTACAAATATCCCTTTGTTCTCTAACATTTTTAACTCACAGAGTCACAACAAAGTTACCTTTTTTTACCTCCTATTTTTGAATAATAGCAACTCCTGAAAGAAGAATTGGGGTGTGTGGGGGGGTAACATTTTATGATACCTAGCGAAGGTGAGCAATGTCGATAACTGAAATCATCATTTTTGGGACCTTGCTCAATCTACTTAAAGTAAGTCAAGTTTTGATATTACATGTCCAATCTGAACTCTGAAGCCTAGAATCATTAGTGAAATATTTGGAGGTAAACCATGGTCCATTCATTTTTCAATCTTATGGCTATATGATTATGATTTCTCCTGGATTCATGACTGTCACCTGAGGTTCCTGATGATCTCAAATTTGATCCTTACTCTACCCCCTGTGCTCTGGTCCTTCCACAGCTCTGGCCATTGGCACTCAAGTGTGTGTGCTCTATAAGAAACAATCAGATGCCAGTCCATTGACTTTTAGAAATCATTTGGGAAAAGACACTTTTATCTACTCAAGATAGGAAACCTGACATTTCTAGAATCATGTTATCAGATCCTTTGAAGACCTCTGCAAATAGTATGTTTAACTCTGATAGCAACTACCTCACAATTTCTACCTGAAACATCTAACTAGAATATATTGTGTTTTATCTCATTTCTGGTTTTTACAGAATTGATTCTCCTACTTGTTTGGTAGGAATTGAACTTTAGCTGCTACCCTGGTATAAACAATTCCATGTCTTACATAGCAAGTTCTGCAGTCTAAAAGTGGATTCTACAAACTGATTGGTTGGGAGAGTGAGTACCAGAGGACAAGAATACCCTTCTCCTTTTCTTTGTAAATACAACTATTGACATGATTCTTTCTCCTCAGAGACTCCACAGGTCCAACTGGTGAATGGTGGCAGTCACTGTGCAGGCAGAGTGGAGATCCTTTACCAGTATACCTGGGGCACTGTCTGTGACTACAGCTGGGACCTGAATGATGCCCATGTGGTGTGCAGACAAATGGGCTGTGGAGTGGCCCTCGATGTCATGAACTATGCACAATTTGGGGAGGGATCAGGGCCCATCTGGCTGGAGGACCTGAAGTGCACAGGAGAGGAAAACCAATTGCAGAAGTGCCCTTCTCTAGGCTGGGGGCACCACTTCTGCACTCATGCTGCAGACGCAGGTGTCATCTGCTCAGGTATGGTCTGGATATTCTCCACTGCCTAAGAGAATGGGAGGGACCAAAAGTGTGTATTTGATTCTAGAGAAATAAGAGACAGATGAGCCACAGAGGACTCAGAGTTCCCCATCAACCATGGATGTTCAAAATAGCAGTGGGTAATGGCTTTAATTATTTCTTGTAAATCTCAAATATTGTCCTTTCCATTCTTTGCAGTCATACTTGAAAAGATAGGTTTTTGTCTTTGTAGAATCATTTCACTTAAAATCATCTTCATAATTTTGTTTCTATAATTTATGATTTATAGGTTTATCTATAAATGACCACACATATCCTATTTCAAAAGACAGACAAGAATGGGGCTAACTTTTTTCAGTTGAATTTAGTGTTCATATATGTATAGCCAGAGATAATTTTTTGCTAGATTAGTAGGTGTATGGGCACAGGGATGGGATTAAAAACATGGCATGGGAATTTAAGGATTACCACAAAAATGCAATTCTCCTTTCCAGATTCAGATATCAGAATTATCAACTAATTGGCAGGAAGGGCCAGAGAACTGTGGGTAAATATGGGTAAATGCTCTGAGTCAGGTTTTCCTTCCATAATTACTACAATGGATTATCTCTACATTTCTTTCTTAAAGCAATATCTGTATAGACTCATAAGTGGGAGGTGAATTTAGCCCTGTGTTGGCAGATAAGTGTTGGATGAAACAAAATATTAATGCATATTTATTATGGTAAGATGTTATATAATTTAGGACTCAGATCAGGATGGTTGTTCAGTGATCTCCCACAAATACACCACATTAACTATAATTCACACACCAAACTGGCTTCATAAGGGACAATAAAGCAGGTGAATGCATGCTTTTACAATGATTAAAACAAAATAAAGACACATTGAAGGAGGAAAGAAGATAAAACTTGCCCTTTCCCCAACCTCAGGCAGCCCAGCATGAAGAGAAATGCATACTTTTTGGGGAATAGAAAGGAAACTTAGCCCTGACCTTAGACTTGAAACCCAGGACTAGGCCTGCCACAGTGAAACCTGGGTCCCAACAGAGCCCAACAACCTTGTCCCCATGCCAGTAACCTCACACTGAGACTCTGGAACTCTGTTGTGTTGGGCAGCAAAAAGACTGTCTCCACCACCACTCCTCCAACCTTTAACAGAAGAAGGAAAAGCAAGACTCTCTAAGGATCAGAGCACAGTGCTGGCACAGGAGTTCAGTGCCAGACGAATCATGATCATACATAGTCCTGAGTAGGAATTAGAGGCCTCAAATGTATACAACAGAGAATGACCTGTGTGCTGGTGGGACAGACTCAAGAAGAGCCTGCCATACCTGTGGCTAGTGGCAGGAGTATGGAGCCTTGAGTCCACTTCAGCAGTAGGCAGCTCATAGCACTGAGGGCCTTGGTCACTCCCCACTTCTATGTTGCCTAAGCAGGCTGTGGCCTCAGTGTATGACATTGCATTGCAGTGTTAGTGGCCACAGGACTTCCCACCTCATTCTTCCTCAAACCCTGGCAGCACAATATTATAGGATTAATATAGGATTAATATAGTTCATAGGTTGGGGAAAGGGCAAGTTTTATCTTCTTTCCTCCTTCAATGTGTCTTTATTTTGTTTTAATCATTGTAAAAGCATATTATAGGATTAATGTGAAGGTGAAAAGTTAGTTGAGGAGTTGTGACTGGGAACCTCAGGTCCTTATCTCTATATATTATAGGACAGCTCTCAAAAATGAAAGATAAAGACTCTCAGGCATCAAGAGAAAAAAAAGAAATAACATATAAGAATGTCCCAATTCACCTGATGGCAGAATTCTCAACAGTAAATATATAGGTCAGAAGTGTGTGCCATGAGATTTTCATAGAAATGAAGAAAAACCTAGCAATCAAGAATACTGAACCTGGCAAATCTATCCTTTAGAAATAAAGGAGGTACAAACACATTATCGGACATCCTGCCCCCCCAAATTACCATCTGATACAGCAATCCCAATGTTGAGCATATGTCCGAAGGAAGTGAAATCTGTATGTTGAAGAGACATCTGTACTCCCATGTTCATGGCAGTACTATATATAGTACTAAGAAATAGACATAATCTAAACTTCCATCAGCTGATAAATGGACAAATAAACTAAATACAATGGGATACTCTTTGTCCATAAAATGAATCAAATCCTTTCATTCCACAGAACATGCATGGGTCAGAAGATCACTAAGTTAAGTGAAATAAGTCAGGCAAAGAAAGACAAGTATCTTATAATATAACTGTGTGTCAAATATAAAAGAATTGACCTCATAGATGTTGAGAGTAGAATTATAGTTACCATAGACTAGAGAGTTTAGGGAATGGGAATTGGAAGGCAACTGACTTATCAATGAATAATAGGTTTTACTTAAATAGGAGCAAGAAGTTTTACTGCACCATGGCACAGTAGGATGTCCATAGAAAATAAAAATGAACTACATTTCAAAAAGCTACAAGAAAGTGTTTTGGAAGCTTTCACCAA
Source organism: Marmota flaviventris (assembly GCF_047511675.1). Classification (NCBI taxonomy): domain Eukaryota; kingdom Metazoa; phylum Chordata; class Mammalia; order Rodentia; family Sciuridae; genus Marmota; species Marmota flaviventris. Next base: position 125,842,916 of record NC_092500.1, on the reverse strand, counting down.
AAAGAAATGAAAAATTTTGAGGAGACAAAGAAGTGCAATGTATACATGCATCACCCTGTGAATTCACTCATTTAGTATGTACACTGTGCCAGTAGATATCAGTTAGTATAAATTTACTTGGATGAAAATGAAGCAAAATATAAAGGTGACAAGATATGCGGAAAATTATATTGCTCATATCTAATGGAAATAATGAAACAAGAAGAGTGTATTGTCAGATAAATTTGATAAGAATGGGTCAGGAAGACAAATAAAATTTTCTGAAGAAGACAGGAGAAGCTTATAGTATGTGGGGGATGGCCTTCAAAGGTTGAGAAGCATTACATAAGGATTACCTCTGCAGCACTTAAGACCCTGGTGTAGGAAGGGCAATCTGTGTACACTGTGTAAACTCAGTACACCCCTCCTGCACAAAAGGAGGAAATTATTTTCAAGAGTGACTCAAAGCTGAGGTATTGATAAGGTCAGAATAGTGGAAGAAAAGGAAGGAATACTTTCACAAGAAACCTGAAGGATACATTCACAAGAAACCTGAAATGTGCCAAGGGGAGCAATGTGTCTATGGAGCAAAAGTTCAGACAAAGATACATATGGCTGCAATTCTTAGTTTACTTTAGTGAGAATGATTCATATGAATCAACATATTTCTGCAGATTTCTTTCTTTTTCCACTCAGTGGCTCACAAACTTCAAATGGCTTAAAACTGGTTTTCTCCCCCACTGGATGTAAAGCTCTACAAAGATAATGACATTGTTTTCTTTAAATATACATACACAGCACCTAGAACACATCTGGAACATGAAAAATTCTGAAAACATGTTAGTATCCTGAATAACAAAACAAGGAAGCACACTCTCAATATTGTCATTGCACATCTCTCTCCTATATCAGACCTGAGTGAAAAGTTCAGATTGTGTCTCCTTTAAAGACTTCTCTGCCTCATTTTTATCCTTTCCCAATCAGAGGCATTTCTACCCATACTGGGTAAATTCCATTTTTATGAATTACTTTGAAAAGAAAAATTACTGAACATGTTATTTTCCTCTTCTTCAGGATATCAACCTACTATTACATTACAATTGCATATCTGTAGTCAGATGCCTCCCCAAAGGTCTGAACTCATACTCAAAATCACTTCCTGATCAACTTCATTAGATGTCTAATGGCTTTTTCAACTCTACTTATTGGTAACAAAATGATCCCTTGAAACAAAACAAAAAGGCAAAGGAGCATGCTTAAATCTCTTGACAACTTCTGATCCTACTTCTTTTGGGGGGTGGGGAGGAACTAGGGAGTGAACTCAAGGACACTCAATCACTGAGCCACATCCCAGCCCTTTTTTTTGTGTATATATATATATATATATATATATATATATATATATATATATATATATATATATATATATTAATATTAATTAATTTCTGGAGTCAGCCATTTAGAACTGACCTTACAAATTTCTCCTCCTAATGTTGTCTTCAGAAACTTGCTCATGCAATCTCCATTCTGACACCATTGAATCTATTCTCCACATCCCATTCCTGGGAAAAGAAAAGATTTTACAGCTTTCCTGTGACATGGAGGTCCCAATTCCAACCCTAGATACTCATTGTACTGGTTATTTTCTTCCACAGGATTTGTGCGTTTGGATGGAGGAGGTGGACCCTGCTCTGGGCGAGTGGAAGTGAATTCTGGAGGAGGATGGATTCCAGTATCTTATGGGAATTTCACATTGCCCACTGCCCAGGTCATCTGTGCAGAGCTGGGGTGTGGCAAGGCAGCATCTTTTCTCTTGGACCTGCCCCTCAGAGAGGACAGTGAACAGGTCTGGGCTGAAGAGTTCCAGTGTAAGGGATGGGAGCCTGAGCTCTGGTTCTGCCCCAGAGTGCCCTGTCCTGCAGGCAGCTGCCACCATAGAGGGGCTGTGCAAGTTGTCTGCTCAGGTGAGACCCACAGCAGGACTTTAACCTTTTTGCACACTCTGATGTGGTAACAAACGTGAGATGTTACTGAAATCCTGTCTTCTCCTGCCAGAGTACACAGAAGTCAGGCTCATGAAAAATGGCAGCTCTCAGTGTGAGGGTCAAGTGGAGATGAAGACCTCTGGAGGCTGGAGAACACTCTGTGCCTCCCACTGGAATATGGCCAATGCCAATGTTGTTTGCCGTCAGCTGGGCTGTGGGGTTGCCTTCTCCACCCCAAAGGGAGCATATTTTGTGGAAGGAGGAGATGAGATCTGGAGAGACCGATTCCACTGCTCAGGGTCTGAGTCCTTCCTGTGGAATTGTCCTGTGACTGCCCTGGGTGTTCCTGCCTGTGCCCATGGAAACACAGCCTCTGTGGTCTGCTCAGGTAAGAGAGGTCAGCGCTGACTGGTACTTGAGTAGCATGTCTCTAAGAGCAAAACATAATGGAGAGATGACTAGAAAAGTGAGACATTCCTTGGTGAAATATAATTCTTCTCAGTGATCATTCATCTTTCAGACCCTGTCAAGAGTTATTCAGAGGAAATTTTTTGATTGACAAAGGCTGTAGGTTTATTATTGCCTTTATAGTTTAAACATTACAGAAAAACAGAGTAAGATAAGGAACACCCAAATGCCTTCTGCAAAGTTTTCTCAAACCTTAAACTTTTGCTACAACATTTGCTTAAAACTTTTTTCATTATTATTTTTATTTTTTCTTACTAGAAATACATGATAATAGAATGCAGTTCTATTATATTGAAATATTATTTATATATGGAGTATAAATTCTCATTCCTCTGGTTGTACATGGTGTAGAGTTACACCAGTCATGTAATCATAAATGCACATAGGATAATAATGTCTGATTCACTCTACTATTCTTCCTACCCTTATACAACTTTCCCTCCTTCATTTTCCTCTTTATAATCCATAATAAGTCTATACTTTCATAGCACCCATCCACCTTATTGTGAATTAGCATCTGCATATCAGAGAAAACATTGGGCCTTTATTTTTTGGGATTGGCTTATTTCAGTTAGCATGATTGTCACCAGTTCAATTATTTATTGACAAATGCCATAATTTCATTCTTCTTTATGGTTGAGTAATATTCCAATGTGTATATATTCCATATTTTCTTTAACCATTCATCTGCTGAATGGCATCTAGGTTGGTTCTATAACTTAGCTATTGTGAATTGAGCTGCTATAAACTTTGATGTGCTGTGTAGCTATAGCATACTGATTTTTAGGCCATTGGTTATATGCTGAGTAGTGGGATAACCGAGTCAAATGGTGTTTCCATTCCAAGTTTTCTGAGGAATCTCTATACCACTTTGCATAATGGTTGCACCAATTTGCAGTCCCACCCACATTGTATGAGAGTACTTTTTCCCCCACATCCTTGCCAACATTTATTTCTACTTGTATTCTTGATAATTGTCATGCTAACTAAAGTATATGAGTTCTTAGTGTAGTTTTAGTTTGCATGTCTCTAACTACTAGAGATGTTGAATTTTTTTTTTTATATATTCATTGACCAATTGTATTTCTTCTTCTGTGAAGTATCTGCTCATTACCTTAGCCTATTTATCTATTTGGTTGTTTGGTGGCGGGGCAGGGTATTAAATTTCTGAGATCTTTATATATCCTGGAGATTAATGGAAATGACAATGATTTTCCCCTAATCTGTAGGCTCTCTCTTCATATTCTTAATTGTTTCCTTTGCTATGAAGAAGCTTTTTACTTTGAATTCATCCCATTTGTGGTTTCTTGATTTTACTTCTTGCACTTTATAAGTCTTGTTAAGGAAGTCAGTTTCTAAGCTGACATGGTGGAGATTTGGGCCTACTTTTACTTCTATTAGGCACAGAGTCTCTGGTCTCAAACCTAAGTTCTTGATCCACTTTGAGTTTTGTGTAGGATGAGAGATTTGGGCTCATTATAGTTTGCTACATACGAATTTCCAATTTTCCTAGCACCATTTTTGAAGAGGCTGTCTTTTCTCCAATGTATATTTTGGCATCTTTGTCTAGTATGAGATAAGTGTATTTATGTGGGCTTGTCTCTTTGTCTTCATTCTGTACGACTGGTATACCTGTCTGTTTTGGTGCCAACACCATGCTGCTCTTTGTAACCATATCTCTGGTATTTTGATGGCTCCAGCTCTATTTTTATTGCTAAGGATTGTTTTGGCCATTCTGGGTCTCTTACTTTTCCAAAGAAATTTCATGACTTATTTAAGAATGCCATTGTAATTTTAATGGTACTTGCATTAAATCTGTATAGAGCAATTGAGTGTATGGCCATTTGGGCAATGTTCATTCTGCTATCCATGAACATGGGAGATCTTTCCATCTTCTAAGGTATTCTTCAGTTTCTTTCTTTAATGTTCTGTAATTTTCATTGTAATGGTCTTTGTTAGATTGATTTCCAAATATTTTAATTTTTTGAGGCCATTATGAATGGGGTAGTATTCCCAATTTCTTTTGGTGGATTCACCACTGATTTATAGGAATGCAATTGATTTACATGTGTTAATTTTATATCCTGATATTTTGCTGAATTCATTTATTAGTTCTACAAGTTTTCTTGTGGAATTTTTTTGGGTCTTCTAAATATGGATTATATCATCAGCAAATAGGGATAGTTTGAGTTCTTCCTTTCCTACTTATATCTATTTAATTTCTTTCTTCTGTCTAATTGCTCTGGCTAGAGTTTTAAGGACAATGTTGAATATAAGTGGTGAAAGAGGGCATTCCTGTCTTATTCCAGTTCTTAGAGGGAATGCTTTAAGTTTTTCCCCATTTAGAATGATATTGGCCTTGTATTTAACATATATAGCTTTTACAATATTGAGGTGTGTTCCTACTATCCCTAATTTTTCTAGTGTTTTGAACGTGAAGATGTGTTGTATTTTGTTAAATGCTTTTTCTGCATCTGTTGAGATGATCATATAATTATTTTCTTTAAGTCTATTGATGTGTTAAATTATGTTTATTGATTTCTGTTTATTGAATGAAACTTGCATCCCTAGGATGAACCCCACTTGATCATGGTGCACTATTTTTAATATTTTTGTATGAGATTTACCAGAATTTTAATGAGAATTTTTGTATCTATGTTCATAAGAGATATTGGTCTGAAGTTTTCTTTCCTTGATATGTCTTTGTCTGGTTTTGGTATCAGGGTGATAGTAGCTTCATAGAATGAGTTTGGAAGGATTCCCTTCTTTTCTATTTCATGGAATAATTTGAGAATTATTGGTGTTTATTTTTTTTTGTATTCTTGACTGATATTCATTTTCTTTCTAGGTCTTGTAGAACTTGGATGAGAATCCATCTGATCTGGGGCTTTTCTGATTGGTAGGCTTTTCATGGTGACTTATATTTCAATGCTTGAAATTGATCTGTTCAAATTGTGTATATCCTCCTGATTCAGTTTGTGTAGGTCATATGTCTCTAGAAATTTGTCAATTTTTCAAGATTTTCTTTTTTCTTTCTTTTTGGGAGTACAAATTTTCAAAATAGTTTCTGAATATCATCTTTATTTCAGTGATATTTCTTTTTTCATCACAAATTTTAGTAATTTTAGTTTTCACTCTCTTTGTCTTTAACTTTTATTTTCATTTCTTCTTCATGTAGTATTTTGCTGAGTATGTTCTATAATGCAGACTTTCTAGTTCTGATTTTTTTTTAATTTTGTTTATCATGGAAGGTTTTGATTTCATCTTCAAATATGAACCTTAATGTTGCTGGGTATTGTATTCTTGGCGAAGGATTTATCAATTTTACTGATTTTTTTCAGAAAACAAACTTTTCATTTTGTCAATTTTTTGAATTATTTATTTTGTTTCAGTTTTATTGATTTCAGCTCTAATTTTAATTTTTTCCTGTCTTCTATTGTATTTGGTGTTCATTTATTCTTCTTTATCTAGGGCTTTGAGATGTAATGTTACATTATATGTTGACTTTATATTTTAGTAAATGAGCTCAATGAAAAGAACTTTCCTCTTAATACTGCCTTTATAATGTCCCAGAGATTTTGATATGTTGTGACACTATTTCCATTTTCCCCAAGTATTTTCTTTGTTTCATTCTTGATTTCTTCTATCAATTGGTCATTCAGTAGTGTATTATTTAATCTTCTGGTGTCAGAGTAGCTTCTATTTTTAAATTTTATCATTGAGTTCTAATTTTATTCCATCATGATTGCATAGAATGCAAAACATTATTTCTATTTTTTTTTTGTTTTGCATTTTCTAAGAGTTGATTTGTGGCATAAGATATGGTCTATTTTAGAGAAGGATTCATTTGCTGCTGAGAACAAAGTATCTTTGATCACTGATGGATAAAATACTCTACATTTGTCTTTAAAGTCTGAAGTATTGATTGTATTATTTAGTTTTATAGTTTATTCAGTTTTTGTTTGGAGAATCTATCTGCTGGTGATAGAGGTATGTTATACTCACCCACTATTATTGTGTTGTTATCTATTTCTTTCTTGAAATTGAGAAGAATTTGTTTCATGTACATAGATGCTCCATTGTTTGGGGCATAAATATTTACAATTGCTATTTCTTGCATATGTGTCATTCCCTTAATCAGTATGAAATGTCCTTCTTTGTGCCTTATGGTTAGCTTTGGCTTGAACGTCACTTTATCTGATATGAGGACAGAAATCCATGCTTGGTTACATAATCCATGTGAGTGATATATATTTTGCCATCTTTTCACTTTTAGTCTGTGAATGTCTTTACCTATGAGGTGAGTCTCTTGGACTTGCATGTTGTTGGGTCATGTTATTTTAATCCAACATACCAGTCTGTCTTTTAATTAATGAGTTTTAGCTATGTATGTTCAAAAATATTATTAAGATGTGATTTGTATTCCTAGTCATTTTGTTTTATTGCTGGTTTTTAATTTGATTTTGTTTAACCTTTGTTTGACTATTCCTTTAGTGTGGTTCCTCCCTTTGCTGATTTTTATTTTTATTTTCATTTCTTCTTTATGAAATATTTTGCTGATAATGTTTTGTAGTGCAGGCTTTCTAGTTGGGAATTTTTAAAAAATTTGTTGTTTATCATGGAAGGTTTGATTTCATCTTCAAATATGAAACTTAATTTTGCTGGGTATTGTATTCTTGACTAACATCCATTTTCTTTGAAATCTTGATATATATATTATTTCAAGACCTCCTAGATTTGAGGGTCTGGTTTGAGAAAACAGGTAAGATGCAAATTGGCTTCCTTTTAAATGTAATCTGACATTTGTTTCTAGAAGCCTTAAAAATTCTATCCTTATTCTGTATGTTAGGCATTTGAAAGAATGAAAGCAAGAAATAACGAGGAACACAAATGAAAAATATATTCCATTTTACTCATCATTCCTGACTCATAAGTTTGGGAAGGGCTCTTGGCAGTTGCCTCTTGGAATCTGTCATAAGGTTGCACTTGAATGTCATCTGAAGCTGAGATCACTTGAAGGCTTGACCAAGCAGGAAATCCAGGATAGTTCATTCACATGGCTGGTAGCTTGAAGTTCAACTGGGGCTGTTGACAGAATCAAGTACAAATGCTGCCTCCAACATGATAGTCTCTATTGAGTAGATATACCATAAGGCAAATATCCTAAAGAGAAGGAGGCATGACTTTCTAAACTAAGTTCCTAAGTCAAGCTGTGTTGGATTCACCACATTCTATTGCTTATAGACAATTCTCCACGGTCAGCCCAGATTCAAGAGAAGAAGAAAGGAACTCCATGGGTCAATGGATAGAGCATCAGAGATTTTAAGAATATTTTTTTAAATATATATGTATATTGAATATCTGACTTTGTGTATTTTCTAAGTGATACTCTTAGCACTATCATAGTGGCCTTAAATACCTAAAACTTATAGATTACATAGGAATGTTAGGTTCTTTCACGATGTCTCTCACTGTTTATAGTTTCTATCCTTATCTTTCTGTGCTTTACTCTGTGTAATTTTCTGTGTTTTTGTACTTTGCAATTTCTATTCTGTGATATTCTAATGTTTTCTACTCATATTCAGGTTCTTATTTTTAGCTCTTGACTTTTTAACTCTCAAATTTTTGTTACATTTTTGTGAACATTTCTCTGCCAAGATGCACATAATGCCATTTAATAGGCCATAAATCATGATTATTTAAATTACCTGTAAGGAAACACCAATACTAATATGCAAAAATCTTTCCAATATTTCCTCATTTTTCCTCTTTGCTCTCTATTAAACTCTGTTTCATGTAGTATTTTGGATCAACATTGTTTTGGGGAAACTATACAAAACCTTCAGAGAGGATTTTATTTTGCCTCTTCCAGGTACTTTATTTAAGGTAGATCACGTTACACAAAAACAAGTGAAGTTTTGAGAAACTGTGCAGCATCCCTTTGACAAAAATCCATTTAGTTCACAAAATATGATACAAGTTTCCTGGTTGTTTAACGTGATTCCTCCTTTTTGGTACAACCTAAATTATATTTGTGTATGGCCACAGAAATCTGGCAATCATGCTGAGATTTTCAGTCTTACCTTCAATCTTTGAATGGGAAAAATAGCTGATCTCACTTTTTACTTTTCTCTGCACTTGACTCCTAAAGTCTAGCTGCCCTGGGAGCTGTGCAATGTGTCAAGAAGCACAAACATATTCCTATTTTCCTAATGCCACTCCTAGTGTTTGACATAAAGCACAAAAGTGTCAGAGTCAGAAACAGAAATCTCCATTAGGATAACAGTTCTGAAAATAGGAAATTACTGATTTTGTCCTACAGTTTTCAGATGCCATCACTAGATTATTATGTACCTTAATTCAGTTTCCTACTCTCTATTCCAATCTGTAGGAAACCAGGCCCAGCTGCTGCCCCAGTGCATGAACTCCTGGTCTGACCCAGCAGGCTCTGCAGCCTCAGAGGGACAGAGTGCCAACTGCTCAGGTAAGTAAGGCCTCCAGCACTAGAACCTCCCCATTCCCTGTGCAAATGCCCACTGACATGACCCTGTCTCTCCTCAGACAGCAGAGAACTCCGTCTGGTGGACGGGGGCAGTCGCTGCACAGGGAGAGTGGAGATCCTGCAGCAGGGCTCCTGGGGCTCCATCTGTGATGACAGCTGGGACCTGAGTGATGCCCATGTAGTATGTAGACAGCTGGGCTGTGGAGTGGCCCTGGAGGCCACCATCTCTGCTCACTTTGGAGAGGGATCAGGGCCCATCTGGCTGGATGAGCTGAACTGCACAGGAGAAGAGGTGCATGTGTGGCAGTGCCCTTCCCAGGGCTGGGGGCAACACAACTGCAGACACAAGGAAGATGTGGGGGTCATCTGCTCAGGTCTGTGGTGCACACTGTGCACAAGTGGGAGAAGTGAGGTGGGTGTGCAGGATGTTATCTGAGCCTTAGGGCAGAGGAGGGGCAATTGGTGGCAGGGCGGATGGGGAAGAGACTCATCCCACAGTGCCTGTGTCTCTAGCAGAAAAGATGAAGGGCTTCCATTTCCTGATGCAGCAGCTGAGTTTCTGCTCCTCCCTTCTCATTCCTGCCTCCTGACAATCATTCTCTTCAGTGTCCATTTGACTGCAGACCTCATGCTTCAGTTACTGTGTGTGCAACATTCTAAGACCCATTGGATTAGTTTCCTATTGCTGCTATAATAAATTACTAAAGAGTTAGTGGCTTAAAACAACACAAATTCAAGACTGACCCCAGTCCCCTTGAGCTATAAATAAGGTGTCAGTGAGCTACATTCAGCTGAGGCTCTGGGAAGACTCATTTCCTTGCCTTTTCCAGCACTAAAGGATACCTCTATTTCCCTTCCTTATTCAAGTCAATCCCTTGCCTACTTCTGACCATTTTTTCATCTTCACATCTCTCTTTGACTGGGGTCAGAAACCATTGTCTGTTTGTAAGAATACAGATCTAAGGATGTGGATAGATTGTGCTCACATGGTTAATCCTGGATAATCTAAAATAATTTCACCTTTAAAATATTCTCAACTTCATGTTGTTTGCAAAGCCCCTGCCTCAAAAGATAACCTACTCCCAAGCTCCAGGACCAGGAAGTGACATATCTGGGACTTCAGTTGTTTGCCACTTCATTGTCCATACCCCATTTCCCAGGGTCTGTCAGATATTTATTCAGTTATCTTTTCCTCCCTCCCCTGAAGAGCCCCACTTCAGTGTTCCTGCCTCTTTATTTTCCACTACACCATTGTCATAGAAATAGAAAGAGACATATAAGTTATCAAAACAGGTAAAAGGGACAAAAGTTTTGTATTTCCGTCCTGTGGGAATTTTATCAGCAAATTTAGCAGTGAGCACTCACTACTTAGGGGTAAAGGAAAACAGCACTAAGTGCTAAATACTCACTATGTCCTGTTTTCCTCCTCTTGGTTTCAGAGTTCCTTGCCCTCAGGCTGGTGAGCAAAGACCAGGAATGTGCTGGGTGGCTGGAGGTTTTCTACAACAACACCTGGGGCAATGTCTGCCACAGCCCCATGGAAGCTGTGACCTTGTCCGTGATATGCAGACAGCTTGGCTGTGGGGACACTGGGAATCTCAACTCTTCTGTTCCTCTAAGGGAAGGTTCTAGACCCCGTTGGGTGGATGGAATCCAGTGTAGGAAAACAGACACCTCTCTCTGGCAGTGTCCTTCTGACCCCTGGAAACAGAGATCTTGCTCTGCAAAGGAGGAAGCTTACATCATGTGTTCAGGTGACTTACTCCCTATTCCTGTGTCCTCACTCTGTAGGTTAGAAAAATTTCATACTTTTGTAAGGGTCCGGCGAAGCATCGGAGAAAGAGACCCCAAGAGACTAGCTTCATGCAATAAGCAGGAGGGAGTTTATTGAGGATCCAATTCAGCGCACTGAGGCTCCAGGCAGGCTCGCTCAAGAAGGGAGGGCAGCCCAGAGCCCAGAGCAGAGGTCAAGCAGTGCTTAAGTACACTTTTTGGGGAGGGTGGGGGGCTTTGTATACATCAGAACAAATCATCATGAGGCGTGGGAAAATTGAACAACAACTCCTAAACATGATTAGTTTATTCATTGGCGGGAACAGGTCAGACGGGGGTGATTGGTCACTCCTAAGCGGGGTACACATTCAAACTGATTGGTTTTAGGGCCTAAATGACTACGTGACAAGTTACACAGAGTCCCAGGTTATTAGACAACCAGGGAGTCAGTGGGAATATTTACTGGGCAGTTCCAGTATTGTCCTAACAGCTACAGGGATTTCAGGTTTTGCAGGTAGCATAGAAACCTAACAATACCTAATCCTTTACATTTTAACTCAGACCTTGCAGCTTAGAAACTTTACAATACCCGGTCTTTTACCCTTTAACTTTTACGCTTTAACTTCAATTTCTTTTACCCTTACACTTTCAAACCAAGAGAATAAGTTCAAATAAATCTATGAGGTACAAATTTGAATAGAAATTATTTTAGCTTCAATTTACAATCTTGTTTCAATTACAGAATTAAGTAAACCTGTTCTGACAGCCATTTATGAGGAAAATGCCATGGATATTAAATTGAGCATGAACTTACCCTCTAAAAAACTGTATAAGCAAATGGTTAGTGCAGTCTTAGCCTATAGTAATTACTCTGTGTTTCCTTGTTACAGTCAGGAATTTGACCTCAAATATATAAATCACTTTGCTACGTCCTGTCAGTGTTACATTTTGGTTTTTTGGGGGTTTTTTTGTTGTTGTTTTTCCACATGTAATGAAAGTTAAACCTCTCAGCAAACTGTTCATAGGTATTATGGTGGTCATTTAATCCAGATGTGGAAACTAAGGTTAGGAGTAAGCAGTTCATCCACCCCATACACTCAAGAGAGTGAGGGACAACTTGAGGTATCCAGTACTAGAGGGTTATCTTTGAGCTCATGGTGTTTTACTATGAAATCCATCTACATCAATCAGACAAACTCTCAATTAAGATTGTCGATGATAAGTAATTGAGTGAATTGCATGTAGAAACTTAATTCTAGTCATGAGGAGGAGAGACAAGAATAATATCCTTTCCCTGTCCTCATGAAGTTTACCCTCCAGCATGATGACACACACTAGCCATAAAAGTGAGTGTCATGAAGAAGTGGAAGGTTCTGTGGAAATGGGTAATTTGAGGGAAAATAGAAATCATATTTAGGTCAAGACCTAAAGGAGTAGTAGATGTCGAATGAAGGAAATAATTAGAGCATTTGGTCAGTGTAAATACTGAGTTTTGAGAAGCCTGGTGACCTTGAGGTACTGTCAAAATTCCATCATGAGCAGATTAGGAAGAAGCTGGGGAGAGTGATGCCTGATTATCTGGATGGATAAGAAGAGTTCAACTCCTCTCCATGGAATGGCCCCAATACCAATTCCATTGAAAAGCTCTTTGTTAATCTTCTCCTCTGACACATTATGGGGAATTGCTGTGAGATTAGGATCCTGTCTCCCCATCTTTTCTTTATTTTTATTAAATTATTTGTTTATTCTAATTGTTATACATGATGGCAGAATGCAATTTATTTCATATTACACTTATAGAGCACAAATACCCAAGTAACTGATGGTATACAATGTATTTTCACACCATTCGTGTCTTCATATATGTACTTAGGATAATGATGTCTAACTCATTCCACCATCATTTTTATCTCCTTCCCCCTTCATTTCCCCTCCCTCCCCTTTGCCCTATCTAATGTTCCTCCATTCCTCCCATGCTTCCCCCCATCGCCATTATGAGTCAGCATCTTCATATCAAAGAAAACTTTCAGCCTTTGGTGTTTTGGGATTGTCTTGCTTCACTTAGCATTATGGTCTCCAGCTTTATCCATTTCCCCTTATTTTCTCCTTGAATTCATCTCCTCACAGTCCCTGTGGCCTTGCTTTATACTATCTCCTCTGAGCCTTTATCTATATGCTACTGCAAACAAACCACTTCATCCCTCTTCCAGAAAACATTCTAAGGGGCCTGTTGAAAAATGGAGGCTATTGTCTTCCAATTTCTTAAGACCTATAATGTGTGTTTCATTTTCATGTTCTGATAAAAAAAAACCTGGCTGTCCTCTGAAAATAATGATATTCTTATCATTTTAATGCTCTTTGCATCCCTTTCATCAGGATATTTCTGAGCCAAATCTTAGAATAAAACTATTTCTGCTTTCCTTTGTCATTTTCAACAATTTATTTTCTTTTTTCAGCATGTTCACTTACTTGAAATTTGCCCCATGAGGTGGCACCAGCTACCATTTCAATTGGTGTCACTCTTCAGCCTGGTAGCTCCCCCCCATCCAGGAACACTGCAGTACTGGGCTAAGTAGGCACCTTTGTCTCCTATTCCTGGTGCTGCCAGAATCATTGAACACACTGAGATAACATCCTGACTCCATTCCTGATTTTCTTCCTTTGAATCTCTCCACTTACATTCCATCTCCCTGTATGACCATAATATTGACCATCACTACCTGTCCATCTTGAGATCTTCTTTCCATTGTTCCTTCTCTGACTGTTGCCTCTTCTTATGGCACATATTCAGATGCTCCTTTTCCAGTTATTTCATCCTCATGCAGATCCCAAATGTTTTCCCTTATCAGTTTCCCAGTTTTCCACTCTCCTCATGATTGCACATGTTCTTCTTATCCTGATTAGACAACATAATGCCCCATTATAATCCTCCCCCTTCAAGTACACTCAACTCCCTGGTCTCTTCTTTATCTTTCAAGATAAAAATTCCCTGATCTCCTCCTCATTGCTATTTAAACCACATCATACACATAAATGATGATCTTCCCGCAAACTTCACTGGAAATAGAAACTTAGCTGTCTATCTTTTTTGTTTTCTCCTCATGGTCACTCTAATTTACAGATTATTATTCTGTATTAGAGTCTTGCAACTTCTTTGTTTAATATCTAAATTTTAGACTCTCTATTCTTCCTTAGCTCTTTTCCTTCCCTTATCTCATTGGAGTCCAGGCCTTAGATGATATCATTCCACTGACAGATCCATACCTGCATACCTGGTCTCTGCCCTTAAATTCAAACTCTTATATTTCATTATTAATAGAACCTCACTTGAATATATAATGGACAACTCAAATTTAGTTTTCAAAGTAGAGCATTTTATTCCACCCCTTCAAGCCCTGCCTCTTACCTTTTTCTCCCTGTTCTATTCCCCATACAGTTAATGCCACTGTTGTTGCTCAGTTACTTATTCTCAGTCTACATTCACATCTCCATTTCACTCTCCCTCCAGTTCCAATGTAGTAGCAAGTTCTATGCCTGTACCAGAAACCATGTCCTAATTCCTTCTACTCTTTCCTTCCTACCCTCATCTTAGTTCAGGAAAGATTACTTGTTGCTTGGACTCTTCCAACAATCTTCAGTGGTCTTTGTCTTCCATAACATATTGTCTATTTAATGCTGGAAATATGCTCATTTGATTACCAAGTCAATAAGTGTGTTGCGTGTCACAGGTGAGCTGCCTTTAGACGTGACACTGACAAATTTCTCTGTGGCTCCCAAATGCAGAAACAACTGGAAACCATGGCTCAGCAGTTTGTAATTGCCATAATTTGCAGAAATGCCAGGGAAGAGTGAACAGATTGTTGTTCTCAAACTTTGAAGGACTTCCCCATGGAAGAGGGAGGAGACTGTGAGCCACTTCTTGGGTCAAGAATGTGACTCATGGGTGCAGATTACTACTGGTTGTGTTTGGGTTCACTCTAAGTTTAAGTAACTCTAAAGAACCTCACCATGCGAGGAACCCAAGGGAATGAGTAATGTTGTCTCTCTGGGCAAAGAGCACTGGAGGCATAAAGGCATGTCCACCCCACCTTCTCTTATGCTGTATTATACTTTTTCTCTCTTCACAGAATTGGCCACATATTTGACACTAGGGGATTTATGTTCTTCCCTCTAGTTTAATTTTGGTGTAGAGTTAAACAATATCTTTTCTATTACACTGAATTACCAAAACCTTAATTACTCATTGAAATCAAGGAAGACATATTAAAATATAAAATATACATTAGTGACATTACATAACCACTTGTTTATTCATATTATCCTGATGTGCATATGATTAATGGACTGGTAGTTATTCTTTTCCCAATCCTTCGTTTTCATGGAATTCTATCTAAACTCATATAGTGATAAAAATGTTTATATTTTTTAAAAACATTTATCTTGTGTCTTTTTATTTGGTTTTACAATGCTAGGATTGTATCATACTTACTATTGTTACATTGGCTTTCTTAACAATATATTATGGATATGCCTCAAGTAGAGCTCACTCTTTTGTAAAACAACTCCATAATTTTACATTCTTAAGAGATTAGTATTACACTTGCATAATCAGTTGGCTATTTGTTTAAAATTGTTTTCTATTTTTCCCTTCTAAAATCAATATTGTAACAAATGTCCTTGCACATGTAACTCTACATACTAGTAGGTTATTACTACAAGATGACTGCCAATGGTTGCAAGATCACAGGATATCTATTTTTTGAACATATATTGTCATATTATTTTGTAGGAGCAATTGTTGTCATTTGGTATTTCATATCTTGATAGAAAAACACTGTTTTTTAAATAACTTGACCATTAAACTAAAATCAAAGAACAAAAAAGAAGCTAAAAAATCAAAAAGGAACAAAGCCCACAAACCTATGCTAGAAACAACCTGAAATCCAGGGAGGATGAGATGATAAATGATGGTAAACATTTTAAAAGCAAATGCTTACTCTTTTCCTCCCTTTCCTCACCTTATTTTTTTTTCCTTTTTCCTGTAGAGGCTGAAGTGTTAATAAATAATAAGATAAGGTACAATAGATTCCGCATATTGAGACATCCAATCGTGAAGTGAGCAACCACCCAAGACAGGTCCTGCCATCATTTCTAGAGATGTTCTCAGTATAGTGTAGGAGGTTGACAGAATAATGAGGATAATGAATATTCATGATAGTGTCTAAGGACAAGTATCATGAATGTTTTCTCATTGTTAATTTTCATTTATATATATTATTTCATTTTGTTTTACTTGGCTCCATGTTACCTCTATGTCCTTTCATGTATTGATTTTCCTCATGCAAATGTTTTTATCTTTTCATGCAAATGTTTTTATTTTATCAGCTAACTATTGTCTACTTATTTACTTTTCTCTGAATACTGCTTCTTTATTTATGTAAAAAATATTTTTAATTTATCTAAAATAATAGTTTCAATTAATTTAAATGAATACTGTCAATGTTTATAATTTGTATTAACAATATGAGAGATACTGAGTACAATTTATTTTGGGGATTACTCAGTACTTATGTTTTAAATGCCTAACATTTATTACCACAAATCACTGACATTAACTTACATTTCTTTTATTACCTTTTGGATTAGCAGGAATTAAAAATAATAATTTTCAGCATATTTTCCTCATCTATTTATTTAATCAATCAATATTTATCAAGCCACTGTTCATAGCATTCATAGAAAGTCACCCATACATACTTCTAATGAATGCATTCAACATGCCAGGCATTGTCCTGTTTGCAGGAACAGAGGAAATGAGGCAAGGCCTTTTTCTATAGGAGTTCTCCTTCTGGATTATATGTGTCTGTGTGTGTTTGAGTGTACACACATGAGCATGTGCATGATCATGTTTTTGGTTTTTTTTCACATAGTAGGCATAGTAAACACAGGTAAATTGATAAAAATAATTTCAGCTACTGATAGGAATATGGTCCAGGGAATGTCTCAGTAACCCAGTCTAATAGACTACTTCTGAAGCACCTTATTTCCACATGTCACCTGAACTGAGCCCAGGACCTAGGAGAGATTTGTCTGGGGGTAGGATCTCCGTAGCTGTCGCCTACCAGTGCTTCCCCTCTGTTTGCTCCTACAGGAAACAGACCCAAGAGCTGTCCAGCCACTGCACCCTGCACAGGTACCTCATCCCCTCCCACCTTCCCCATGGCTTCCAGGAGCTCCTTTCCTCCCACCAGGGCAGTAAGAGCAGGTGTGGCTGTCTTTGCAGACAAAGAGAAGCTCCGACTCAGGGGAGGAGACAGCGAGTGCTCAGGGCCAGTGGAGGTTTGGTATGAAGGTGCCTGGGGCACTGTGTGTGATGACTCCTGGAGCCTGGCAGAGGCTGAGGTGGTGTGTCAGCAGCTGGGCTGTGGCTCTGCCCTGGAAGCCCCAGGGAAGGCTGCATTTGGCCCTGGAAATGGAAGCATCTGGCTGGAAGAGGTGCAGTGCAGGGGCAGGGAGCCCTCCCTGTGGGCCTGTGCTGCAGCAACCTGGAGACAGAATGACTGCAAGCATGAGGAGGACGCTGGTGTGAGGTGCTCTGGTGAGTAGCAAGACAGGAGAGAGGGCCAGGGCTGAAGGAGTGTGTTTGCATCTAGAGGGCTTCCAAGGCTGCTTTGCTTCCCTATGCTTTGGCTCTGGAAGGCTGTGCCCAATCTCCTGGCTTCTGGGACAGAACTATGTGTCAGTGGTGGTTGGAGGGACCCAGTGACATTTCCCAGACAAACACAGTACAGTGATTAAATTTTTCTTTTCTTCTCCCCAGGTGAAAGGACAAAAACTCTCCCCACCCTGAGAAGTAAGTGAATCTTTGGTCTGAACAAGGTAATGAAGGAGATAAGCAGATTTTCAGTGTTCTGCACTATGGAGTCTACACAGCTCTGGTCATATTACAGTAGCCCTGATGGTCCAGTGTTAGAAGAAGCCATCATTTGTGTTAAATTGAAGCAGTCAGAGAGCTCCAAAGCTTCACCTGCATTAACTTTATTTTTTTTTAGTTTTATTGATTTTATTTTTTAAAAATACATGACATTGGAAATCATTACAATTCTTATTACACATATCTTATTACACATACCACGATTTTTCATATCTTTGTATATAGAGTATGTTCATGCCAATTCATGCATTTATACATGCACTCTGTTCTCTTTTTTTGCATTACAATTCTTATTACACATATATACCACAATTTTTTTATATCTCTGTTTGTATATAAAGTATGTTGACACCCAGTTCAAGTCTTCATACATGTACTTTGGATAATGATGTCCATCACATTCCACCAGACTCAGAAGATAGTTAACACAGTTAAGAGCAGGATCTAGGGTGATAATATCCTGAGTTTCATGATATATAATGTCTGAACTAGGGACTTCATGGTCCTGAGGACTCAAGTGATGACCAGAATAATTGGGTTTTTCTGAGCTTATGGTCCTCTCTAAACACTCAAGGCCCTTTTTCTTCTTCAGGCACCAGTTCAGCCTCAGCCCCTGTCCCTGGCATCTTCTCCTTACCTGGGATCCTCTGCATTGTCCTGGGAGCCCTTCTCTTTCTTGTTCTCATTATCCTGGGAACTCAGCTGCTCAGATGGAGAGCACAGCACCAAGGTGGGACTTGGGAATGCTATGACCTGAAAGTATGCACAGATAATATTGGACCAATTGTGGCATTTTTTAAGAACATATTTTAGTCTTATTCTCATTTTTTGAAAAACTGCCTTCTCTACCATGGACTTGGAGACTTAAAAGACATGAATTCATCCTAGGTTAAAAATGAAGCCCACAAATATGATGATTTCTTATGTGGAAGTGCTAGTGGAGACTAGGTTTAAGATCCAGGGTTAAAGATCCAGGTGGGCAAAAAATCTAGTTGTATCCCAGTGGATTACAATGCTAAAGAAAGGGACCCTGGAAGCCCAGAGAAATGTCTCCTAAAGTGTTCGTTGGAGAAGATTTTGTCTGTTGGTAATGGAAAGACTTCTAGGAGCAATGGTTGAACTCATTCTGCCTCTCATAGCCTTATCCACTTTTGAAGATGCTGTTGATGAGGTCCTGTACCAGGAGATAGATTACCCCACAAATCCAGAGAAGGAGAACCAGCTAAATAGCCCAGGTGTGTTCCATAACCTCCTTTCTTTGAATGAGTTTGCATCAGTGTGGGATTATTCAGTAAGCAAAGACCACATGACTAACCCAAGCACACATGGCATATATGATAGCTCTCTATTACTGAAATAAAATGCTTGAGATAATCAAAATAAAAAGAAGAAAGTTTTATTTTCCTTCACATTTTCAGATGTTTTCCTCCATGGTAACCTGGCCCTGTTGCCTTTGGCCTGTGCAAGGCAGCCTATCATGCTGGGAACATGTGGTGGAGCAAAGATGTTCACCTCACAGTGACCAGAAAAATTAATAGAAAGAGGAAGAGATTGTCATCCTGTAATCCTTTTCAAGAGCATGCACCCAACAACTTAATTCCTCCCACTAGTTCCCACACCTTAAAGGTTCTACCTTTTCCAATACCACCAACCTGAGGACCAACCATTTAGAACAAGATCTTTTAGGAATATTCCTTGACCACTAAAACAATTATCAGCATCCTTCTAGGGAAGGAGCTCTAAGCGCTCTCTCTACAAGTATGAAGCTTCAAAATTTCTTCTGAACCATGACATTGACCTCCTCCTGTGTTTGTCTATGATGTTTTCTTCCTACTAGGAGTCCTGTCTGATGACGGCTCAGCAACTAAGCTACCCTATTACACAGGGGACAATGAGGAGATTGGAGACTCTGAATCTGCTCCAGGTAGTAGAGACAAGTCTTTCCCTGGATGGTGGGGGTGAGGAGGAGGTTATCATCTGAGAAGACCTTTCTGTGATTAGGATGGGAAGGGTCTCTTCCTTCAGGTTCACGACTACTTTTTCTCTCCACCCAGTCTGTCATCTCAGAAAGGGAAAAATAAGATTCTAGTCTGTTGGTTTTCATAGCTACTTCTGTATGGTCATAGACACACCTCAAATATATCATTATAAAATCCAAGGCCATAACTTTAAAAAGAACATTGAACCTAAACGTCTAAAAAATTCCATGCTAAAAGAGAACATTGGGAAATATGGATTTGACCCTGAAAAACAGGGACATATGAACCATTTTGTAGTTTATGTGCACAACAAGACCAAATAAAATGACTTTCATAACCCATAGAACACAAGGAGTGTGTGGTGCCTGTACTTATCAATCACTGGGAGCTTTTCTCTACAAAGGACCTAAGAAAAGAGGACATGCTGGGCCTTCCCCAAGTGGAATAAATGGAGAGTTACTACGGTGGGTCATGTCCAGGAGTGCTCTTTAAAATTGAATCTTAAGGACAGCAGAGCACTAAAGGATGTTGAAACCCATACCTCCTGGGATTCAAATTCATAGAATAGCCTATCTGTTGGAGAGAGAAACCCAGAATTCTCTCCTATGTCTCCATTGCCTCAGAGGCCATGTGAACAGCCTGGGTTCTCCTTAGTCCTGATGAAATAACCCTCAGTCACCGATATACACTTATTTTTTCAACCCTCTACCACATGCCTCAAACTCATAGCCATAACATTTATCAGTTTTGTAGCATGGTATTTAGTAAAACATTATTTACTTAATATATTGAAATATTTCGATGATTTATATGATTTCTAAGAATACAAAAATCAAACGTATGCCTTTGGGACAGCCTTGGAATATGGTGCCTATATTTCTCAGCTATTAGAATCTCTGCATTAGAAGAGACTGAAGACATCACCAAGACTAAGAAATATCTTGCTTTTCTTCCTTATTCCCTGTTTTCAGAACCTGGAGGACAGCATGCAGTTGCCACAAGCAATGGTTATGATGATGTTGAAGAGTTACCAGTTCCTGAAATTCCTTCTTCCTTTGGAATGAAGGAGAAGAATTTTTTCCCTGAAGAGGGAGATGATACCAGGTGTTCTCAGACAGGTAAGTGGATAACTATGTCTCCAGTGGTCTTGCATTATTGTCATGGTAAAGATGTATTTGGGCATATCAATGATCAGTTTTCCTTTACTACAAGAATCTAAGTAGCCTTGTAAACCAAGATGATGTCATCTCTTCCCTTTTTCTGTTTATTGAAGCTGTTTTATTTCTTCTGAAAGGAGGTACATATTGTGTCCTCTGTCTGCACACACTTCCTGTGGGATGAGACATGTCTGTATGAGCTGCAGAGACTTTGGGGCTTTGTTCCAATTTTCACACAGTAAACCAAGACCCATGTTTGAACAAGAAGTATGGTGGTCATTAAACTTGTGAGAAGTATTTGGAGAGCATTTTTATTAGTACATTATAATAATTCATAATAGTGACATTAATTTTGACATATTCATAAATACATATAATATGCTCAATTTAAATATCCAGTGCTTCCCCTTTCCTTCCTCCTTCCCCCTGATTACCTTCCTCTTATTAACAGGTCTGCCTTCTATGTATTTATTGTTTTTGTAGTTAGAGTTATTACATTCATACATAAAAGTAGAATTCATTGTGATATATTCAAGTACACAGAGAGCAAAATATGGAGAATTTGAGACTCCCTCCCCATTTCTCCCCTTCATGCCTCCCTTCAACCCCCTTATAAGCCACTGTTTTTACTTCTATTTTCATAATATCCCCTCTTTTATTTCTTACTTCTATGTAGCTTCTGCATCTGAGAGAAAAGTTTCAACTCTTATCATCCTGAGTCTGGCTTATTTCACTTAGCATGATTTTCTCCACTTTTCTTCACCTCTCCCTTCTGCTCCCCTTTCTCTACTTATCTAATTTCTGTTATAGTTTTGTAATCAATCAGTGATATATATATATATATATATATATATATATATATATATATATATATATATATATAAAAAATTATGTACATGCACACATACACATATACTTCACCATGGTATATTTATGTATAATATGCTTTGGTTGATTTTATTCCACAGTTCCTCCTTTTCTTCATCCATCCTGCCTTTGCATCAATCCCCTTACTCTATTCCACTGATCTCTCTCTTTTTTTTTCCATGAGTCATTTTCATTCCGGAATTCCACCCACTTTTTCCCCTTCAAGTCTTATTTTGCTCCAACTTCTTCATGTAAGAGAGGAAATTCAATGTTTGACTTTGTAAGTTTGGTATATTTCACTTAGTATGATGTTCCCCAGTCCCATCCATTTATATGCAAATGCAATAATATGATTCTCCCTTATGGCTGAGTAGAATTCTGTTGTGCATATTTCCCACATTCTCTATATCCATTTGTCAGTTGACAGGCCTGCAGGCTGTTTCCATAACTTGGTTATTGTAAATTGTGCTTTCATCAATAATTATATGCCAATATCACTCCAGGATGCTTTATTTAGTTCTTTGGATAAAACCAAGGAGTGAGTTAGTCATGAAATTGTTTCAGTATTTGTCTTTTGAGAAATCTTTATACTGTTTTCCAAAGTGGCTGTACTAATTTTCAGTGCCACCAAAAATGAATGAGTACTTTTCCCCACATCCACTCCAGCATTTATTATATATATTCTTTTTTTTTAATTTTTCTTTTATAACTTTATTTTATTTACTTATATGTGGTGCTGAGGATCGAACCCAGGGCCTTGCACATGTGAGGCAAGCACTTTACCGCTGAGCCATAACCCCAGCCCTAATATGTATATTCTTGATGATTGCCATTCTAACAGGGGCCAGATGATATAAAAATGTAGTTTGATCTGCATTCCCTTGATTGGTATAGATGTTAAGCAGCTTTTCATATATTTCTTAGTCATTTGTATTACTTCTTTTGAGAAATACCTGTTTAGCTTTACTGCTTGTTTACTAATTAGATTAATTGTTTTCTAGGTGTTAACTTTTTGAGATCTTTACATATTCGGCATATTAATTCTCTGTCAAAAGAACAGTTGGCAAAAATTTTTCTTCCATTTTATAGGCTCTCTATTCATTCCCTTGTTTCCTTTGCTGTACAGAAGTATTTTAATTTAATACAATCCCACTTGTTGATTCTTAGTTTTGTTTCTTGATCACTAGGGTTTTGATAAGGTGCCTATGTCAATATGTTGGAGTAATGAATCTATTTTCTTTTATCAATCACAAAATTTCTAGTCTAGGTGCCTAGGTCTTTGATCCATTTTAGGTGACCTTTGTGCAGGCTGAGAGATAAGGGACCTGTTTCATTCTACATACAAATATCTACTTTTCCAAGCACCATTAAAAAAACAGGCTTTTTTCTCCAACATATGTTTTTTGTTCCTTTATCTAGTATTGCATGAAAATATCTCTTTGGGCTTGTTCTGTGTTTTCTATTCTATTGCAATGGTCTTCATGTCTGTTTTGATGTCAGTACCATGCTGTTTTTGTTACCACAGCTCTCTCCTTAGATAAACTAACCAAAAGAGAGAGAAGACCCAAATCGACACAATTAGAGATGAAAGAAAGTGATATCATCACAAACATTTCAGAAGTCCAGAGGCTCATTAGGAACTATTTTGAAAATAGTTTTAACTATAAAATCTAGAATATATTAACCAATTTCTAGGTAGAAATCAAATCAACAAAATATAGAAAACGTAAACAGACCAAAATCATGCTATGATCCTGAAGCAGCAATTAGAAGTCCTCCAACAAAAAGAAGTCCTATCAAATTATTAAGAAAGAAATTATACCCATCTTTCTCAAATTATTCCATTCAATAGAAAAGGAGGAAATACTTCCAAATTTATTCTATAAAGCCAGTATTACTCTTTTACCAAAAAAAGACAAAGACACATCAAGAAAGGAAAACTACAGACCAATGTCCCTGAGTAACAAAGACACAAAAATCTTCAATAAAATATTATTAAAGCACATTCAAAGACACTTTCACAAGATAGTACAGAATGAAAAAGTGGGTTTCATGTGAGTGAGATGCAAGGGTAGTTCAACATATGGAAATCAATAAGTTTAGTTCACCAAAAATGATTCTAAGAATCACATGATCAGTTCAATATATGCAATAAAAAATGATAAATTTTAGCACCTATTCCTGTTAAAATGTCTGAAAAAATTAGGGATAGAAAGAACTTACCTCAACATTATAAAGGCTCTGTATAACAAATGCAAAGCAAATTTCCTATTGAATGAAGAAAAACTAAAAACATTGTCTCTGAAATCAGGAATGAGAAAAGGATTTTCACTCTCACCACTCCTATTCAATTATTGTTATTGAAACTAAAGTCAGAGCAATCAGACAAAAGAAGAAATTAAAGAGATACAAATATGAAAAGAGGTCAAATTATCTGTTTTCTGAAGAAAGGATCCTGTATGTAGTATACTCAAACATCTCCATCAGAATAAATCTAATACTGATATACAAATTCAGGAAAGTAGGATAGAAAATTATCATCCAAAAATCAGTACCTTTTCAGGCTGGGGTTGTGCATCAGCAGTAGATCGCTTGCTTACCACTTGTGAGGCCCTGGGTTCAATCCTCAGCACCACATAAAAATAAACAAATAAAATAAAGGTATTCTATTTAACTACAACTATATATATTTTTAAAAGAATCAATACCTTTTCAATATTCCAATGATAAATCTGAGAAACAAGTCAGGAAAACTATTCCACTCACAATAACCTAAAACAAGGCACTGGTTATTGTTTATCTTGAATCTTGTCATTTTAACTGGGGTGAGATGAAACTTCAGTGTACTTTTTATTTTATTTCCTTTATTGTTAAGAATGTTGAACAGTTTTCTCATATTTGTTGGCCATTTTCATCTCATCTTCTAAAAAATATCTGTTTATCTCACTTACCCATTGACTGATTGGGTTATTGGGTTATTTTGATTTTACATATTCTGGATATGAATCCTCTGTCAGAAGAATAAATGGAAAGAGTTTCTTCCATTCTTCAGGCTCACTTGTTTCCTTTGTTGTTTGAAATTTTTAAATTTGAAAGTGCCCCAATTGATTCTTGGTTTTATTTCTTGATCTTTGGGAGTTTTTTTAAGGTAGTCACTGTTTGTGCCTGTGCATTGGAGAGTTGGCCCTATGTTTTCTTCTAGCAATTGTAAAGATTCTTGTCTAATTACTAGGCCTCTGATCCATTTTAGTTGATGTTTATGCAGGGTGAGACCGAGGGAGCTCCTTTCATTCTTCAACATATGGATATTCTGTTTTCCCATTTGTTAAAAAGTCCATTTAGTCAGTTTTTTTCACTCCTGTGACTAAGAGACCCAACAAGCACAATTGTAGAGGAGAAAGGGTTTATTCAGGGGAGCATGGGTTTCAGAGGTCTCTATTTATAGACAGAAAGCTCCATTCATTGGGGCTAGAGGTGTGACTGAACATCATGGTGTAAGAGTGTGGCAGAAAGAAGCAGCCTGCATGGTGATCAGAAAGAAGAGACAGACTCCACTCTCCAGATACACAATATATACCCCAAGGCCATACCTTCAGGAACCTACCCACTCAACCCACATCCCACTACCTCCAGTTACCATCCAGTTAGTCCCCATCAGGGGAATAATGCAATGATTGCATTAAGGCTTTTACAATCCAATTGTTTCTCCTCTTGTGTTGTCTCACACATGAGCTTTTGGAAGACACTTCACATCCAAACCATAACATCTATTTTTTCTCCACTGTGTTTTTACTGTTTTTGTCAAGAATCACATGTCTATATCTGTGTGAGTTTATCTCTGTGTCCTCTATTCCATTGACTTTAATGTTGCTTTTTATAAAAATGCCATTCTATTTTTGTTAGTAGAGCTCTGCAGCATAATTGGAGCATGGAAATTGTGATGCTTCAGCCTTGTTCTTCTTGCTCAGTAGTCCTTTGGCTACTCTGGATCTTTTATTCTTCTATATGAATTTTAGGACTGATTTTTCTAGTTCTGTGAAGAAAGTCATTGATATTTTGATTGGGACTGATTGAAATTATAGATTGATTTTTGTTGTATAATCATTTTATCAATATTAAATCATTTATTGAAGAACAACAGATGCCTTTCCATCTTCTATAGTCTTCTTTAACTTCTTTCTTCAGTGTTCTATAGCTTTATTTTATAGGTCTTTCAACTTCCCAGATAGGTTTATTTTTTCTTGTTTGTTTGTTTGTTTGTTTTTGCTTTAGGCTATTTTTTAATATTTTATTTTTTAGTTGTAGTTGGACACAATACATTTATTTTACTTATTTTTATGTGGGTGCTAAGGATCGAACCCAGGGCCTCACACATGCTAGGCAAGCATTCACCACTGAACCACAATCCCAGCTCTGTTTTAGGTTATTTTCAATGTAATACTTTTCTTCATTTTTTGTTGGGTTTACTATTGGCATACAGCAAAACTATTAATTTTTGTATGTTGATCCTGTTTTCTGCTACTTTGATGTATTTATTTATCAGCTCTAAAACTCTTCTGATGAAAATTATATGTATAGAATCATAGCATCTGCAAATGGACATAATTTGACTTCTTTTTCTTATTGTATCCCTTTAATTTCCTCCTCTGTCTATTTGATATAGCTAACATTAGAAGAACTATATAGAACAGGAATGGTGAGAGTATGAATCCTTATCCTACTCTAGATATTTAGAGGAAATGCTTTTATTTTGTCACCATTCATTTTGATGTGATGTTGGGTTTGTCATGTATAGCCTTGAGAAGATTGAGATAATTTTCTCCTAACCCTAGTGTCATCAGAGATGCTAAATTTTGTTGATGAATCTTTTTATGCATCTATTGAGTTGATTATATAATTTATGTTCTAAATTCATTTATGTGATAAATTACCCTTACTGATTCACATATGCTGAATCAACCTCCGTAAAAATTTATTTTTAAGGAAGCACTTAACCAATTATTTTCATTAACATTTCCCACTTTAATCCATAAAGCAAATTAGCCTTAAGTAGAGATATTGAAAATTCCTATGCTAGAAGGATAATTCTCTTATTGTTTCAAATAACATATGGAGTCATATTTTAGAAGTGGGCTTTCCACATGGGCGTGGTCATGTGATCCATGGGAAAAGGAAACTATTGAATTCAGTTAAGCTTCCCTTCTTTGGCATCTTCCAAAGTACCCAACTTCTTGTCATGAATACTGTGAGGGAAAGTGTGGTATGTTATTGAGGTACAGAGGAATTGAGAGAAGTCATCTTCTGTCGCAACCCCTTGCCCGCAAGGAAGACGCAACTCAGGAATCTTCTCTCAGCAGTTTATTCAGGTCCCTTGATATTTCTTATTCTTTCTTCTTCTCTCCTTCCCAGATGCCCTCCCAGCCTTAATAAAGCATCCCAAGCCCCAATGCAAAGCTGCCGCGTGGAGCTTTCTCACAGGGTGGTGAAAAATCATGTGCCAACTCTCTCAGATAAGGAGTTGTTTGTCACATACCACAGCGGAGCCAGCGCCATCTCGTAATGGCGACCATAGTCTGCAGAAACGGCAGAAGCGGCTCACCACAGTTCCCCCTTTCTGTTTTATTAAAACAATACAGGCGAGAGTAGAGGTCCTATCCCACTGTGCAGAAGTGGCTGCATAGTATGGCTCAGTCCTAAGGAGGGCCCTTCCCCAGATCCGAGGCTATATCAGCCGACGCCTTTTTTCGTGGGGCGGGGCGTGGACGTGTCTAACCCGCATGCAATAGGACATGCTCTCCTTGAGGTCCACGTCAAGGATCACTCAAGTGCAGTGCCTTGCCTCGCATCCTGTATCGTGACGACGGTGAGAAGTAGGATAACACAGGTAGCCTGGTAATGATGACAAAATTTAAGTTGGCAACACAATCCCTAAGCCCCAGAGGAAGGTAAAGAGTCTGTAGCCGAGAAGAAAGACCAGTCCTGAAATCCATCTGCGTGCAATGGTAACAAGACCTGCAGAGTGCAAGGGCTATTCAGCACTGGGAGAGAATAAGGAAGAGGACATACCAATCCCAGTGCAATGTGAAACTAACTTGGGGTGCAATGGCCATGCCCAGAAATCACTGTATAAGATGTGCAAGCCAGATTTGTGGAGAAATGCCATTTTCTAAGGCCGCAAGAGCCTGTACGATCATAGCCTTCTATTTTGCATGGCGAGTTTTAAGGCGACAGAGAAGCCACAAACAAAGTACAACACCGAAGCAACACATTGCCCCAAAAATGCTCATTCCCACCCATTCCTTAAAAAAGGAAAAGGCAGAGGATAGCCAACTGGTGAATTGACCCAAAGTCACTGGTTCGACACAGGTACTATTCAAAACAGCAATCTGAGTTAGTTGAGACTGGATCAAGTTTTCTGCTTCCATGGACCAGGTTCCGGATAGATATTCCCCGATGATGCGGGAGGCATTTCTGGAATCATTAAATCTGACAGAGGTTATACATAAATGTGCACGTTGATCAATACAACCCAAATGTACTAGGTCAGACAATTCCTCAACTTGAGCTTGAAGCAGATCTATCCTTTGATTAGCAGCCAAAATCCCAGATAAAATGTGTTGATTAATTTTACTTTGGGATTCAAGTACGGTGGATGTTTGTTGAATAACCTGATTAATAGTGGCAGCAGTTTGTACTTGGCTGGCCATGGCTACTCCAGCTGTAACTGCTGCAGCAGCAGATACCGCCACAGCTGTCACTATAGCTGCCGTAATTCCAAAATCTCTACGGGTTCTAATCAATTCAACAATAGGAAAGGATTCTGGATCTGCAGTAACCGGGATCAGGACAAAGGTTGGAATTTTCATAACCACTGCCGTAGTCCAGGAGCCATTCCAACACTCAGACAAATAGCAGGTAACATTAGAACAATCAAGCATCTCCTGTGATGTATCATTAGCCGAAATTAGCCAAAAGAAACAGGAACGGAGATTGGAGACAGACTGCTGCAGGGTGTAACGTTGCATTACTTAATTGTGCATTATGTGACATATTTTTGAGTCTCCTACCCCACTTTAATTCTTGGGTACTGCCAGAAACATTAAACAACCAACCTTGGACTCCTTGTAATTGAGCCAAAGCGGAGATGTCGGCTGTGGCCCCCTTTTCATTGGAAATCAACCATTGAAACCAGGACCAACCTGCTCCTATAGAGGAATTATTGTTGGAAGAATTATACAAGTATCTTTTAAGAGAGGGGGAAAAGGAGAAACCTTTAGCGACCTGATGTTTCTCCCAAGAATGGTCTTGGCAAGGTGTGAATATTGGGGGGAAGCCATACTCAGGGGTGCAATAAGGAGAAGCCTTAAAATGAGTGGCATTGTAAGTACTATTAAAAGAAGGAGGTACTGGGATTAGTACCTTGGAGATCATAGCCAAGGTAGTTATGTTTAAAGCAGAGCTATTTACAGGGGTCCCTGAACCTGATTGCTTCCCCGAAACTACTTGGCTCAGTACAGCATTAATAATACTCCCTGAGACCTGATTGGACCGCAATGGGTCCTCCCAGTTAGTCAAATTTTTGGTCTTAAGGCTAATGCAATTAGCGTTTCCAAGGCTGAAACAAAAAACTCCTGTGAGATTAACCTGAGATCGATTAAAAATGCTTTCCACGTCCCCTCTAGGAGAGGCACAGGGAGCAGACATCTCACATGAGGTAGAGAAAAGAGTGGGGAGGACACTAGAACTACCATGAACCGGCATCGGCATTGGCCAAGCCCGTGCCACTGCCCACCACTGCATTGGTGTCGTCTGTGCCATCGGCACCAGCACCAGAACCAGAGCACATAGCAGAGTGAAGATCCTCATCACAGGGTTGCTGTGGTATCTCTTGTTGCTGGTCGGTTGATGTCAAGACTCTTCTTGTCAGGCGTTCAGGGACCCACAACGGCTCCGTGCGATCCTGGGGAAAAACACATACAGATCCTCGTGCCCATGTCAGCACGGGGTCGGGGCCGTTCCATTGGCCTGTAAGAACATCCTTCCACTTAACATAACCAATCACAGAGGGCTGAGGGGACACATGTCTATCAGCCACAGAGCGACCATGAATATCCAAATTTAAAAAATTAATGGTAAAGAGAGCTAAGGACAGGCGTTCTTTAGGAGTGTGTTCAGCTCCTATTCCCCCTTTTTGTTTTTGTAAAGTTTCCTTTAAGGTGCGATGAGCACGCTCAACAATGCCTTGTCCTTGAGGATTGTAAGGCAGACCATGAGTAAGTTGCACTCCCATGGTAGAACAAAAGGATGTAAATTGTCTGCCAGTATAAGCAGGTCCATTATCAGTCTTAAGGGATGCAGGAGCACCCCATGCTGCCCATGCTTCTAGGCAATGAGTGATAACATTACGTGCCTTCTCTCCCGACAAAGCAGAGGCATGAATAACTCCAGAGCACGTATCAACAGAAACATGTACATACTTGAGGTTACCAAAGTCAGGTATGTGCGTCACATCCATTTGCCAGACAACCAATGGTTTTAATCCCCGTGGGTTCACTCCATAAGTAGGGGGATGAAGAAATGTGACACAATGAGGACATTGTAATACTATCTGACGAGCATCCGCTCTTGAAATGGAAAAACGCCTGCGCAACGTTAAAGCATTAACATGGAAATTTTGGTGAAATAATTTAGCCCCCTCTAAGGAGGAAGCCAAGCATATCAACTGGCCTCTAGTGGCTGAGTCCGCACAGGCATTACCCTGTGATAACGGACCAGGAAGAGAAGTATGAGCCCGTATGTGCATTGGATAAAAAGGAGCAGTGCGGCTACAGATAAGTTGTTGAAGCTGATTAAAGTAAGCAGATACATTATGGGCATTACTAATAGCTCCCATGGCCTCCAGAACTTTGAGTGCTTGTACCACATAAATGGAGTCCGAGATAAGATTAAAAGGAAAAGAACACTGTTTAAAAACCTCAATAACAATTTGCAGTTCAACCCATTGTGGATTACCAGGAGCAAATTGATGCTGAACAGGGGGAGAATCATTAATTACATAAGCTCCCATTCCAGACTTGGAACCATCAGTGAAAATATTAACAGCCCCCGGAATTGGATTGGGTGAAGTTACCTTAGGGAAAATGATGGGATGTTCTTTAACAAAATGGAGTAATGGATGGGAAGGGTAATGATTATCAATATCCCCTTGAAACGAGCAACATAGAATAGCCCAGTTGTCTAGAGTAGCACACAAAACATTGAGTTGAGCCTTAGTATAGGGTATAATAAGAGAAGAAGGTGATTGTCCGAAAAATTGAATGCTTTGGTGAATCCCTTTAAGTGCTAACGCTGCAACAGCATCAGGATAGTATTCTAAAGATTTTCCTGGGGATATATGTGGATGGATCCATAGTAAAGGCCCATCTTGCCACAGTACTCCAGTAGGCTGCCGCATAGTGGCAAGCACACATAACTGGAAAGATTTATCACTTTGGAGCCTGCATAGAGTAGCATGTTGTATAGCTTTTTCTACTGTTATAAGGGCCGCTCTAGCCTCTTTGGTGAGGCTACGAGGAGAAGCAAGATCTGGATCACCCTTAAGGGTAGCATACAAAGGCTGGAGCACACCATTAGGAATATGTAAATATCCCCTTATCCAATTAATATCTCCCAACAGTTTTTGAAAATCATTTAGAGTTTGGAGATCTTGAGTTCTTATGGTGATTTTTTGTGGTTTTAGTTTATCATACCCAATTATTGCTCCCAAATACTCAATAGAATTCCCCGTTTGAACTTTTTCAGGTGCAATATGTAGCCCATATTGAGCTAACAGCTTTACTAAGTCTTTATAGGCCTCATTAACTATCTGCTCTAACTTAGCGGCCAATAACACATCATCCATATAATGAATAATCTTGATGGAGGAATACTTATGTCTGAGAGGTGCAAGTGCCTTTCCCACATACATCTGGCACATCGTGGGACTATTAGCCATTCCCTGTGGCAACACTACCCACTCAAACCTTTGATCTGGTTCCTCGTGGTTACACGAGGGAAGGGTGAAAGCAAAACGTTG
This sequence comes from Marmota flaviventris, assembly GCF_047511675.1. Classification (NCBI taxonomy): domain Eukaryota; kingdom Metazoa; phylum Chordata; class Mammalia; order Rodentia; family Sciuridae; genus Marmota; species Marmota flaviventris. Next base: position 125,811,197 of record NC_092500.1, on the reverse strand, counting down.
TGAGTCTTTAGGATGCAAAGGAATAGAAAAGAAACAGTCTTTAATGTCAATAGCAATAATATGCCAGCCCTGAGGAATAGAGGAGAGCAGAGGTAGCCCTCTTTGAATGGGCCCCATAAGTTGCATTTGAGCATTAACTGCTCGTAAATCATGTAGTAGGCGCCACTTTCCTGATTTTTTCCTAATAACAAATATGGGAGTATTCCATGGAGAAGTAGAAGGTTGGATGTGACCCAAGTTTAGTTGTTCTTTGATTAAATTATGGGCCGCTGCCAATTTAACCGAGGGAAGAGGCCACTGAGGCACCCAAACAGGTTCCTCGGTGAGCCATGTTATGGGTATTTGAGCCCCAGTGGCCCCTAGGAAAAACCCAGACCAAATCTGTTAAGCTTTTGATGACCTTGCACAGGATGCCTACACCCCTGTAGGTGTTTTCCTAGTCCTAGACCTGGCCTATACCCCATATTTTGCATAATCTGTTGAGACACCGGAGAATAGTCATTACTAAGAGTGAACCCCATGTCTTTCATCAGATCACGACCCCATAAAGAGATAGGTAAATCAAGTACATAAGGCTGAAAGGTGCCATTGTGCCCTTCTGGGTCCTTCCAAGATAGATGTCTACAGCTGATTTGAGGGGCTTGGGCATATCCCAAACCTCTTAGTGATTGATCTGAGAGCTGCACTGGCCACCCCTTTGACCAGTCCTTTTGTGCTATGATACTACGATCTGCTCCAGTATCTAGCAACCCCAAAATTGATTTGCCTTCTATGGTTAAGTTTAAAGTAGGACGGTCATTCATATCTAAGGACAAATAAACAGAATTCCCTCCAGTAACTCCAATCTCATCACTTGTCCTTGAAAAGGAATCAGCAGGAAAGCGGGTATGCAGACTGGGTAGAATTAGCAATTGAGCAATCCGGTCTCCTGGGGAAATGGACACAATACCCCTTGGAGCTTCCACCATAACCTTTACTGATCCTACAGTATCAGGACTAATGACTCCAGGAAAGACATGAAGACCTTGTAATATAGAGGATGCACGTCCAATTAGCAAACCTACAGTGCCAGGTGGTAAAGGCCCTTTGAATTCAGTTTCCACCAATTGGACTCCCATCTTAGGTGTTAGTACGAGTCTGGAGGTGGAACAGAGGTCCAATCCCGCGGCACCTGTAGTGGCTCTCCGCGTCTCATGGGATGGCGTAGAGATGGCCATGTCTCGGGTTTGGGTGTGACATTCTCCATTGCCCCATATATTTGTGGGCCCTGGGGTCGGGGGCCCCTTCGGCCATTTTTTGGCCCAGCTGAAACAGGCTGTCCATAGATGTCCCTCACTGATCTACACTCTTTTGCCCAATGCTTCCCCTTTTTACATTTTGGACACAGCCCCGGTTGACGAAGGCCATTGGAAGGGCCACCGTGAGGGGGTCCAGTAAAATTATCTTTTTTAGGACATTCACGTCTGAAATGACCAGGTTGACCACAATGGAAGCATGTTCCGGCACCAGGACTGCCCCCTTTTGCCATCCGAAGGACAGCAGCTGCAAGACCTGCATTAGTTAAAGGTCCTCCAATCTCTCTACACACTTTCATCCATGCTTCTATGCCCTTATTTTTATAAGGAGTGATTGCTGCTTTACATTCCTTGGTGCACTGCTCAAAGACCAATTGCTTGATAAGGGGCATGGCTCTATCAGGATCCCCAAAAATCTTTCCAGCGGCATCCACCATCCTTGCTACAAAATCTGAAAAGGGTTCTGTAGGGCCTTGTAGAATCTTGGTCAAATTACCAGACACCTCTCCTCTATTTGGAAGCGACTTCCATGCCCGAATGCAAATGTTGTTAATTTGATCATATGCCTCAAGAGGAAATCCTGTCTGTTGATTTGCAAATCTACCCTGCCTTAAGAGCATATCCTTGTCCCAATGGGGATGTCCCGCCGCATGGTTTTGGGCAGCCTGCTCTATTGCGCCCTCTAGCACGAATGCTCTCCAGTCCAGATATTTACCCGGGGAAACGCAAGCCCGAACAAGGCTAGCCCAATCAGAGGGAGTCATACAGTATCTAGATAGATTCTCCACCTGAGTCAGTGTGAAGGCGGCATCCACCCCATAAGTACGCACAGACTCCGCCAGGGTCTTTACAATTTTAAAATCTAAGGGTTCATGGACTCTTCCCCTGTTGTCATCCTGAAAAACTGGATAAGCAAGACCCATCTCAGCGTGAACAGCCCTCCATGTTTGGGCATGGAAAGCTCTCCCCGTAGTGCCCCCACCATACGGCGGTGGATCCGGGGGATCGTTCTTCCTGAGCCCTTGTTTCTTTTTGTTCCCTTCTCCTATAGCTAAACTCCCTAGCTGACAAGACAGCCTCCCGAGCTCTTCCTCCTCATCCTCCTCCTCCTCTGACCCACTTTCGCATGGGGGTGTACGCAGCGTACTGAGATCTGGGTACAACCGTCTCCTCCCCCGTGTCATGCTCCGCACACTCCCCTCTTCCCAAGTCACTTCGCTTTCTGCCGTCTCCGACTTTTCCTCATGTAAACGCTCTAAAACCTCCTGTCCTTTAGCAAGTGCTTCCTGGCATCTGCCATCTGTAAGGCAACCACGGACCATTTTCCAAAGGGGTATCACCCCACCCTCTAACATGCCCTGCTCAGATGCAAAATCAAGATCTTTGCCTAATTTATCCCAACTAGGCACAGTAAGGCTGCCCGAAAATGCAAACCACGGTGCAGCGATATCTACCTTTTGTAAAAATCTCTGTAATGTACTATGCTTCACTTCCAGTCCCTTGGAACGTAACAGGCCATCTAGGGCCAGAAGAAGCGGACTTGAAGATGCGGCACCCATGACACAACGACAAAAAAAATACAGACAGCAGAAACACACTGACGCAGCGGAAAAAACACAGAAAACAAAAGCGAAAGTAGAAGCAAAAGTACACGGCGCAGCTGCAATAAAATGCAAGGCTTCCTCTTTCATTACAGAGGAACTGCCCCGCTTTAGTCGCAGATCCCACTTACCTAGGGACTAACCCCGCTTTGATCGCGGATCCCACTTACCTAGGGACTAACCGGTGCACCACCCCTGACTACTGAGAGTTCTGAATCCCGGGTTTCGGCACCACTTGTCGCGACCCCTTGCCCGCAAGGAAGACGCAACTCAGGAATCTTCTCTCAGCAGTTTATTCAGGTCCCTTGATATTTCTTATTCTTTCTTCTTCTCTCCTTCCCGGATGCCCTCCCAGCCTTAATAAAGTTTCCCAAGCCCCAATGCAAAGCTGCCGCGTGGAGCTTTCTCACAGGGTGGTGAAAAATCATGTGCCAACTCTCTCAGATAAGGAGTTGTTTGTCACATACCACAGCGGAGCCAGCGCCATCTCGTAATGGCGACCATAGTCTGCAGAAACGGCAGAAGCGGCTCACCACAATCTTCTGCCTGGAGTGCTTAAGGAATCAGATCAGCCTGGTGTGGAAGAGAGCACTCGCATCTATCACTTTGCCTCTCCTCACCATTTTTGACCCATCCTCCTTCACATTGTTGAAGTCAAGACATTTGCACAGGACATAGTCAATAAGATATATTTCTATCACTCCTTCAAGAAAAGTTCTGGTTCCCCATAGATATTTTCTAGCCACTCTACTAGTCTTTTCATTCTGCAAGAGGACTCTGGACTGTCGTTTTTGTCACCACTGAAACCAGGATTCTCTTACTATTTCAGGCATCTCTCCTCAATTTCTCAAAGAAGCTGACAATTCTAACATGGAAGAGACAGCATCCTTATTGGTCCTGAGAAAAGAAGACCCTGGATATGATGATGTTGAGCCTAACACCTTGTAGTGTTTTTTTGTTTTGTTTTGTATTTTGTGTAACCAAGTCTGCAGATAACTCCTTACGATATTGTTTTCTGATAAAAGAGAGTTCTGTCTTCTTCATTACTGAAAGCTTCTACATATTTCTCTCATTTACAATAAATACTCTGAGCCTCAAATACCAGTGCCATTCTCTTAATTTGAATGCATTCACCCCCAGCAATCTCTGAAAATTCAGTGTTCAAACTCAATGGATCCCATATAGGATCCCCCCACTCTACTCATTTGCTTCTGTTAGATGAACAGATGTTTATTCTTCTCTTGAACAGCATAAAACTGGAATGTAGTCCTGAACTAAGATCTTGGTCTTATGAAAACTAACTTAGAAACGCTTATCTTAATATTCAAAAACATCCCATTCATGCTTGAATAAAACCTACATTTAGTAATTGGGGAGTATCAGGTGGATGGAAAATGGCTATGTTTCTTTTAATTTTTCATGATTTTTTAATAAAATATCAGTAACTAGATTCTAATACTATCCATTAGTCTTTTACTTCAATGGCTTCTTCTCCTTTCTTGTTATTCCACAACTCTCTAAATCTCATCTTTCTCCATAAAATTGCATTGTTGCTCATTTTTGTAACACTTTTCACTGCTCTTTACTCCTTTCTCTGGCTATCTTTGTTTAAACCACAAATAATTCTAACCACCAGAATTGCAAAAGATTCTAAGTGGCTATGTTTACTGTGAATTATTCCCATCCCAGACCATCCTCACATATTTATTTGAGTTGGAAAGGTCTGAATAAGTGAGCCAAACTCTGAAATTCTGTATTCTAAAGTCTCATTTCATCTATAGCAAGTTTTTCAAAATTCAGTTATTTGCATGCAAACAAATGAATGTTTCCACATCTACATTCTAACTGAATAATTTTAAACCAGGATTTTACTTACTCTTTTTTCTGATTCCTTCATTTTCCTTAATGATTTTTTATTCTGTTTTTATTTTGTTTAATTAAAACTTTTGTAGTTGTAGATGGACACCATGCCTTTTTAAAAATTCATTTATTTATTTTTTATGTGGTGCTAAGAATCAAACCTAGTGCTTCACACATGCTAGCCAAGTACTCTTCTACTGAGCTACAGGCCCAGTCTCTTCTGTTTTTATTAATGAATTAGAGTTATACATAATAATGTGATTTATTTTGACATATTCATACTTGCATTTAATATAGTTTGCTCTATTACCATCCCAGTTCTTCCCTCCCCCTCCTCTTCTTCTTTCCCCTGCCTCTACTCTGCTTTTCTCCCTTATGTCTTATCAGTTTATGTTTGGTACTTCATCGATACACATAAAGGCTGAATTCACTCTAGTATATTCATAAATGTACTTAGGATAATTTGGTCAATTTAATCCTTCAGTTCCTCACATTTCATATGCCTTCAATGTTCCCCTCAATTTTCTTCCTCTCCTCCACTGAATTCTCTTCTACTTCCATGGATCCCACATTTTGAATTTTATTTCTCTCTAGCTTTATCATATGAGAGAAAGCATTTAATATTTGACTACCTGAGTCTGTTTTTTCTTTACTTTTATAACTTTATTATTTTATTTAAAAACAAAAAAATGTATTTTCCTACCATAATATACATAAAGTTACTTTGAAAATTCTGAAATTTATGAACCATATGTACAGTTATTTTTTTTTCCAAAACTTCCCAGGCACTTCTGCAATTCAGAATTGGGAATCATTTATCTATATTAGAAAGTTCAAAGGCCTTATTTTATGTAGACTCTGAAGTCCCCACATTTGAAGGGCTACCTTCATTGTTGGACCTCACTAGCTATACACTTACAGTAATTTTAGGAAAGAGCAATAGCAACTGTCAGCAATAACAAACTATTTCCTAAACACATCAGACTCATTTACAAATCTATGTTTTGTTTTATTTGGGAATTGTTCTTTTCATTTTTATTCAAATAAACACAGTACTTGTACATAGACTGATCATATATCCTTTTAAGCTAATGTATCTGGATTTTCAGATGTGCAGTGCTGTGGTCAAATCATGACTATTCTATAATTTGAAACAAGTATTTTGGACACACAAGCAAATAGCTGGGGCAGGGGGTTCAAAGAAAAAGAGCTGATAAAAATCACTGTGATGACACTTGCCCACTTGAAGTTGATGGATGCAAAGACAAGTATTTTTGGGGGAGGGGGGTTAGAAATCTAATGTACCTCTGGATAAAATGCAACTGCTTCCTCTCCTTCTTTCCAAGGGTGGACACTTGAAAAATGAGACATTTTAGGAGAGGTCTAGTAAGTTTGTTGATTTCCATTGGATTTGATTTCCTAAGAAACTTTAAACAATATGGAAGAACACTGAAGTTAGCCTTTGCCAGCAGAGTTAATAAGACCATAATGACTAAAATGTTTTCTGATGTTCTAGACTTGTAATTCAAAAATTAAGGAGTAGGGGAAATTTCATTCATTTTAAATTAGTCTTGCTTCCCCAGAAATTCCATCTTGAAAACTAAGTAATACCTTTGTTAGTTTGAAATTGGTCTTATTAATATCAATTTTACTGAAGAAGCTGGTGTCTTTTCTGTTGCTTGGGCTTTGCTACTCCTACATATTAATTTAATTTCAATAAAGTTATGGCTTCAAGTACTGAGTGATAGTTTGACCTGTAAGAAACAAGTTTAGGCAAAAGTCACATCACCCTTATCTGAAGCCAATTAGGGCAAATGCAACCTGGGATTCAATTCAACTTAAAAATTATAATTCTCATAGCAAAAAAGCAGCCAAAGACAGAGGCCTGAGACAAGTGGGCCTACGGAACTGAAGATTGGGGAGTGTGGGACCTGTTCCAGGCCATTGTCTGTGTGGATGTTGTATTAGCACAAGCAGGCTAGCCCTGACCTGACTGATTCTGGCTGTGTCACCTTTACAGAATGGCTGTGGCATCTGGAGAGAGCAGGGCTGGCACAACTATACTTTCTATGAAGTCCCCGGAGGGACACAGGCAAGTCCTGTTCCTTACCAATTTCACACACTGCCCACTTCTCATCCCACTTCCTTTGTAAAATGTGATTTGGCTCAGCAGCAACTTTGAAGAGTGGGAATAGGCCTGGTGTGTTGAGACTTGCTCCTGCCTACTATGACAGCCAAGGTTGGAAAGGTCATCTGGAAATCCGACAAAGGACAAGCCCACTTTCTACTAATAAAACTCCCAGTCATAGCCCAGAGCGGTGGTGCATGCCTGTAATCCCAGCAGTTCAAATGTCTCCAGCAGAAGGAATATGAGTGCAAAGCCAGCCTCAGCAAAAGTAAGGTGTTAAGCAACTCAGCCAGACACTGTCTCTAAATAAAATATAGAAAATGGCTATCATGTGGGTCAGTGGTTAAGCAAACTTGGTTTCCATCCCTGGTACCAAAAAATAAAAAAAAAATTCCAGTCACTTTACAGTCTATCCACTAAAGTAAAATAAAATGTCTTTGAAAAATAATACATTTTGAAACTCTGACACATTTATAATAACATAAAAACCAAGAAATTTCAAACAATGTCTTTAGAAGTCCTTTAAAAATGTATCAGTTTACTTCTTAGTAACAAATAAAAAACAGTTTAAGAATCTCTGTGACTTTCCAGTGGGATACATACACAGTAAGGTTTTACTACTAAAATCATCTATTTGGTAAAACCTCTAGGAAAAGTTCTATCAAGAAAATAATTGTTTTGGAATTACTTTTTTCGGGAATGTCAAAAAGAATTAAGGTAAACACACATACTTAAAATGTTAAAACAATAATATTAATTCAGTTGAATAAATAAAAGAAAGTGGCACCAACTTTATGGCAATTTTTCAAGAGTAGATGTAGCTCAAGGATATTTTAAAACAAATGATTTCCCAAACAAGAATGATCATTCTCAGCTCAAGCCAACAGCATTCAAAATAAAGTGCTATGAGAAAAAGTAGCTCTATAAACTTCAGCTTATTTACAGATGAACAGAAATGTTATCTTGATATTTAGGCCTGACATATTCATCATGAGGAGAAATTTACCTTCACAAAGGCCTGGCTTGGGGCTCTTTTGCCATTTTTGTCCCCTTCCCAAAATGTACTTAAATATTTTCTTCAGGACTGCTGAGGGCCATTGCTAAGTAAGAATGACGCATGGCATGACCCAGGTCATTTGCAGTGACATTGCATTTAAGGTGACCTTGCTCAAGGACCAGGGCATATCCGGGTTTAGGGCGGTTCCAGGTTTAAGATGTACCCTGCTGGGAATAGGGCTTATCCTGCTGCCTCAGGCGCACCTGCTCCTTGAGTTCCCGTTGAGTTCTCGGGGGATTGAGAGAGTATTTGGGATTCAGAGCCCAGTGGATTTTGCCCAGAATGTGGATTTGGCCCAGAACGTGAATTTCCCCAGAACGTGTGTGTAAAGTGCCGGTGACAGTTCGAGAATAAAGAGTTGCTGTTTGAATCTACAAGGTGTGTGGTGGCTCGTGATTTTGTGCCCAGCCAGACTGTGGCACAGGACTTTGTAAACTATTGGTTCTTTTTCAGAATCAAAATTAACTTTAGTGAAAGCCTTAATGATGTGAACAAGGCAAGCTTTCTCCACCTCAATGGGAATTTCTTCAGGTTCACTATGCAATGCAACACACAAAGGATAGTGCTGTCCCTTCTCTAATAAGAACAGGGCTTCAGTGGCACCTGTGTGTCTGTCAACCAATGTGTCCACATCCTCTTTGGTGATTATAAGCTTCTTTAGTTGCTCCACCAAAGACCACATCAAACGACCAGAGATGAAAGGATCTCTCTCACCACATGTTCTTTCCCATGCTCCATTTAGGAAATTTAGTTCTTTCTGCTACATTTCTATCTTCCTTTTCACTTCCTCCTTTTCTACAAATTTAGTTAAATTTGCTAGGGCTTTTACTGGCAGTATACTCCTTGCTTCAACAGTCAATTCACATGACAAGTCAGCACATGGCACTGCTTCAGACAGACCTTTGATTTTCTGGGTTTTATGTCCAACCAAAAACTGTGTCTTGGGACTGAAGCCACAGTCCTGAGAGCTGCAGCAAATCCTCATCCTCCACCACAGAACCTGGGCCCTAACCACTGTGCAGTTCACAATGACAGAGGGCCACTTGCTGCTTATAAGGGTTTAGATCCTTATGGAGATTTGCAAAGTTGGTGTAACTGGTTCCCAAGGATTGCATGAATGTGAAATACCCACAGAGAATGTTCTCCTTCATTGTACTTCCTTTGGAATATCTCTCCTACAAAATAGTGATGGTTCATCATCCTTGGGTCTTTTGAAACCTCCACATTTAGAGTGACTCCAGAAAAAAAAATGTGTTACCAACCAATGCCGCCTCTGGAACTCTAGTTCTGGAGATGGTGCATCTCAACAATATCTGATGGGCTTCTGCTGCTGGACGTTGTGGCCCAGCATGCCCTGGGCAGGCATGATGTCTCCTCTTGCTCCAGGAGAGTTGGGGTCCTCTTTAAATCGGAGTCAATGTAGCTGAATCACATTTTCAGATAGATCACTGGACATCCTGCCTCTTCCAAAGGGAGTCAAACTCTTGCTCATTGGAAAGAATCATCCCATTTCTCAAACTCTGCCACCACTGCAGTAGGGTTAAATGGGTCTGATGCCTCACTCTTGTGCTTCATTAACTCTTCATCCAGCCACATTGTCATCATCTTAGACATGGTCTTTTCAATTTCAGCAGAGAGTTCAGGACCTTTCAACATGACCTTAATCACCACTGGCCTGTTTTCATGCAGGAATTTGCAGACCAGTTGGACAATTTGGAGCATGTGCTTCAGAAGTCATGACTCATAACCATGAATCAGATGATGCTGATGAATTAGGTACTGGACTAATGTGACAGTGTGTGCTTTGGTATCACAGCAAGAGAAATACTATGGAAGCGGAGTGAGAAACTGAGTAATTTCCTGTACACAGCAGTTGTCTTCTGGTTTGTGTGGAATTAGGTCACTTGGCCAGCACAAATATAATTGCTTGGTCAGCAGTCATTTTTGTTGCAAAAACTAAATAACATGCTATTAAGACACCTGTGTGGCTGAGCCCTGCATGACAATAAATGACTACTTTTTCTTTCTGTAAGGAAGATGTCATCACTTTCACTGTATCCAAGATGGTAAGAGATGCTACCCCATAATCCTTCCATCCAGAATTGTAGAAATAAATGCCACCCTCCATGAACACTTCAGGAAGGAATGTGAAGTCTTTCTTGTTCCACAGAGTTCCC